>NC_029785.2:79209434-79226060 GCF_000816755.2 Arachis ipaensis
CGCATCGAATGCGCTATGCTCAAGTCACGCGGCCGCGTCAGTCATGCGGCCGCGTCACTGCTTCTTCGCGCCTGGCACGAGATCGCGTCGTCCATGCGATCGCGTGGATGCCAGTTTCTTCACAACTCCATTTCGCACTTTCCTTCTCTTTTTGTATGTTTCCTTTTCCATCCTTTAAGTCATTCTGCCTTAGAAAATCTGAAACTACTCAACAGACTAATCACGGCATCGAATGGAAGTAAAGGTAATTAAAATAATTAATTTTAAAGCTTAGGAAACATGTTTTTCACATACATCACATAATAAGGAAAGGAAAGTAAAACCATGCAATTAATATGAATAAGTGGGTGAAGGCTTGAATAAATCACTCAAACTAAGCACAAAATAACTCATGAAATATGGGTTTATCATCCTTACAATTATCATGTTGTCGTTAGTGACAAGGATAAAGATCCTTAACCATCAACTCTTGCGAAGACCTTTTTACCATTTGAGTTCATTTACTTCCTTTCCATTTATTTTTCATGTCCCTTATTCAAAACCCCAAAAGATACAACCCATAACCAATAACATGAACACTTTCCTGCAGTTCCTTGAGAGACGACCCGAGGTTTAAATACTTCGGTTACTTTTATTGGGGTTTGTACTTGTGATAAAAAAAATTAAATTTTGATTGAGGATTGTTGTTGGTTTAGAACTATACTTGCAATGAAATTTTATTGTGAAATTCTTTACCGACAATTTTCCTCCATCATGCAACATAATTATAAAAGTTAGCGAGGATATGACGAACGAAAGATTGATGGTTTAGAATTCACAATAAATTCTCGTTGCAAGTATAGTTTCTAAACCAAGCAATAATCCTTTCATACAAAAACTTGTTTGTCACTTAAGCAAACCCAATAAAATTGATAACCGAAGTATTGAAACCTCGGGTCGTCTCTCAAGGAATTGCAGGGAAGTATGATTTATTATTGGTTATGGAAAAAGGTGTATTTTTGGGTTTTTAAAATAGGGAACAGAAAAATAAATTGGCAATAATTAAAGTAAATTAATTATCATGAACACCATTGCAAGGTATAAGAACTGAAAATCCCATCCTAGTTATCCTTATCAGGTGTGATGAAAATTGTTATTGCTCTCACTTAGTTAACCCTTAAATAAAGGAAAGTCAAGTGGACTAATTAATTTGATTCCTCAAGCCCTAGTCAACTCCTGTGGAAAGACTAGCTTTAGAGGGATCCAAATCAATCAGCAAATTTCAACTTTCAATCAACAGCTGAGTTTGATAACTCAAGTGTCACCAATTACTTAACCAAAGCAAAGGGAGAAAAATCTAAATTATTTATATCATAAATAGAAGAAAGCAATCATAAATCTGAAATACCTCAAATTGCATTAAATAGAATATTCAAATCTAACATGAAAAGTTCATAAACCAATTTGGCAACATAAGTAATTAGCAAGTGAAATAGAGCAACTAAAGTAATAGAGTAAATAAAAGTAAAAGAGAACATAAATTAAAGGAACATTGAACCTGGAACGAAGAAATAACCATAAACTAAAAGAAATCCTAATTCTAAAACCTAAGAGAGAGGAAAGAGCCTCTCTCTCTCTAAAACTACATCTAAAACCTAAAATTGTGAATTATGAATGTTGAATGAATGAATTCCTTGATTCCCTCATTCTCCAGCCTCTATTCTGTGTTTCTGGGCTTGGATTTGAGCTGAAAAAGGGTCCAGAAATCGCTGATGGCATTTTCTGCAATTTCCTGCACGTGGCGTCCGTCACGTGTGCGCGTCATTTGGAAGTTTTCCTTGCCACGTGTACGCATCTGTCACGCGTACGCGTCGGTCATGCTTTTTGCTAGGCGCGCGTTCACGTCGTCCATGCGTTTGCATCGCTTGTGTTCTGCGCGAGGCACGCGTTCGCATCGTCCATGCGTGCGCATCGCTGCCATTTTCTTCAAAACTCCATTTTTTGCGTTCCTTCCATTTTTGCACGTTTCCTTTCTGTCCTCTAAGCCATTCCTGCCCTATGAAGCCTGAAAATACTTAACACACAGATCACGGCATCGAATGGTAATAAAGGATAATTAATATTTTTAAGGCATAGGAAACATGTTTTCACATATATCATAGAATAAGGAAGGGATTGTAAAACCATGAAAATAATATGAATAAGTGGGTGAAGAATTGATAAAAACACTCAATTGAGCACAAGATGAATCATAAAATAGTGGTTTCTCAACCTCCCCACACTTAAACATTAGCTTGTCCTCATGCTTAGCTCAAGAGAAACAGAAAAAGAGTGAAGATAGAATGGCGGAATGTTATGCAATGCAATCTATTCTAAATACAAGCTACCTAAACGAATCATGCAATTCTAATTATTATCCACTTATATATATAAAGCTTACATGTGGTCAAATTAAGTTAAATTTTTCAAGGAATCATATATGCACAACAAAGGGCCAAGCCATATTTAAATATGTTCACAATTGAGTTGAGTTAACCAAAAAAATTTGACAAACTTGCAAGACAAGCAATAATTAAACATGGACATATGGAAATGAGCTATTGAACCCTCACTGGATTTGTGTATACACTCTAGTTGCTTAGTGTTTGGGGTTAATCACTCTATTCTTCTCTAGTCATGCTTTCTAAAACTTTGTTCTTCATCTAACCAAAGAAGGCAGTAGACCACTCATCTGGGGGATCTCTGAACAAGAAGAAGACCATTGAAGAAGCCATAGATGTCATTGAGACTGTAGCTGAGAATGATTACTTCTATGCTTCTGAAAGAGGCAATACTAGAGGAGTGATGGAGCTGAACAACGTGGATGCACTGCTGGCTCAAAACAAGATGATCACCAAGCAGCTGGCTGACCTTACCAAGAAGATGGAAAGAAACCAAGTCGCAGCAGTCACCACCTTATCAGCAGCAGGAGTGAACGCAGAGGTAGAGGGTGATCAGAAACAAGCCAACTACATTGAGAACTCACCTAGGCAGACCCATGATCCGTACTCTAAAACTTATAATCCTGGTTGGAGGAACCACCCGAACTTTGGGTGGAGAAATCAACAAGATCAAGGCCAAGATCAGAGACGTCACAACCCCAACAACAATGCAGCTCACCAACATTCCACACAGAGATCATAACAGCACCCACCTAACAATACCTCTCAACATCCATATCAAAACCAAAATGGCCCTTCTCACCCCTCCAATCTCAACTCACCATCATCCGAAGATAGACTCTCCAGAATCGAGACTCTACTTGAAGGCATATGTAAGGAAATCCAAGATAACAAGGTGTTCAGGGAGGAGGTGCGAGCCAATATCAAAAACCAGGGAGACACCATCAAGAGGCTAGAATTTCAAGTGGGATACCTCTCTGAGAAGATTTCCAAACCTACTGACAGCTTCCCAAGTGACACAGAGAAAAACCCGAGAGGTGAAGCAAAGAAAGTAAGATGGGAAGAATGCAAGATGGTCACTATAAGTGATAAGGGGACTGAGGAAGAGCTGAACAAACCCTTAGAACACTCTAGAGATACTTCAGTAGAGAAGCAGGAAAAGGGTAACCAAGAAACCAAAACTACACAGAAGGAGATTCTGAAACTCTATGCACCTTTTCCCCAAAGACTCAAAGGTGGTGTAGAAAAGAGAATATACTCAAAGTTCCTCGACATGTTTGCATCCCTTCATATGAACATACCATTCATCAAGGCTCTCCGACAAATGCCCTCATACATTAAGTGTATGAAGTAGCTGCTGACCAGGAAAAGCTCACTCAAAGGAGGGCAAACAATAGTAATGAATAAGGAGTGCAGTGCTCTCATTCAACCAGAGTTGCCTACAAAAAGGAAGGATCCAGGGAGTTTTCACATCCCCTGTGCCATTGGAGAAACACTGATTGATAAGGGACTCTGTGATATGGGAGCAAGCATTAATTTAATGCCTCTATCCCTCATGAAGAAGCTGCAGATCAATGAACTAATGCCCACAGACGTAGTCATCAGGCTGGCTGACAAAACTCAAAAACAAGCAGTAGGAGTGGTTGAAAATGTGTTGGTGAAGGTTGGGAACTACTTCCTTCCCACAGACTTTGTCATATTGGAAATGGAAGAGAGTTACCTCCATCCAATCATATTGGGAAGACCATTCCTAGCTACAGCCAGAGCACTTATAGATATGGAGCGAGGAGAGCTAATACTGAGGATACATGATGAACAACTTACCTTCAATGTCTTCAAACCCTCATAAGAAGCAGATCAAGAAAACAAGGAACCAAGGGAAGATCACAACAAGGCACTGGTGGAAGAAACAAGCACTGAAGCAGATGCCAGGGCATTTTGGCCAGTTTCACTGACCTTTTCTTTACTGTTTTTAGGGTAGTTTCATGCATTTCCTTATGAAATAAGCTAGTTTTGGGTAGATATTCACTTACATCTTGATTCAAGCATACATTGTGCACTTTACATGATTTTATGAGGATTTTTCATAAATTTCAGGACAAATTGGATGTTGCATTTCCCATGACTTGGACTAGAACTTTGATGCACTTTATTGCTTGATTTCAGGACAAAGGAAGCAAAGAAGAACCACATTAGTGGCTACGTTAGTTACACTAACGTTAACACTAACGTGGAATGGGAGTAACTTGCAAAGTTAATGAGAAAAGTGATTACCAATGACGCTCTCGAAGCCATCATTACCCACGTTAAGAGTCACGTTAACTAAGTTAACGTGAACTCTAACGCGGAAGTAAAGAAATGGAGCCAACGTTAGTGACCCTTAACATTATCACTAACGTTGGACCAAGCTCATAAGGGGCCACGTTAGAGTCCACGGTAACTTAGTTAACGTGGCCTCTAACGTGAAGAAGAAAAGGGGGAAAGCTAATGTTAGTGACATTCAACATTGTCACTAACGTTGGAAGGAGCCCACACATGCCACCATGAGCCACGTTAACTCCCACGTTAACTTAGTAAACGTGGAAGCTAACGTGGATAAGAGAATGATGAGACAACGTTAGTGACACTCAACTTTGTCACTAACATTGGAGATGGCTAGCATGGCCACGTTAGAAGCCACGTTAACCTAGTGATGAGAAGAGTAGTATATATAGGATTAGCTTTGAATTATTTTGGGAGTTCCGGGAGTTGGAAAATAGCATAGAACTACTTCTTGTATTTACTTTCTCTGCACTTCTAGTTTTCATTATGTATTCTCCATCTTTGTTTTCATTTTCCAGAGCTATGAACAACTAAACCCCTTTCATTGGGTTAGGGAGCTCTGTTGTAATTTGATGGATCAATACTAGTTTTCATTATACTTCTTCTATCTTTTCTCTTGATTTTACTTGAAAGCTTTCGATCTTCATCCAATTGGGTAGTTTTCTTGGAAAAGAAGCTATTCATACTTGGATCTCTTCTGAACCTTGAAAGAGGAATGAAGAGATCAAGCTAGAAATGCTTTCTCATGTTGGACCAAATTGGGTTTGGATGGATAAGTGACTAAAATCCTCTCAACACTTGGTTTGGGAAATGCATGTGGTATAATCAGTGACCATACTTCATCTCTTCTCACTAGCAATTGACCAAGGAATTGGCTATTGATCAAGATTTGAGAGATTGAATTACAAGAAATTGTAATTCAATCACTTAAGATTGCCAAGGAGATCAATGAGTGCATTGATTGAGGAAGAGATGAAAATGAAATTGATCCGGAGAATGCAACATTTCCTAAGCCCAATGAACTCCCCATTTTTGATCTTACCCATTCTCTTTAATTTCTGTTATTTACTTTTATGAGCAATTCCCCCATTCCCATTTACAATTCTGCAATTTACTTTCAGGCATTTACTTTCAGCTCTTTAATTCTGGCATTTACTTTTCTGTCAATTACCTTTCCGCCATTTTATTTTCTGCAATTCTCAACTCAAATTCTGGATTCGCTCAACTAGAACATTCCTCTAATTAAAGTTGCTTGATTAATCAATCCTTGTGGGATTCGACCTCACTCTATTGTGAGTTTTTACTTGACGACAAATTCAATACACTTGCCGAAGGAAATTTGTTGCGAGACAAGTTTTTAGTGCATCAAGTTTATGGCGCCGTTGCCAGGAATTGATTGTGCATCAACAATGATTAGATTGGAGGATAACTAGATTGAGCATTTTATTTTTGTTTAATTTAAATTTATGTTTGAGTCATTTACTTTCTGTTTTAGTTAATTTCTTCCCTTCCCCCTTACTTTTTCTTTGTCATTTACTATTCATCTCACTAACCCACTAACTATTTGATATATTGCATCACTCACACTAACAGTAATTCTGACAGATAAACTTTCTGCACTTATTCTCTTTGCTTGTACTTGTTGGTTGTATGACAGGGAGAAGAAGCGGGACTTCAAGTTCCTTTGATTCTGAACCTGAGAGAACCTTCCTTAGACTAAGGAGGGAGGCAAGAGAAAAACGTGTAGTTGGTGCTGAAGAAGAGGAGGAATACTTTGAGGAATACTTTGAACCAAACATGGAAGAAAACATGGAAAACCATCATGAAGAAGAGGCTCACAACCATGGCAGAGGAGGTCGAGCAAATCATGCTGGGGAGGATAGAAGAGTTTTAGGCTCGTACATCAATCCAAACCCAGGAAACTGTGGAAGTAGCATTCAAAAGCCAACCATCCATGCCAACAATTTTGAATTGAAGCCACAGCTCATCACCCTTGTTCAGAATAACTGTTCGTTTGGAGGGAGTGTCCAAGAGGATCCCAATCAACATTTAACCACCTTCCTGAGAATATGTGACACAGTGAAGTCTAATGGTGTTCATCCTGATGCCTATAGACTACTCTTATTTCCATTCTCACTCAAGGATAAGGCAGCCAAGTGGCTGGAGTCTTTCCCAAGGGAAAGCTTGACAACTTGGGAAGACGTGGTGAACAAATTCTTAGCAAGATTTTACCCCCTCAACGAATCAATAGGCTGAGAGCTGAGGTCCAGACTTTCAGGCAACAAGATGGTGAGACTCTATATGCTACATTGGAAACTCACCCAGGCAGACCCATGATCCTTACTCCAAAACGTACAACCCTGGATGGAGGAATCACCCAAACATTGGGTGGGGAAATCAACAAGACCAAAGCCTTGATCAAAGACGCCCAAATCCAAACAATTCAGCCCACCAACACTTCACATCTGGACCATATCAACACCCCCAAAACAACACCTCCCCACATTCATATCAAGGCCAGAATAACCCTACTCAGCCTGACCTATCATCATTTGATGAAAGAATCTCAAGGATTGAGAATCTACTTGAAGGCATAAGCAAGGAGATTCAAGACAACAAGGTGTTCAAGAAGGAAGTGCGAGCCAGTTTCAAGAACCAAGGAGACACAATCAAGAGGTTGGAATCTCAAGTGGGGTATCTCTTTGAGCAAATTCCCAAACCCACAGATGGATTTCCAAGTGACACAGAGAAGAATCCGAGAGGTGAAACAAAAAAGGTAAGATGGGAAGATTGTAAGATGGTCACTGTAAGTAATAAGGAGACTGAGGACAAGCCAAGCAAGCTGTCAGAACAACCTGAAGATACCTCGGCAGAGAAGGAGGAAAAAGAGTACCAAGAACCAGAAATCTCAAAACAGGAGCTGCTGAGACTCTATGCACCTTTTCCCCAACTGCTCAATGGTGCTGTGGAGAAGAGAATATACTCAAGATTACTGGACTTGTTTGTATCTCTGCATGTGAACATACCATTCATCAAGACTATCCAATAAATGCCTGCGTACATCAAGTATATGAAGGAGCTGCTTCCCAGGAAAAGCTCACTCAAGGGAGGGCAAACTATAGTAATGAACAAAGAGTGCAGTGCCCTCATTCAACCACAGTTACCAACGAAAAGAAAAGATCCAGGGAGTTTTCATGTCCCCTGTGCCATAGGGGAAACAATGTTTGATAGAGCACTTTGCGATTTGGGAGCAAGCATCAACTTAATGCCCTTATCCCTGGTGAAGAGGCTGCAGATCAATGAGATATTGCCCACAGATGTAGTCATCAGGCTGGCTGACAAAACTCAAAAACAAGCAAGAGGGGTGGTGGAAAATGTGTTGTTAAAGGTGGGGAAATACTTTCTTCCCATAGACTTTGTCATCTTGGACATGGAAGAGAGTCACACTCACCCAATCCTATTGGGAAGACCATTCCTAGCTACAGCCAGAGCACTCATAGATGTGGAGCGAGGGGAGCTAATATTGAGGATCCATGATGAACAACTCAGCTTCAATGTCTTCAAACTCTCACAAGAAGCAGACCAAGAAAACAAAGAACCAAGGAATGATCATAATGAGATGCTGACAGAGGAAACAAGCACTGAAGCACAACCAACAAATCTGAGAACCGCATTGAATGATGAACAAGGCAAACAGCAATTGTCACAGCTCGAGGAGAAGCTGGAGGAACCTAAACCACCAGAGGCATGTGAAGACAACAACAAAATTCCCTTAGAAGATGAAGTCGCCAAGAGCAAGGCAGCATCAAAAGGGACAAAGAAGAAGGTACCAAGGGGGTGGAGGAACAAGAAGATCCCTACGGAAGGCTTCTCTCTAGGAGATAAAGTGATCTCAGCTTACTTCCCGGATATCCCCCCTAATCTTCCCACTGTACCATCTCAGTTACCTAAGGTCTTCACTATCAACAAAGTTCTCTCCTTGGAACATGTAGAGATCGTTGATACAACCAATGGATATAAGTCCAAGGCAAGAAGGGAGGACTTGAAGCATTATCAACCTCCCTGATGAAGGAGAAACGTCAAGCTAGTGACGCTAAAGAAGCGCTTCATAGGAGGCAACCCATGTTTTATTAGCTTTTACTAGTGAATAAGTCAATGTTCATGAATTCCAACCCAAACTTGGTGAAGTCCTTATATTGCAGTATATAGTGAAGAACAAGTTTGGTGTTCAAAGCGTACCAAGAAAGCATGAATGCAACAGAGAGCATGCTAGTCTTGGAGCTTTGAACAGAACTTTTCATCACAGTGATCCAAACTAAGTTTGGTGTCACCCCATGTTGCCACCAATATGCATATAAGGATACACAGTTAGTTAGTTAGTTGGAGTTCATAAATAAACAAAATCTTTTCTTCTCTTTATTATTCTAGCCGTAAAAATTTAAATTGATTTCTTTTTGTGACATTTCTTACTTTTCTTATTTGATCTTTATAGGGAAAGGAAAGGAGCATTGAAAGAGATTGATTGGACAATTTAATGGGAAAGGTTCGGCCACTTCATGAAGAGGGTACTACACACGTGCCTCAAGGGGGAATGCATTGGGAATGGTTGCCATGCAACATTGGAGGAAGAACAAACTTGGAAAGTGAACCAACTCCATCATAAAGTTGAGAATCCTCGTGCTTACTCCATACAAAACCCCATCCGTTATCATACACCAACCCCATCAATCCACACCTTTCATCTCTTCATCACTTCTCTATATAAGTGAATCAAATCCACATCATCTCCACATTCGAAATTCATACCCCTTGCACTTCACTTTCCAGCAACCAATTCTTCAACTTCCCACTCTCTAAATCCCACATCTCTTCCCTTCACTACACCCTTTTCGCTTTAACTTCATTCATGGCATCATCAAGCTCCAAGAGGCAGAAGAGGAAGGAACCAATGGAGAACATTCCCTTCGATGAGAAGAGATTCAAGACTGCCTTCCATGAAAGAGAATTTGAGCGGATAAAGCTCAAAAAGATACTGCCCGAGTTAACCCTCTAAATCAATGAAGACGAATGCCCACAGATTTGGGAGAAGATTGAAGAAAGAGGGTGGCAATTGCTCACCAATCCAGAGGGGAAGATCAATGCAAACCTCATCAAAGAGTTCTACGCAAATGTGGTCAGAAAAGACAAAACCAGGGCCCCAACCTTCAAAAGCTATGTAAGAGGAAAGGAGGTAGACTTCAGCCCAAATGCTATAATAAGAACTCTTCACCTAAAATCACCACACTTTGATGAGCCTAGCTATCATGCAAGGATAAGTAAAAGCCAAGACAATGATGAGCTCACTGAGATAGTGACTGACATCTATGTTATAGCAGCTGACTGGGAGAGGTATGGAGATGGGAGACCGCGGTTCATCAAGAGGGGAGACCTTAGCCCAGAAACCAAGGGGTGGTTTAAACTCGTGAGAATATCTATTCTCCCAACTGCAAATAATTCAGAGGTAAATATTAATCGAGCAACTATGATACATTGCCTAGTACAAGGTGGAGAAATCAACGTGCATGAACTTATAGCTGAGGGAATTCAAGATTCAGCTGAGAAGCTTGAATCAGGTGCCAGGCTTTGGTACCCCAGCACCATTCTCCGATTGTGCACAAAGGCCAAGGTGGTCTTTGAGGATAGCAATCCAGACTGGGTTAACCCAGGGAGGCTAATGACAACCCAGCGTATGGCCTATACTACACCTGCTCAGCAACAAAGAAGGCCACAAATAGGGAAACTAAAAGCAAAGGAAGGAGCTCACCAAGAGGAGTCTCATCAGGAAGAATATCAACAGGGAGAGCATCCTTACCCAGCTGATTTGAATATGAATCACCTTCTAAGAGCTATTGAAGATTTGCATCTACACTATGCCATCCCTACATATGATGAGGTCCAAAAAGATTTTGTAGAACAAGAAGAGAGAAAGGTGAAACAGCAAAAGGAAACACTCAAGAAGAAGATGGAAGATGGTGGTTTCTGGAAGAAGCTGCTTGGAAAAGGTAAGGGAAGTGGGAGCACAAGCAATCAAGAAAGAGAGCATGGACATCCACAAGAGTAAAAGGTGGTGGAGTTCCTTCTTTGGTCCATCTGTCTCTATGTTTTAAATAAGGAAGATCTTATATGAAATAGAACATGCTTCCATGTTAGTTGAACTTTTTAAATTCTGTCTTTAAAGTTTCTTTCCGAGAAGGTCTCTGTGTGCTAGTCTCTATGTCACTGCATCTTTACTTTGCTTACTTGTATGTTTGTCCCTTTAAATCAAATGAGAAGAGAATGAGTGTTTTCAAAAGACCAGAGAGGAGTTCATACTATGGAGTAAGTTCCTGAATTTGTGGTGTGGTCATAAGTTAGCTAAGTTGGTTCAACCACAAAGGTGGGAAGACAACTATCTGTCATGAATACTATGCTTGAGACACACCCCATGAGACTAGGTAAATAAGAAGATCCTAATAAGAAAAAGGGAAAGAACAATCAAAGTTGAGGAATAAAAGAAAAATAGTAAGCAATAAGGCTAGGCACCAATGGTTTTAATCTTGAGACATGTGTCTGTGGTGCTCCTGTGTGAGGGATCTACTTGGATGAATAAGCTCTTAGGGGTGCCTTATCACTTGGTAACTTGGGTTAACTAACCCGGGATTATCAGCTGAAAGTCCACTATCAAGAGTAACCCTCACTACAGAGCATTTAATAACCCAAAGAGGTGCTGGACACCAAGGTCTCAAGAAAAGAAAATAAATAAACTATGTGCCTGTGGTGTGTATGTATGGGGGAGAGACTTGAGCAAGTAAGTCCCTAGGGGTGCTTCAACACCTAGCACCTTGAACCAACTGGTTTGGGAGTGTTGGCTGAAAGCTTATCTTAAAGAGTTGCCCCCTTACAGAACACTTAGCCTAAGAACAAAAATAAGCCCTGAAATAACAACAAAAGGATCAATAAATAAAAGTTTCATGGGATGCAATCACAGTGAGCATTCTAGGACATGATAAAGGTCTGAAAGCCAGAAATGAACCTAAGTTGCTATGCATGAAACCACCATAAAACCAGGGACATGACTTCCACAAGAATGACTCATTTCTCTTAGCATTCCTTTCATCATTCTCTTGTTCCAGTACTTGCTTAGGGACAAGCAAGCTTTAAGTTTGGTGTTGTGATGTCAGGGCATTTTGGCCAGTTTCACTGACCTTTTCTTTACTGTTTTTAGGGTAGTTTCATGCATTTCCTTAGGAAATAAGCTAGTTTTGGGTAGATATTCACTTACATCTTGATTCAAGCATACATTGTGCAGTTTACATGATTTCATGAGGATTTTGCATAAATTTAAGGACAAATTGGATGTTGCATTTCCCATGACTTGGACTAGAACTTTGATGCACTTTATTGCTTGATTTCAGGACAAAGGAAGCAAAGAAGAACCACATTAGTGGCTACGTTAGTTACACTAACGTTAACACTAACGTGGAATGGGAGTAACTTGTAAAGTTAATGAGAAAAGTGATTGCCAATAATGCTCTCGAAGCCATCATTACCCACGTTAAGAGTCACGTTAACTAAGTTAACGTGAACTCTAACGTGGAAGTAAAGAAATGGAGCCAACGTTAGTGACACTTAACATTATCACTAACATTGGACCAGGATCATAAGTGGCCACGTTAGAGTCCACGTTAACTTAGTTAACGTGGCCTCTAACATTAAGAAAAAAAAGGGGGGAAGCCAACGTTAGTGACATTCAACATTATCACTAACGTTGGCCAAGCCACACAAGGCCACGTTACCTTCCACGTTAACCTAGTTAACGTGGAAGCTAACGTAAAGAGACTAGGTGTCGACAACATTAGTGACACTAAACATTGTCACTAATGTTGGGATGAACACACACTATCCCCAAGAAGCCACGTTAACTCCAACGTTAACCTAGTTAACGTGGAAGTTAACGTGAAGAAGAAAGGTGACACCAACGTTAGTGACACCCAACATTGTCACTAACGTTGGAAGGAGCCCACACAAGCCACCATGAGCCACGTTAACTTAGTTAACGTGGAAGCTAACGTGGATAAGAGAATGATGAGCCAACGTTAGTGACACTCAACTTTGTCACTAACGTTGGAAGGAGCCCACACAAGCCACCATGAGCCACGTTAACTTAGTTAACGTGGCTCTTTTAACGTAGGCTTGCCAACCTTCGAGAATGTTAGTGACACTTAACATTGTCACTAACGTTCCAATGTGTCCCTTAGCTCCCACGTTAGAGGCCACATTAACTAGGTTAACGTGGAAGGTACCGTGGCCTTGTGTGGCTTGGCCAACGTTAGTGATACTCTTGAATGTCACTAACGTTCTCGAACCCATATCTTCACTGAACGTTAACACCACTAACGTCCTGAGCTAAAAGTCCCTGCCTACTTCACACTTTCTCTCTGCACGTAAAGCTGAGCCCAATGAAGAAGAGAACTGCTTTAAACTCAAGATCCAAAGGCCCATACCCAAGACTTGAAGAATCAACTAGATGAATAGAAGAGTAGTATATATAGGAGTAGCTTTGAATTATTTTGGGAGTTTGGAAATTATAGGGAGCCTCTTGGCATAGAACTACTCTCTATATTTACTTTTTCGGCACTTCTAGTTTTCATCATGTATTCTCCATCCTTGTTTTCATTTTCCATAGCTATGAACAACTAAACCCCTTTACATTGGGTTCGGGAGCTCTGTTGTAATTTGATGGATCAATACTAGGTTTCATTATACTTCTTCTATCTTTTCTCTTGATTTTACTTGAAAGCTTTCGATCTTCATCCAATTGTGTAGTTATCTTGGAAAAGAAGCTATTCATACTTGGATCTCTTCTGAACCTTGAAAGAGGAATGAAGAGATCAAGCTAGAAATGCTTTCTCATGCTGGACCAAATTGGGTTTGGATGGATATGTGACTAAAATCCTCTCAACACTTGGTTTGGGAAATGCATGTGGTATAATCAGTGACCATACTTCATCTCTTCTCATGAGCAATTGACCAAGGAATTGGCTATTGATCAAGATTTGAGAGATTGAATTACAAGAAATTGTAATTCAATCACTTAAGATTGCCAAGGAGCTCAATGAGTGCATTGATTGAGGAAGAGATGAAAATGAAATTGATCCGGAGAATGCAACATCTCCTGAGCCCAATGAACTCCCCATTTCTGATCTTACCCATTCTCTTTAATTTCTGTGATTTACTTTTATGAGCAATTCCCCCATTCCCATTTACAATTCTGCAATTTACTTTCAGTCATTTACTTTCAGCTCTTTAATTCTAGCATTCACTTTTTTGTCAATTACCTTTCCGCCATTTTATTTTCTGCAATTCTCAACTCAAATTCTGGATTCGCTCAACTAGAACATTCCTCTAATTAAAGTTGCTTGATCAATCAATCCTTGTTGAATTCGACCTCACTCTATTGTGAGTTTTTACTTGACGACAAATTCGGTACACTTGCCGAAGGAAATTTGTTGCGAGACAAGTTTTTCGTGCATCAGAAGCACAAACTGTACAGCTGGGAATCCCTTTGGTTGGTAAGCAAAATAGTCAGAAGGTGCCACAGCTAAAGAAAACCCAAGCAGAGCTAAAACCATCAGAGTCATATGAGACCCGCAACAAAATTTCCCTGGAAAAAGAGGCCACAAGGAGCAGGGTAGCGTTAAAAGAAACAAGGAAGAAGGCACCAAGGGGATGGAGGAACAAAAAGATCCCTACGGAGGATTTCTCTCCAGGGGATAAAGTGATCTCAGCTTATCTCCCAGCTATTCCACCTCATCTTCCCACCATCCCATCTTAGCTGCCTAAAGTTTTCACCATCAGTAGAATTCTCTCCTTAGAACATGTGGAGATCCTTAATGAAGCCAATGGAGATAGATTGACTACGAGGGGAGAAGATTTGAAGCATTACCAACCACCTTGACAAAGGCAGAACGTCAAGCTAGTGACGCTAAAGAAGCGCTTCATGGGAGGCAACCCATGTTTTATATGCTTTTAAAGTAGTTAATAAAGCAAGGTTCATGAATTCCAAATCAACTTTGACATACACTTAAATGAATCCTTTTATGCAACATATAGTGAAGAACAAGTTTGGTGTTCAAGGCACACTAAGAGAACATAAATGCAATTCATATCATGTCACTCTTAGAACCTTGAACAAATCTTTTTACACCACATGGCCTCAAACTAAGTTTGGTGTCACCAATGTTGCATACATGGACAGTTAAATAGTCAGTTGGTTTGCATTCATGAATAGCACATAGTTAGTTAAAAACAAAAAAATTTTAAAAAGTAGTTATTCCATTTTTTTTTATTTTTTCTGCCACTATCCAAAATTCATTAGTTACATTCCTTTTATCTTGTAGGATAAATGAAGGGAAGATTGGAAGGAATTGATGGGACAATTGAAGAAGGAGGGCTCGGCCACTTCAAAAAGAGGGGACTATACACATGTCTTCAAGGGGAATGCATTGGGAAATGTTGCCATATAACATTAGAAGAATAACACGCCTGGAAACCGAACCAACCCCATCATAAAAGTGATGATCCTTGTGCCCATCCCATGCTAAACCCCATCTGTTCATTATAAGCCTACACCATCAATCCACACCTTTCATTTACTCACCACTTTTCTATATAAGTGGTTCTTATTCCGTACCCCTTCACATTCCAATTCTCAATTCTTCATACTTCTTACTCTCGAAACACACCTTCAACACCTCTCACTCCATCGAATCATCCATACTTCGACAAATTCAAATTTAAAAAAAAATCACTCATGGCCTCGTCCAGCTCTAAAATAAGAAAAGGGAAGGAGCCTATGGAGCAACGTCCTTTTGATGAGAAGAAGTTCAGAGCCTTTCACCATGCATTACAATTTGGGTGGATGGCTGATAAGGAGATCATATATGAGCTAGGTTTTCAAGTCAAGAAAACTGAGTGCCCTGAAATTGCAGAGAAGGTGGTAGAGTTCCCTCTTCGTTTTATCTTTTTCAAGTCTAAATAAGAAAAATCATGTATAAAATAGAACATGCTTACATAGTAGCTTAGGAATTTTCAATTCTATCTTTAGCATTTTCAGTTATTAATTCTATGTGTGCTGGTCCAAGTTACCTGTTTTCATTTTCATCCTACTTACTTGTATGCTTGCCCTTTGAATTTAATGAAAGAGAATACTATGAAAGAAACTAGAGTAGGGTTCATATGGTGGGATAATAGATTAGCTAAGTTGGATCACTGGTGCACGAAATTGTGATGTCCAAGCTCGAACAATCCCTGGCAACGTGAGCAACTTGGTACGCGTAATCGTGATTACACTTTAATTATGTAAAATTCATGGCTCTTTCTTGTCTCTGGCAATGGCGCCAAGAACATGGTGCCAATGCCATGGTTCACAACTTCGATACAACTAACCAGCAAGTGCACTGGGTCGTCCAAGTAATACCTTACTTGAGTAAGGGTCGAATCCCACGGAGATTGTTGGTATGAAGCAAGCTATGGTCACCTTGCAAATCTCAGTCAGGCAGATATAAATTGATAATGATGTTTTTGAATAATAAATAATAGAATAGGGATAGAAATACTTATGTAATTCATTGGTGAGAATTTCAGATAAGCGAATGGAGATGCTTTTCGTGCCTCTGAACCTCTGCTTTCCTGCTATCTTCATCCAATCAGTCTCACTCCTTTCCATGGCTGGCTTTATGCAAGGGCATCACCGTTGTCAGTGGCTACATCCCCTCCTCTCAGTGAAAAATATGCTCACATGCTCTGTCACAGCACGGCTAATCATCTGTCGGTTCTCGATCATGCTGGAATAGGATTCACCCTC
>NC_029785.2:79227785-79227895 GCF_000816755.2 Arachis ipaensis
GGAGCTCGTTCATTCATTGAATTCATTGAATCCTACTCGGAATACCACAGACAAGGTTTAGACCTTCCGGATTCTCTTGAATGCTGCCATCATTCTAGCTAAGATTCTGG
>NC_029785.2:79228037-79230153 GCF_000816755.2 Arachis ipaensis
GGATATCTTAGAAGCGAAATAAGATGAATTGAATAGAAAACAGTAGTACTTTGCATTAATCTTTGAGGAATAGCAGAGCTCCACACCTTAATCTATGGAGTGTAGAAACTCTACCGTTAAAAATACATAAGTGAGAAGTCCAGGCATGGCCGAATGGCCAGCCCCCCTAATCTAAGAACCAGGCATCCAAAGATGTCTAATACAATAGTAAAAGGTCCTATTTATAATAAACTAGCTACTAGGGTTTACATGAGTAAGTAATTGATGCATAAATCCACTTCCGGGGCCCACTTGGTGTGTGCTTGGGCTGGGCTTTGAGTGTTACACGTGTAGAGGTCCTCCTTGGAGTTGAACGCCAATTTTAGTGCCAGTTTGGGCGTTCAACTCTGGTTTTGGGTCCTTTTCTGGCGCTGGACGCCAGATTTGGGTAGAAAGCTGGCGTTGAACGCCAGTTTACATCCTATATTCTTGGCCAAAGTATAGACTATTATATATTTCTGGAAAGACCTGGATGTCTACTTTCCAACGCAATTGGAAGCGCGCCATTTTGAGTTCTGTAGCTCCAGAAAATCCACTTTGAGTGCAGGGAGGTCAGAATCCAACAGCATCAGCAGTCTTTTTTCAACCTCTGAATCTGATTTTTGCTCAAGTCCCTCAATTTCAGCCAGAAAATACCTGAAATCACAGAAAAACACACAAACTCATAGTAAAGTCCAGAAATGTGAATTTAACATAAAAACTAATGAAAACATCCCTAAAAGTAACTAGATCCTACTAAAAACATACTAAAAACAATGCCAAAAAGCGTATAAATTATCCGCTCATCAATCACCTATAAGGTATTAGGGCACTCATATGTATTGAATTACATGCTTGAAACACATCCTATGAGATTAGCCAAACAACAAGATCCTACTAAGAAAAAGAGAAAGAAAAATAAGAGTTTGAAAAAGAAAGAAAAGTAATAAGAAATAAGGCTAGGCACCAAGAGTTTAAATCTTAAGGGATGTGTCTGTGGTGATCTTGTACCAAGGATCTACTTGGATGAATAAGTTCTTAGGAGTGCTTCATCACTTGCTAACTTGGGTTAACTAACCCGGGATTACCAACTGAAAATCCACTATCAAGAGCAACCTTGCTACAGAACATTTAGTAACCCAAAGAGGTGTTGGACACCAAGGCCTCAAGGAAAGAAAAGAACAAACCATGTGCTTGTGGTGTGCATGTATGGGAGAGAGAGACATGAGGGAGTAAGTCCTTAGGGGTGTTTCAACACCTAGGACCTTGAACCAACTAGTTCGGGAGTGTTGGCTGAAAGCTTACTTTAAAGAGTTGCCCCCTCACAGAGTACTTAGCCTAAGGATGCAATAAACGCTGAGAAAAAAAGGGAGGATCAAAGAATAAGGATCTCATAGGATGCAATCAAGCAAGTATTCAAGAGCGTGATAAGGACCTGGAAACCAGCAAAGGAATGAACCTAAGTTGCTATGCATGAAACCCCATAAACCAAAAGCTTTACTTCTATAATAAGAACTTGTTTCTCTCGTTCTTTCATTCATCATTCTGATGTTTCAGTACTTGCTTAGGGAAAAGCAAGCTTCAAGTTTGGTGTTGTAATGCCAGGGCATTTTGGCCAGTTTCACTGACCTTTTCTTTACTGTTTTAGGGTAGTTTAATGTATTTTTCTTACTAAATAAGCAAGTTTTGGGTAGAAATACACTTACATCTTGATTCAAGCAAACGTTGTGAACTGATGTGCATAAACTTGATATGCTACGATTTAGGAAATTGCACGATCGGCAAAATTCCTTCCAGCAAGTGCACCGGTTATCGTCAAGTAAAAACTCACAATAGAGTGAGGTCGAATCCCACAAGGATTGGTTGAGTGAGCAATTCGGATTAGAAGTATGTTCTAGTTGAGCGGAATCAAGATTTAGATGAGAATTGCGGAATGTAAAATTGCATGAATTAAAGAGCGAGAAGCTAAATTGCTGAAATTAAAAAGGGATCGGGGTGATTGCATGAATTTAATTGCAGAATGTAAAGAGAAGTGATAGATCAGAAATGGGGAATTCATTGGGTTTCAGGAGATATTGAGATCTCCGAATCAAAACAT
>NC_029785.2:79233115-79234517 GCF_000816755.2 Arachis ipaensis
TGAAGAAGAAGATAAAAACTATTATTGATTCATTGAATTACAATAGAGCTCCCTAACCCAATGAAAGGGGGTTTAGTGAGTCATAGCTCTGAATTCAATTACAAAAAGTATGAAAAATAGAAAAAGTGATCCTCCAAATTCCCCGAGTGCCAACCAACTTAAATTCTATCCTATTTATACACTTTCTAAATTGAGCTTCTGTTGTGTTTCTTGGGCTTTGAGGCCTTTCCCTGATTTCCTTTTGCTTTGGGTTTATGATCCATAATCCTGATGAGGCTGCTGATCCAATTCTGTAACATTCATTTAGCCAACTTAGTGATAATCAAGTAATGACACATGACTCAACAAATTGAAATTCCAGACTCATCAATTCTTCAGGCCCAATCCCATAAACCATGATATTCAATTGGGTTTCATACCAGAGTACGTTTAAGTTAATGTTTGTGCTCAAATGCTAACTTAAACTGCAATATCTTTGGCCCAGAAACCTTTTCAATTAGTGGCGTTTAAGTTGCAGTTTAAGCTTAAACTGCAACTTAAACGTTGGACACTCCTGGAGGTGGTATAATTCAAGCACATTTAAGCTTCAGTTTAAGGTTAAACTAAAGCTTAAACGTGGAAATGGAAGAAGGAAAGTCTGGAGTGTGGATTTGTCGAACACGTTTAAGCTTCAGTTTAAGGTTAAACTGAAGCTTAAACGTGGAAATAGAAGAAGGCAAGTCTGGAGTGTGGATTGTCGAACACGTTTAAGCTTCAGTTTAAGGTTAAACTGAAGCTTAAACGTGGAAATAGAAGAAGGCAAGTCTGGAGTGTGGATTGTCGAACACGTTTAAGCTTCAGTTTAAGGTTAAACTGAAGCTTAAACGTGGAAATGAAGAAAGCAACCCTGGAGGAGAATGGTCGAACACGTTTAAGCTCCAGTTTAAGCTTAAACTAGAGCTTAAACGCCAAAATCATGAAAGCTGAGGAAAAGCTGAAAGTGGCGTTTAACCTCCAGTTTAACCTTAAACTGGAGGTTAAACGCCAGAATGAAAGTCTCACCAAAGAAGCATTTCCACGTTTAACCTCCAGTTTAACCTTAAACTGGAGGTTAAACGCCAGAATGAAAGTCTCACCAAAGAAGCATTTCCACGTTTAACCTCCAGTTTAACCTTAAACTGGAGGTTAAACGCCAGAATGAAAGTCTCACCAAAGAAGCATTTCCACGTTTAACCTCCAGTTTAACCTTAAACTGGAGGTTAAACGCCAGAAGTGGGAAATTCACCATGGGAGCAATTCCACGTTTAAGCTCCAGTTTAACCTCAAACTGGAGCTTAAACGTGTTCGACCTCCAGGATGGCTTTCTCTATCTCCACGTTTAAGCTTCAGTTTAACCTTAAACTGAAGCTTAAACGTGTTCGAC
>NC_029785.2:79235208-79252206 GCF_000816755.2 Arachis ipaensis
TTAAACTGGAGCTTAAACGTGGAAATGCTCCTGGTGCCTTTCTCACTTTTGGCGTTTAACCTCCAGTTTAAGGTTAAACTGGAGGTTAAACGTGGAAATGCTTCCTGGTGAGATTCTCATTCTGGCGTTTAACTTCCAGTTTTAAGGTTAAACTGGAGGTTAAACGTGGAAATGCTTCCTGGTGAGATTTTCATTCTGGCGTTTAACTTCCAGTTTTAAGGTTAAACTGGAGGTTAAACGCCACTTTCAGCTTTTCCTCAGCTTTCATGATTTTGGCGTTTAAGCTCTAGTTTAAGCTTAAACTGGAGCTTAAACGCCACTGATAGTTCCCAGCATTATATGGCTTGGTAGTTTGAGTTCCAGTTTAAGCTTAAACTGGAACTTAAACTCCACATGTGATATTCAAGCTTCCTTTATTGATTTTGTTGCTTCCTTGCCTAGCCTCTTCTTCCCTGAAATCATCCAAACAACTACATCAAAGTCTTGCAAAATTTCATGAGAAAGCTTCCATTCATAGCATTCAAGTAATATAACTAAAAACTCATGGAATTTGCATCAAAATCATACTGTTTGGATGGTTCATTGCTTTGTTATTCATTTAACCATTCTTGGTTACTTTAAGCTCAAGAAAATGCATAAAACAACTAAAACTAACAGAAAAATGCTAGTGAAACTAGCCTAAGATGCCTTGGCATCATGAACTTTACATGATTTCATGAGAATTATGTGTGAATTGAATGACAAATTGGATAATGCATGATCTCATGACTTGGAATAGAGCTTTGATGCACTTTCTTTGCTTGATTTCAGGACAAAGGAAGCAAGGAAGAGCCACGTTAGTAGCCATGTTAGTAGCCACGTTAATCTAATTAACGTGACCACTAACGTGGAATGGGCACAAGCTTGTAGCGTTAATGAGAAAAGTAATCGCCAATAACGCCTTCGAAGCCATCGTAGCCCACATTAGTTGCCACGTTAATTACATTAACGTGGTAGCTAACGTGGAGGAAAAAGAGAGCTCCAACGTTAGTGGTAAAAGTGAATGCCACTAACGCCCCAAAATGGCACACTTAGCCACGTTAAGAGTCATGTTAATTCAATTAACGTGAACTCTAACATGGGAGGAGGAAGAAATTGCCAATGTTAGTGACACTCACCTTTGTCACTAACGTTGGAGATGGTAATTGCCACCACGTTAGTGGCCATGTTAATCTAATTAACGTGAACTCTAACGTGGGAAGGAGGGGCGTTTGGAACGTTAGTGACAAAGGTAAGTGTCACTAACGCTCTCGAAGCTTAGGCATGCCCACGTTAAGGGTCACGTTAGTTATACTAACGTGAACTCTAACGTGGGGAAAAGAGGCAATTAGCAACGTTATTAGAAAAGGTGAATGCCAATAACGTTTGCGAAGGACCAAGAGGCAACGTTAGTGGTCACATTAGTATAACTAATGTTGAAGTTAATGTGGATCATTTTGGTCTTGAATGTTAGTGAAAAAGGTGATCGTCACTAACGTTCTCGAACCCACACTTTCACTTAATGTTAGCACCACTAACGTCCTAACTAACGTCCATGCCTAACTCACACTTTTTCTGCAAGCAAAGCTGAGCCCACTGAAGACTATAACTGCTTCAACTCAAGATCAAAGGCCCATATCCAAGACTTGAAGAGCCAACTAGAAGAGCAGAAGAGTAGTATATACAAGAGTAGTTTTGAACTAGTAGGGGGCTTTTAGCATTTTGGAGAACTACACTCTGAATATTTTACTTTCTCTGTAATTTCTGGTTTAATTTGAGAATCATTCTTCTTTATCTTCTTCCATATCCAGAGCTATGAACAACTAAACCCCTTTACATTGGGTTAGGGAGCTCTGTTGTAATTTGATGGATCAATAATAGTTTTCATTATTCTTCTTCTTTCTTTTCTCTTGATTTTACTATAAATCTTTCAATCTTTATCCAATTGGGTAGTTGTCTTGGAAAAGAAGCTATTCATACTTGGATCTCTTTGGAACCTTGGAAGAGGAATGAAGAGATCATGCTAGAAATACTTTCTCATGTTGGACCAAATTGGGGTTTGAATGGATATAGTGACATATAATCCTACCAACACTTTGATTTGGGAATACATGTGGTATAATCAATGACCATACTTCATCTCTTCTCATGAGCAATTAGACCAAGGAATTGGAATCCAATCACTTAAGATTGCCAAGGAGATCAATCAATGCATTGATTGAGGAAGAGATGAGAATGAACTTGATCCGGAGAATACAACATCTCCTGAGCCCAATGAATCCCCTATTTCTGATCTTACCCATTCTCTTTATTTTCTGCCATTTACTTTTATGCTCATCCTCCCAGTACCCCATTTAAGATTCTGCAATTTACTTTTCCCCATTTACATTCTGCTCTTTATTTCCAACATTTAAATTTTCTATTATTTACTTTCCCGCCATTTACGTTTCTGCAAATCTCAACTAAATTTCTGCTTAGCTCAACTAGAGCATTCCTCTGATTAAAGTTGCTTGACCAATCAATCCCTGTGGGATTCGACCTCACTCTATTGTGAGTTTTTACTTGACGATAATTCGGTATACTTGCCGAGGGAAATTTGTTGAGAGACAAGTTTCCGTGCATCAGGATATCACGAATCCTTCTCAGTTCTTCTCTCCAAAATTTCAAAATTTTAGGGCTTTTGATGAAATTTCAAAATTTCCAAAACTGTTGGGTAAGGTGAGTTACTCTTTAAACTCTTGTGAAATTATGATTAAGTTGAGCCCTAGGTTGATTAGTTATGATTTATGTGTATTATAACTTGAGGTTGTGATTATTGGCAATTATTGGAGCTTGTTGGTGCTTGTTGGAGTTGAATTGGTGGCTTGCTTGTGTTGGAAAGCTTAGCTTGTGCTCATTTAAGCTTAGCTTGTTGGTGCTCATTTGAGGATTTGGTTCATATTGGGAATCGGCCAAGGTATGGTTTTGGTTTCCTCTATGTAGTATATAATATTTCTGGACACTTAGGCTAGTGACCTATAAGATAGATTTGAAGTAAAATGGTTGTTGAGTTGTTGAATGATGATGTATGATGATTTATGATGGGTTGATGGTTTTTTAGTTTAATTATTATGATTGACAATGATATGATGATGATGAATGGTTGTGTGGATTGAAAATTGGTTTTGTATGATATATGTGATGTTGAGGTTGATGGAATGGTAATGTGAATGGAAAATTTGAGTGAGGATTGATTATAGTCTTATACTTTTGATGTTGAGGTTGAGAATAATGCAATGTGAAGGAAAATTTGGTAAGAAAGGTAAAATGTGACCTAAAGAGGGTGAGTTATAATGTAAATCGGAATTTCGAAGGGTTTTGGCTTGATTTTGGTTGAGGATTGGGGAATTGGTGATTTGTGAACTTTGGTAAAAATGAAAATTTTGGTGAACTTCCATGAATCATATCTTGAGCTACCTTGCTTGAAATTCAATGCTTTTTATTCCAATGAAAGAAGATGGAACAAGCTTTAAAATGGTGTAAATTTGGTGGAAATCCAATTTTGGTTGAGGAAGATATGATTGTGGGAAGTTTGGTTCCAAAATCTGAAATTCTGCAAAGTTACAGAATTTTGTGATTTCTAGTATGTGCGCACGCACACCCTTGTGATTTTTCGAACCTCTGCGCACGCACAGCCTTGTGCGTACGCACACACAGGGGAAGGCTTTCTATTTAGAGTGCTAGCACAACCTGTACGCGCACACAACCAATGAAGATTTACAACCTATGTGCACGCACAGCCCTGTGCGCACGCACACGTTGGGAAAGGCAGTCTGTTGGGGCGCTAGCACAGCTTGTGCTAGCGAACAGAATTGTGAAAAATTGCACTTGTGCGTATGCACACCCCTATGCGGATGCACACGTTTTAAAAATCCTCTTGGGCATGCGCACGCACACCCCTGTGCGTACGCACATGCCCTGTTTTCCAATTAAAACTTTGTTTTCAACTATTTCACTTTCCTAATGAGATTGTAAATTTCTGTGACACCTTTTTAAGACTCTTGGGCTTATTTTCGGGTACCAAGACATGGGAACGACCCTATGGCATTGAATTTGGTATTATTTCGAAAAGTTAGAAAACGGAGGCTTAGATTTCTGGTGTACTGAGGATGGGTTTAGTTCAGAGAGAAGGAATAGTAATGAATTGATGATTATTGAAAGTAAATTGAGAAAGTGACGAAGTATTGAGTTCGGAAAGAAAATGTGAATTGACAGTGGTTGAGATGAGTCGAGGACTCGAAATGAAATTATGGATCCATGATATACTGAAAATGTTTTCTGAAAACCACTAAACCACTGTTTTATACTGAGATTGTTGAGACGCTATGCACCTGGCAGGGATGGTGGTTAATCTCGCCTGTCGAGGTTGCGGTTGCAGCGTAAGGATGGTGGTTAATCCCGCTTACGTTGAGATGTGAGCTCTGTGGCAAGAGTATCTCGCTCGCATCCCTTCGGATCAATAGAATGTGCAGGCACAAAATCCTGGACGGTGTTCCAAGCACTATATATCGGGGGTTCCCAATGATGATTCCGAAGGGCGACATCTCCACGGAGATGTGTCAGGTTGGCAGTTGAACCGACAATGTGATATCACAGCCAGTAGGATAGGCATTTATCATGTGCATCTTCTATCTGTTTGTATGCTTTGTCGACTTGTAATTAATTGCCTATTTGTAGAACATGTCTCATTGCCTACTTGAATTACTTGAAATATATGACTTTACTTGTGTTTTACTTGCATTGTAATTAATTGTGTTTTCTATTGGGATTGAGGAGGCTAGAAAGGCGGTGGCGATGGGATCGCATGGAGGATACGTTGGTGAAGGCTGTGGGATAGCAGAGAGTTGTTAGTTAGAGAATCCTTTAAGTTAGATTACCCTTTTTAAATGTTAAGATTTTACTTATGCTTTACTGTTTTAGTTGTGCTTAAAGATGAATCTTGTGCTGGATATGAAGTTCTAGGATTGCCTTTGGCATCTCGGGGTCTTATATCTTACATCACTGGGCACTGTTACCATACTGAGAACCTCTGGTTCTCATACCATATTTCTGTTGTGTTTTTCAGATGTAGGTCGCAACCCACCTCGGTGAGTTGCTTGGATGGTGATAGAAGCGGAGGATCATGATACTTTTTGGAGTCCCTTTTGATTATTTTGTTTATATATATCTCTCACTTTTGTATTTTGCTTTTGCTTAGAGGCTTATGTCGAGAGAAAAACTTGTATAAGCTGTTTTTAACTCAGATTTCTGTATGTCTGTATATAGCTATCTGACTTAAACTCTGCGAGCTGTGGCTAGATTCTTTTGTTATATTATACTCTTATCTTTTGTTATATTATGCCTATACCTTGTGCTTTAAGTTAGTAGCTTCGTGAGTACGTTTTGCGCTTTTTAAATCCTGTTTTGTGCAATATCCTTCATCGGGCTTCTAGAATATATTATTTTCTTCAATATATTATATGTATGAGCTTAGAACTGTTGTAACCTTTGATTAACCTTTGCTTTATGACGCGAGGTAAGGCTTAGGGTAATTAGGGTGATACATTTAGTGGTATCAGAGTGGTTCGTCCTCGTGAGCCTGAGGGATGGACCGATTGTACTTCATTGCATACTCTGTGTGTCTTTTCTTTGATGCTATTAGGTTATCTATTTTATATATGCATAGCATGCTTGTTTGTGAGTGCCTGTTTGGGATAATTGAAGCACTAGGCTTTTGATATTGAGACTGATCACCTTGATATCGATTGTTTGGTGTAGACAGGAACCCTAATGGCCACTCATGTGCGAGGTCGTACACGTTCTTGAGCCGAGAGTAGAAATGCGCAACCGGCCGATAACCACGCCGAATTCATGGCTGCAATGGCAAATCTCGTGAACACCATTGAAGCTAATGCTGCTGCGACTTTGCAAGCTGTGCAGAGGTTAGGCCACCCGGGCTGGGAATGGAAACGAGAATGGCGAAGGAAATGCGAATAATAATGTTGAAGGGAATGGAGATAACACGGGAGGTGTTCCGATGACCTTGGCGACTTTCCCCAAGGTTCATCCTCCAAGTTTCTGAGGCTCAACTAATCCCAAGTAAACGGATAACTGGTTCCAGAGGGTGCCCCGGAGACCTACGAAAGATGGAAATGTATTAAGTACCAGAGGGGCTTGAAGGATAGCATCATGACTACTGTGCCTCCTATGGAGATTCATATCTTCTTTGAGTTGGTGAACAAGGCTAGAGTTGTGGAAGAATATGCGAAAATAGTAGCTTCGCCCAAAGACACTCATGGAGGAAACACGACTCGGGGACGTGGCAAGTATTTTCATCCGAGGGGTCAGAGTTTCAAGAGAGGAGGATATGCGCCTCAAGATCAAGGAGACTTCAGAAAGAATACTCAGAACCAGTTTCAGCATGCAAAGGGAAGAGGAAATCAGAGTAAGATTTCTCCGAATTTGACTTATGTGCGTTGTGGGCATTTTCATCCATATGACTCTTGCAAGATTGGTTTAGGTAGTTGTTTCAATTGTGGCTTGCCTGGTCACATTGCGAGAGATTGCACTCGTGAGAAGAACCCGAATGCGGGTAAATTCAACACCAAGGGAGAGTGTTTGCTGTAAACGCCAAGGATGCTTCTAAGGCAGATCCGTTGATGAGAGGTATACGTTTAATTCGTGATAAGACCTTAGTTGCGGTGTATGATATTGGAGCTTCGCATTTGTTTATTTCATTTGATAAAGTTGAGGAACTAGGCTTGAAAGTGTCAGAATTAGCATTTGAATTGCATGTACATACTCCGCATCAAACGGTTATGACTAGGTCAGGTTGTAGGCAAGTAGGTTTCAAGCTTGAGGGTAGAGATTTTGTGCTTGACTTGATTTGTTTACCAATGGTTAGGTTGGAGATAATTTTGGGGTTTGATTGGTTGTCGAAGAATCGGGTTTTGCTGGATTGCTTTGAGCGGTCAATTCAGTTTATGCCGGAAGGAGAAAATAGAGCAGTGATAGCTGAGGGTTTTTACCTGAACTTTGTAATAGTGCACTGTAGTAGGGAAGAGAGTCACGATTATATTTTGTTGACTGCTAATGCTTTGGGTGATGCCCAGAACTTAGATCAAATCCCGATAGTTAGAGACTTTTCGGAGTTGTTTCCGAAAGATATTCCTAAGTTCCCACCCCAAAGGGAGATTAAATTTGCGATTGAATTGGTGCCGGGAGCCGGACCAGTATCACCTTGGATCAGAAAGAGCTCAATATGCATCAGATGAGGTGGATGGAGTTGCTTAAGAATTATGATTTTGAACTAAGTTATCACCTTGGAAAGGCGAATGTAGTGGCAGACGCGTTGAGTCAGAAGTCCTTAACAATAGCTTGGATGAGAATTAAGGAAGAAGAGTTAGTGGACAAGTTTGTAGATCTTAAGCTAAATATTGGTAAAGTTGCCAGGAGAGCCTGTTTAAATCAATTACAGATTTCAAGTACGTTTAAGATAGAGATTCAGAGGGCTCAGCAAGACGAGCAAAAGCTTCAGTAATTATTTCAAGGGGAGAATTTGCATACCGGATGTCGGGAGTCTGAGGCAAGACTTGTTGTTCGAAGCTCATAACAGTGGGTTTTCCATTCATCCCGGTAGTACGAAGATGTATTATGACTTAAAGAAGATGTTCTAGTGGCCTAGGATGAAAGGTGATGTAGCTACAGTGGTATCCAAATGCCTGACGTGTCAGAAAGTAAAGATAAAGCATTAGAAACCGTCGGGAATGCTACAGCCACTTGAGATTCCTCAGTGGAAGTGGAAAGGAATTGCGATGGACTTTGTGACCGGTTTATCGAGGACTAGGTCAGGATTTGATGCGGTTTGGGTGATCGTGGATCGCTTAACCAAATCTGCTCATTTTTTGCCTATCCGAGTAAACTATTTGATGGATGAGTTGGCGAGATTGTACATCAAGGAGATCGTAAGGTTGCACGGTGTGCCATTGACGATTGAGAATTCTTGTTGATCTAGAATCAATCGATCAAAACAAGAATCAATTCATTGGTAGCATAGTCCAAACCAACAATGAATTCTCAAGATCAAATAATAAATTCAATACAAAATAATCGAGAGTAGTTAAACCTCCGGTCGTTCTCCCTAGGAATGCAAATGAAATATTTTCTCTTTCAGTTGTGAGGAAAAGGGGAGTTTGTAAGCGAGAAATGAAAGATTAAAAGAAGTAAGCAATAAAAGAACTAAGAGATGCTCAAAATTGTAAACAATGCAAGTAAAGAGAAGGTAAGATCAAAACTAGTGAAAATGCAATAAAGAGGCCTTGACTTGGGAATGGAGGGTCCAAGGAATCCTATCATCACCATAACCACAACTATGGTAATTATGATGAGTCAATCTCGCCTAGTCAAACCCAACCATCGAGGAGTAAGTCAAGCAAGCATAATTGACCTTAATCCATAAGTCCTAACCAACTTACCAAACTAGTTGATAAAAGGCTAGCGTTAATGGATACAAGAGCCAACTAACTACCTAAGAATTACCACTAAATGTCAGACATTATGACTCTAGTAACCTAGTGATGACTGGAATTCACACCCCATTCAAAATTGGTGAATTAGTCCTTTTGGCAAGCGCACCAAAATTATCGTCAAGTAATAACCCACAGTGGAGTGGGATCGTATCCACAGAGATTTGCGAATTCGAGCAGTTTTAATCGATTGATGAATTAGTCAAGTGGATCAACAGGAATGTAGAGTACAGAATTGTAAATGACATAAATGTAAATGACTAGAATATAAAGAAAAGCAATAAAGTGCAGAAACATAAATGGCAGAAAGTAAAGTGCAGAATCATAAATGACTTGAATGTAAATGGGAATGAGGAATTGCTGAATGTAAAATTAAGCTATAAAAAAATGGATAGATAAGAATGGGGAAATTCATTGAGATTGGGAGATGTTGTCTCTTTGGATCAATTCTAGCTTATATCCTCTTCAATCATGCAACTCATTGACCTCTTGGCAATCATGATTGATTGAGCCCCAATCCCTTGGTGACTCAATCTCTCAGATCTTGATCAATAGCCAATTCCTTGGTCTAATTGCTCATGAAGAGAGATATGCTTGGTCCCTGATTATACCACACACCATCATAGGTCTAAGTAGAGGGAGGATTATATGTCACATATCCAAACACCAAAACCCAGATTCTACTCTAGTGTGAGAAGGGATTTCAAGCATGGTTTCATGTTTCTTTTCCCAAGGTTCCCATGAAACCCAATTGCATTCAATCTCTTTACCAAGATAATTGAACACTAAGCATTACGAACGAAATTCCTTCTAGAAAATCAAAGAGAAGATGAAGAGAAGAAGGATTTCACTATCATTCATCCATCAAGTACAGCAGAGCTCCCTCTCTCAATGAGAGGGAAGTTAGCTACGCATAGCTCAAAAGGTACTCAAAACTGAAGTGTAAAAGTGGATCCAAAACTGACTGCTTAACCCCCTTCTTCAATACTCCTTGGGGGTATTTATACTACTCCTAGTAAAATAAAAGAATTACAAAAGTGAAAAAGGAAAATTACATTTTGGACGGAAAAGAAAACACTCAATAAGCATGAGTTCTAAGCTGGCGTGTGGCTGGCGTGCGTCTGGCGTGTCACGTGCTCTTCATTTCTAGCATGGCGTGCCACGCCTAATCCTTCAAGTGGCACGCTCGTCCCTCTTTCAACCTTGGCGTGCCACGCCTTTGAGCTCAAGTGGCACGCCATAGTGGATTTCTTGTGTTGGCGTGCCATGCCTTCGAACTCAAGTGGCATGCCCCTTGCCTTTCTCACTTCTCTTTGCCTCTGGAAACTTGTACTGGAGTGCCACGCCCTAGGTCTGGTGTGCCACACCCTTGCTTTATGCTTGGCTAGACTTCTCTGGAAAGTTGAACTAGCGTGGCACGCCCAGGGTCTAGCGTGCCATGCCCCTCTTGTGGGTGAGTGGTTGCTCTGTTTGGCGTGCCACGCCACGAACTCAAGTGGCACGCCCCAATGCTTTTCTTCTGAATGACACTGGCGTGCCACGCCTGGCTACTCAAGTGGCACGCCTAAGTGAAGAATGGTGAATGGCGTGCCATGCCTTTGATACCAAGTGGCATGCCCCATGTAATTGGCATCCTTCATCCTCTCTGGAAACTTATACCAGCGTGCCACGCCTAAAGGCTGGCGTACCACGCCCATGATCTTTTCTTGGTTCCAGTAGTTGGCGTGCCACGCCTCAGCCATCAAGTGGCACGCCATAGTGAAATGCTAATGTTGGCGTGCCATGCCTTCGATACTAAGTGGCACACCCAGTCTTCAATTTCCTTTAACCCCTTCTCTGGATTATTGTACCAGCGTGCCACGCCATGCTGCTCAAGTGGCACGCCCATGGGTTTGTGAACTCTTCAAGCTTGGCCTGCCACGCCTGGGTTCTCAAGTGGCACGCCTAAGTGACTTCTTGGGGCTGGCGTGCCACGCCTAAGACACCAAGTGACATGCCATAGTGAAGGTTCTTCTTGGGATGGAGAGTTGGCGTACCACGCCCCTTTGCTCAAGTGGCACGCCCATAGTGGTCGATGAGTCAGGCATGCCATGCCCAGCTTGGCGTGCCACGCCCTTTTTGTGTCCTCCATTGTAGCTCTCTGGAATTTTGTATCAGCGTGCCACGCCCAATCTCTGGTGTGCCACGCCCATATGCATGCTTTGAATCTCTTCTTTGGACTTTAGTACTGGCGTGCCACGCCAGTGCGTTTTTGTGGCGTTTGCTTCAAGTGTCACGCCAGTTTCACACGCCCAGCTTCTTGTTTGTCTTCTACCCCATTTTTTATGCTTTTCTCACCTGAAATTCAGCACAACTCATCTCAAAGTAGTGTACCATAATATTCATCAAATAATGTATGAATTGTACTGATCAAATGAGATTTATGCTCTTTTATGGTCTTCTTTATGCATGAAAGAAGGGTAGATGATGCAAGTCATCACAACACCAAACTTAAGTTTTGCTTGTCCCAAGTAAATCAATGTGAGTAAACCTTTATAACTTGAGGCCTTGGCTTTGAGTGATTCTAATACAACTAAGAGTAAGGCTAAGTGTTCAACACATGCATGAATGTTTTAATGACATGAAAAACTCTTGGATCCTTGAGGGTTCTTTCAGGTATAGGCTTTAGGAGTCCTTTCTATTGATTGTCACCTTGAGGTAGTAAGGGTTGTTTTGCTTTTTTGACCACGACTCTAAGTGTTTTGTGTCAAGACAACCCTTTAATTAAGCTTTCAATTAGCACTCCCAAACCAGTTGGTTTTAGGGTACTAGGTATTGAGACACCCCTAAGAATTTACTTGCCCAGGTCTCTTCTTGACGCATCTTCACCACAAGCATCTACTAAGATTTTTTTTTATTCTTTTTTGAGCTTTTTAATGTTTCTTTTTTTTTTCTATCTCAGAAGTTGATGCTCAGAGCCTTGGGTCTTTATTGCCTACTACCTCTTGGTTCTATGGATATTCAAGGAACACCCTTTAGCCTTTGATAATCCCGTATTTTATGATATATTTTGTGTTTAATTTGAGTGATTTATTCAGTCCTTCACCCACTTATTCATATTAATTGCATGGTTTTACTTTCCCTTCCTTATTATGTGATGTATGTGAAAAACATGTTTCCCATGCTTTAAAATTAATTATTTTAATTACCTTTATTTCTATTCGATGCCGTGATTAGTGTGTTGAGTAGTTTCAGATCTTCTAAGGCAGGAATGACTCAAAGGATGGAAAGGAAACATACAAAATGGAAGGAAAGCACAAAATAGAGTTTTTGGAGAAACTGGCATCCACGCAATCGCATGGATGACGCGGCCGCATGCCAAGCGCAAAGAAGCAGTGACGCGGCCGCATGACTGACGCGACCGCGCGCCTTAAGCAGAACACATATGACGCGGCCGCATGACTGACGCGACCGCGTGACAAGGAAAACTCCAAATGACGCGACCGTGTGACCCACGCGGACGCGTGACAGAGGCCATACACCAGAAATTGCAGAAAACGCTCACAGCAATTTCTGAGGCCCTTTTTGGCCCAAATCCAAGTCCAGAAGGCATAGACCAGAGGTTATGAAGTGGGGGAATGCATCCGTTCAAGGAGAGTCTCCACTTTAGTTAGTTTCATGATTTAGATTTAGTGTAGAGAGAGGTTCTCTCCTCTCTCTCCTCTCTTTAGGATTAGGATTTAGAATTAGGATTTTATTCGCTTTCAGGATTACCTCTCTTTATCAGGTTCAATATTCCTTTTTATTACTTTCCCAATTTTATTTATGAATTCTTCTATGTTACAGATTACTCTTTGAATTAATGTTAATTGAGGTATTTCAGTTTATTATTGCTTTCTTTTATTTACATTATTGTTATTCCCATCTGAAGACATTTTTATTCCAGTAAATTTACTTTTCTCCTTTTGGTCTTGGTTAAGAAATCAGTAACTCAGGAGTTATCAAACTCAAACAAGATTGATAATTGTTATCCTTGTTAATTAAATTGAGCTTCAATAATCCCAATCTTTTCTTAGGAAATAAATAGGATCCGAAGATCAAACCAATTAATCCCTTGACCTTCCTCTGCCTTAGTAAAGGTTAACAAAGTGGAATTAAGATTCAATTTTCATCATCATTGATAAGGATAGCTAGGATAGGACCTCTAATTTCTCATACCTTGCCAAAAGTTTATTTACAGTCATCTATTTATTTTACTTGCCATTTAAATTACTTGTTCTTCATTTACTTTAATTGCTAATTAAACCATTCGCTCCTCATTCTAAAAACCCCAATTTACAACCTCCATAACCAATAATAAGAACATACTTCCCTGCAGTTCCTTGAGAAGATGACCCGAGGTTTGAATACTTCGGTTATCAATTTATTTAGGGGTTTGTTACTTGTGACAACCAAAATGTTTGTAAGAAAGGTTGATTGATTGGTTTAGTAACTATACTTACCACGAGAGTTTACTATGACCTCTAAACCGTCAATCTTCCAGTTCTTCAAAATGGCGCCGTTGCCGGGGAATTGCAATCGTGTGCCTTATTATTGGTTATTGTAAAGATTTTTCTTTTACGTGTTTATTTGTTTTTATTTTCTTCTTTTATCTTCATTAGCTACTATGAATTCTCACTCCTCTCACTTTGAGTTTGGTTCTATTATTGTTGAAAGGAATGAAAGTTATAACAGGAACATGCATCAAGGTCAGAGCAATCAAAGATGGATGGAGCCAAGAGGATACGTCCTTCTATGGCAAGCTGTGTGTTGGTGGATCACCGTTGTCAATGGCTACCATCCATCCTTTCAGTGAAAAGGGTCCAAGTGCGCTGTCACCGCATGGCTAATCATCTGCAGGTTCTCAGTCGTACCGGAATAGGATTTACTATCCTTTTGCGTCTGTCACTACGCCCAGCACTCGCGAGTTTGAAGTGTGTCACAGTCATCCAATCCCAGAATCCTACTCGGAATACCACAGACAAGGTTTAGACTTTCTGGATTCTCATGAATGCCGCCATCAATCTAGCTTATACCATGGAGATTCTGATTAAGGAATCTAAGAGATATTCATTCAATCTGATGTAGAACGGAGGTGATTGTCAGAGACACGTTCATGGATTGAGAAAGGTGATGAGTGTCACTGATCATCACCTTCTCTATAGTTAGGCACGAATGGATATCTTAGATAAGAACGCGCATGTTTGAATAGAAAACAGAAATACTTGCATTAATTCATTGGGACACAGCAGAGCTCCTCACCCCCAACAATGAAGTTTAGAGACTCATGCCGTCAAAGAGTATATAGTTCAGATCTAGAATGTCATGAGATACAAAATAAGTCTCTAAAAGTTGTTTAAATACTAAACTAGTAGCCTAGGTTTACAAAAAATGAGTAAACTATGATGGGTGGTGCAGAGATCCACTTCTGGGGCCCACTTGGTGTGTGCTGGGGCTGAGACTTAAACAATTCACGTGCATAAGGCTATTTTAGGCGTTCAACGCCAGGTTTGGATCCATTTCTGGCGTTGAACTCCAACTTTTAATCCTTTTCTGGCGCTGGACGCCAGAATTGGGCAGAGAACTGGCGTTGAACGCCAGTTTACATCGTCTATCCTTGAGCAAAGTATGGACTATTATATATTGCTGGAAAGCCCTGGATGTCTACTTTCCAACGCAATTCGAAGCGCGCCATTTTGATTTCTGTAACTCCAGAAAATCCACTTTGAGTGCAGGGAGGTCAGAATCCAACAGCATCAGCAATCCTTTTTCAGCCTGAATCAGATTTTTGCTCAGCTCCCTCAATTTCAGCCAGAAAAATACCTGAAATTACAGAAAAACACACAACTCATAGTAAAGTCCAGAAATATGAATTTTTCCTAAAAACTAATGGAAATAAACTAAAAACTAACAAGAATATACTAAAAACTATATGAAATTAACCCCAAAAAGTGTATAAAATGTCCGCTCATCACGACACCAAACTTAAACTGTTGCTTGTCCTCAAGCAACTAGACAAATAAAATAGAAGACTAATAGGTTGAGAAGCAATAATATCTCAGAGTTTTTGAGTGAAGCTCAGATTCTAATTAGATGAGCGGGACCGGTAGCTTTTTGCTTCCGAACAGTTTTGGCATCTCACTTTATCCATTGAAGCTCAGAGTGATTGGCATCTATAGGAACTTAGAATTAAGATAGTGTTATTGATTCTCCTATTTCAGTATGGTGATTCTTGAACACAGCTATTTCATGAGTCTTGGCCGTGGCCCTAAGCACTTTGTTTTCCAGTATTACCACCGGATACAAAAATGCCACAGACACATAATTGGGTGAACCTTTTAGATTGTGACTCAGCTTTGCTAAAGTCCCCAATTAGAGGTGTCCAGAGTTCTTAAGCACACTCTTCTTTCTGCTTTGGACCTTGACTTTAACCGCTCAGTCTCAAGTTTTCACTTGACACCTTCATGCCACAAGCACATGGTTAGGGACAGCTCGGTTTAGCCTCTTAGGCCAGGATTTTATTCCCTTAGGCCCTCCTATCCACTGATGCTCAAAGCCTTGGGATCCTTTTTATTACCCTTGCCTTTTAGTTTTAAGGGCTATTGGCTTTTTTTTTTTTGCTACTTTTTCTTGCTTCAAGAATCATTTTTTTGATTTTTCAGATTATCAATAACATGTTTCATGTTCATCATTCTTTCAAGAGCCAACATATTTAACAGTCTTAAACAACAAATTCAAAAGACATATGAAATGTTCAAGCATTCATTCAGAAGACAGAAAGTATTGCCACCACATGTAACTAATTAGAATTTCTCTTGTTAAAACTCGAAATTTTATTGCCTCTTATTCAAAAGATCTACTATTTTATTCATGTTTGCTGATGATGAGAAAAATAAACTATGGCTTAATTGGAGATAAAATCAATATAGATACTAATTACTACTATATGACTCCTAAGGTGAACCTCTATAATGACACTATCACAGAGTTAAAGCAAAAATTGGAATTTAACAACCTTTGTTCTGGGAAGTGGATGTTCCTCTGATCCGTGGGGTGCTTGGTCCTTCAAGAGATAACTTCTAGTGCTTCAATTCCCTTAAGTCACGCCCTTGCTCCTCTTGTTCTTTAAACATATAGGTAAGAATTTGACTGTGTTCCTTCTGTTCTTTTATTATTTGTTCCATAGCTTCCCGTATCTTGGTAACAGACGTCTCAAGATACTCCCAGTATTCAGATTGAGGGATTTCTGGGAGAAATTCCTGTGTTTTCTTCTTGGTGGGATCATCATGTGCTTGTTATTTTTCCTTTGATGCTTTGGTGATTGGTTTCTCAACTGAGATATACTCAGTTATTCCCATCCTTACTCCGGCGTCCTTGCAGAGCAGAGAAATCACGCTTGGATAAGCTAACATGGCCTCTTTAGAATTTTTGTTAGCAATTTTGTAGAGTTCAGCTGAGATTAGCTGATGAACTTCCACTTCTTTTCCCATCATGAGGCAATGGATCATCACTGCTCTTTTAACAGTGACTTCAGAACGGTTGCTAGTGGACAATCCTTGGGCCATGTTCTTTTTGTTTTTTGTATTTTCTTTTCTTTCTTTTGTTTTGTTTGCTGCTTCTTGGATCAATAAATTTTTGAGAATCTCCACAATACTTCTTTAAACTTCATGTCCCGCCTATGAGCTCCCATGCAAGTTTTCACAAGCATGCAACCTCAATACAAAACCACACAACTAGAACCACCACTTCTCCCAATCTTTTGCTTGCCCCAAAACTGATTGATTCCTCAATCCTTCTTTTCAAAGAACTTTCATGTGATGCATTTCTTGAAAATTGAGTGCAAACAAGTTTGAAGATGAGAATGTTGTGAATGATCAAGCCTCTTGCTTATTGAATTATAAAGAAAGACTATGCTATGCAGACAAGCAAGGCAGATAAGGATACAATCCAACTTTCAATTACAGCAATATTTGATGCAAAACAATGACTTAACAATACAACCTGTTGAAGTTTACTTGCTTTCCTTCTTCTCATCATCATCATTGCTGGCCTTTAGGTTCATCTTTTGTTTCTTTGGTTGATGATGCTTAAGCCTTCCAACAGCTTGTATGGACCTCTGCAATGATATTGAAAGTTGCTTGTTCCCCAAGCACTTGGAAACAATGGTTAATTTTCATGATTTATTTGCGGGCCTTTTGAACTTACTTTGGTGCGGGAACACCAAACTTAGTACCTTGCCAATGCATCAGATTAACCATGTGTGAAACTCTTTTTCTTCTTTTTCAAAAGCAATAGAACTAAAAACTAGGAAACAGTAAAATAATTAACTAGTTCGTCTAAATGCATGAAGCTAGCATTATGGCCGAAAGTGAGAATGTGTTTTATGATAGGATTTTGGTGGAACACCAAACTTAGAATC
>NC_029785.2:79252239-79252695 GCF_000816755.2 Arachis ipaensis
CAAGAGCTTAATGGTATCATGGTCTACACCATTGAGATTGACAGCCCCACAAGTTTTCAGAAAAATGGATAGGTGCTGTTTAGAGTCTTCCAAGGGATTTCCACCATAGGAACAATTGTTTTCTATTAGTGTAATGAGTTGTGGCTTCATGTTGTGATGTTCTTCTTTCTCAGAAACTCCTTCTTCCCTGTGACATATAGATCAACAACAGAACACATAGCGATTCTCTTGAAAATTAAGTGTAGTCAGTTGAGACAAAACTTCAAACAGTTAGTGGGTTAGTCAAAATTAGAGAAAAATAAAGAAAAAGTGCCTGATCTAGATCACCACCTCACTTAATCATTGTCAATCTAATCAATCCCCGGCAACGGCGCCAAAAACTTGATGAGATATTTTGGAGGAAAAATAAATTTCTCCCAAAACACCCAAAACTAACCGGCAAGTGCACCGGGTCGT
>NC_029785.2:79253465-79261068 GCF_000816755.2 Arachis ipaensis
GTTAGGGGGCTAACGTTGGCGCAAACTTTTGGTGCCCAGGGGAGAAATTCATGTGCCAATGTTAGCCTCAAAGTTAGGGGGCTAACGTTGGTGCAAACTTTTGAAGCCCCGGGGAGAATTTTCAAGTTCCAACGTTAGCCTCCAAGTTAGGGGGCTAACGTTGGGGCTAACTTTTCAACCAAAAGTTTGTGCAAAAGTTTGATGCTAACTTTAGGTCCAGCTTCTTGCTTCCTGGTTCAATTTCACTTATTCCATTGTCTTCTCTTTACTCCTAGCTATTCCTTCTTGCTTCAACCCTTCTCCAAGCTTTCTTCACCTATAATTAATCAACCAAACACATCAAAGCTATGCTCAAAATCATGAGATATTCATTCTTTCACAATATGCAACAAATATAGCATAAAACCTCATGAAATGGCATGAATTCATATATGGTTGATTCAATCAAGGGAAACATGAAAATCTACTCAATTAGCTTGCTTGTAGCTCAAGAAAGTGCATAATTCTAATGAAAACAAGAGAAAAAGACTAGCTAAAATAGGCTAGGATGACTTGTCATCAATAAGATAGAAGATATGATAAGAGAGGATATAGTTTAAAATTGAAAAGATATGAAAGATTTTTGAAAAAGATAGATCTAGATTTTAAAAAAGATAAAGTGGAGATTTTGAAAAAGATATTGATGAGTTGAAAAGATAGATTTGTTTTTAAAAAGATTTGAAAAGAGTTGGATTGAATTTGCAAAGAGGGTTTGTGCTTATGGATTAAGATATATTTTATATTTTTAAAGTAGGATTTTTAGAGATTGGGGATTTTAGAAATCAGGGTTCTTAACATGTTTATGTAAAAAAAATCATGCATTAAAACATAAAATTTAAAATTAGAATGAAAAATATGTAGAAAAATGAATTTGGCTCCACCCTACCATCCTGGCGTTTGAACGCCCAAACACTGCCTGTTTTGGGCATTCAACGCCCAAATGCTGCTCTCCTGGGCATTCAATGCCCAATTGTTGCCCTTTTCTGGCATTGAACGCCAGAAAGCTATCCTTTACTGGCATTCAGCGCCCACTAGATGCCCCTTTTGGGCGCTGAACGCCCAAAATGGGCCTTCACTGGGGTTTTCTTGCCAGTGAGCTCCCTTTCTCTATTTTGTGTATAGATTCCTTCTGTAACCCTGTGGATTTATGAAAATGATGATTTACCTTAGTATCAATGAACTCTATACAATCAAATAAAAATAAAAATAGAAATAGGGCAAAATGCTTAAAGGATTGATGCCCGATGGCTGGGTTACCTCCCAGCAAGCGCTTCTTTATTGTCTTTAGCTGGACCTTGCTGAGCTTTTAGTCTAGCTTCAGCCTTGAGCATTCTTGCTCAATGTTGCCTTCAAGATAGTGCTTGATTCTCTGTCCATTGACAATGAACCTCTTATCAGAATCAATATCTTGAAGCTCCACATAACCATATGGTGATACACTTGTAATCACGTATGGTCCCCTCCACCGGGATTTCAATTTCCCGGGGAATAGCCTGAGTCTAGAGTTAAATAGCAGAACCTTCTGTCCTGGTTCAAAGATTCTAGATGACAGCTTTCTGTCATGCCACTTTTTTTATTTCTCTTTATAAAGCTTGGCATTTTCGAAAGCTGTGAATCTGAATTCCTCTAACTCATTTAACTGGAGCAATCTTTTTTCTCCTACTAACTTGGCATCAAAATTTAGGAATCTGGTTGCCCAGTAGGCTTTATGTTCCAGTTCCACGGGCAGGTGACATGCCTTACCATACACAAGTTGGTATGGAGAGGTCCCTATAGGGGTCTTGAATGCTGTTCTGTAAGCCCACAGAGCATCATCCAAGCTCCGTGCCCAATCCTTTCTACGGGTACTTACTGTCTGTTCTAGGATTCTCTTTAATTCTCTGTTAGAGACTTCAGCTTGCCCATTAGTTTGTGGATGATATGGAGTAGCCACCTTATGGCGAATTCCATACCGAACCATGGCAAAGTAAAGCTGTTTATTGCAGAAGTGAGTGCCCCTATCACTGATGAGTACTCTAGGGACACCAAACCTGCTAAAGATATGTTTCTGGAGGAACTTCGGCACTGTTTTAGTATCATTGGTGGGTGTGGCAATGGCCTCAACCCATTTTGATACATAGTCAACTGCTATCAGAATATAAGTGTTTGAGTATGATGGTGGGAAAGGTCCCATGAAGTCAATTCCCTATACGTCAAACAACTCAATTTCCAAGATTCGTTGTTGAGGCATGGCGTAACCATGAGGCAGATTACCAGCTCTTTGGCAACTGTCACAGTTATGTACAAACTCTCGGGAATCTTTATAGAGTGTGGGCCAATAGAAGCCACATTGGAGGACCTTGGTGGCTGTTCGCTCACCTCCGAAATGGCCTCCATATTGAGATCACTACAAGAATTTGACAAATTAGCGACAAATTTTTGCGAGAAATATTTTTTGTCACTAATCCGTCACTAACTTGCGAGGAATTAGCGACGCACTAACGACAAAATTAATCAACGGTCACAAAATACCCGAACTTGAGAAAAACGACTGATTAGCGAGAGATTTACGAGTAAGTTTGTTTCTCACAGATTGACTTTTGTAGCTAAAAAAAGAGCGAGGAAAATTTCCACGCTAATTTCTCACAAATTAATTAGCGAGTGACAATGTTCTAGCAAATCAGTCACTTAGGAGTTCAATCGAATAAAAGTAAAGTAGCGAGGGATATTATTGTCACTATTCCGTCGCAAGTGTTTGATATACAATTAGCGAGAAACAATTCACACACTAGTTTGTCGCTAAATAAACTTTGTGTGAAAAACTCTAATTAGTGAGGAACAATGTCCCTAGCTAATCTATCACAAAGACTTGAAATGCATTCTGCGATGGACAAATTCCTAGCTAATTTGTCGCCAAACTTTTTATTTTTAGCGAGCAATTCGTTTCTCGCTAATTTGTCGCATAATATTGTAAAATTAAAAATTAGGGTAGCGACAGAAAACAGTCGTCGCTAACTCGTCGCAACGGATATATCATTCAACTAGGAAAGTGTTCCTTTCTAATTAGTCGCTAAAGTGGAAATACGGATACTGAGTGCCTATGACCTAAGTTGCAAGAAATTTGCAACCGTTTAACAACTGACACACTTCGTTCGCTGATTTCAAGTCGCTGATTAGCGGGCAAAATACATTTGTCGCTAAGTTGTCGCAAGTTTAATTTAGCTAGTGACTTGGCAACTGCAATCTTGTCACAAAGCAAAAGCTATATCCTACCTATTTTGTAGCAAATTACTCGCTAATCTCGTTGGAAATCCGTCGCAGAGTTATAACAAATCCAAAGTTGATCGAAAAAATTTTAGAAATAATTGGTCGCAATTGAGTCACGAATCAAAAGCTTATTTAGTGAGGAATTAGCGACCGTTTAGCAACCGATATACTTTTCTCATTTATTTCATGTTGCTACTAATTTGTCAGAAAAAATGTTAGTCCTTATTCTGTTCTTATTTCATGTTGCTACTAATCACTAACCTCTATATAAATTCATGAAAAATTTAAAATAAATTTGCCAAACACGCTAATGTAATTTGTCACAATTTTGTCACTAATCTAAAGCAATTTTAAACGAGAGAATAATTAAGGATTTGGATCCTTTAAAGTTTGAATTTTACTTTAGAGAGTAAAGTGTGATCTTCTACCCTTGAATAGTTTCTCTTTCATATTTATTCTTGGTTCCACTTATGAAATTAATGGTGAGAGATCACACTTTACTCTCTAAAGTGTAATTCAAATTTTAGAGGATCCAAATCCAATTATTAAAGTACCAAAATTGTGACTAATAATTAACTAGCTAATTTTTAATAATTAATAATTTATAATATTCTAGCAAGATGTAAATTCTAAAACATTTCAAACAATTCAAATCAAAAGCTTTTTCTTAATTTTTTTCCAATTAAACCACAAATTTGTTAATATATTATTATTGTTAAAAATTCTTCACTAATAAAAATCTTTACTACTTTTTTTTATACTGAACACGTACATTACGCATTAACTTCACTTCTTATATAGGATGTTCTATGTAATTTCTTTCTCCCATGGCTCTTATCATTTTTTTTTGTTTTTGATAAATTAGTTAGAAATGATTTCATTTATTCAAAAATTTTATTTTTAAAATATTAAAATAAACTAAATTAAATTTCTTTTAAATTAACCTTATTTAATTAAGACTTTTAAATAACTTTTTTAAAAAGATTTAAATTCTCTAAATTTTAAATTTTATTTTAAAAAATAAAATAAAATCTTTCACCATTTATATAAATGAGAAACAAAAAAAAATATAAAAAAATCTATTCAAAAATAAAAAATAAGGCTTTACCCTCTACAATAAAAATTTAAAATTTAAAACATCTAAATTCCCCCCAAACACAACCCCACTCACTCCCAAATGAGTGAAATGCGTAGGCGCACTAGTAACCCTAACTCCCTCTTCACTCTCCAATCCTCAGCACCGAAAATCCTCATCCCCTCATTTCTCACAGCATTAAAACTCCTCCCTCTCCTCCGCCATTGACTTCGCCGGACGACACCAACCCTTGCTCGTGTCCCGCGACCCTTTCCTCTTCCCCCTTCCTCGTAGCACCTCTCTCTCTCTCCGTCGTCCTCCCTGGCAAGGCTCCACGCAGCAGCAGGCCAGCAACACGTCGTCGTTCTCCACACAGGCCATAGCAACTCTCCATCAGCAGTGCAGGACGCCGTCGTCCTCGTAGCGCCTCTCTCTTTCCGTGGTCCTCCCTGCACTTTGCCACTCCATCATCAACTCATCAAGAATGGAGAGTCAGGTTGGTTCTTCAATTTCTGATTCAATCTCTTCTTGCTATTTTTTGCTTCTTGATTTTCGATCTCTGTTCTTGCTATTGTTTGTTGTTCTTGCTATTGTTTCTCTGTTCTTCATTGCACTACTGCTATTATTTGTTGTTGCTATTTCTTGCTATTAATTTGTTCTTGCTATTGATTTGTTGTTCTTCAATGCTAGCTGCTGCCAGCCTGCTACTGTAATTTTTTTTAATTTGTTAATTAGGAATCTACTAGACATTCTGAAACAGTTGATGCAATTACCAAGTACTTGAGAATGGGTACATACAGTGAGTGGAATGAAGAGAAGAAATTGGACTTCTTAACCAAAGAGTTGAAATGGAAAAGACCATTGGTTCCTCCTATTATAGAGGTGAGATAAATTGTTTTAAAAGTTGCTAGTTTAATGGATGGAGGATTTTTCTTAAGAGTAAGAACCTAAACAGTCCCTTTTATATTTTTGCTTCACAAATTAGTGAGTAATTAAAGAAAATTGATTGTTTAATTTCACTCTTTTAAAATATTAAGCAAATGAGTCTCTTATAAAACAAAAGGATAAATTAATCTTTTAAAATTTTAAATAGTTTAATTAATTCCTCTACCAAATTATATTTTTACAAAATTATGAAGTAATCATTTTATTTGGAATTAATATGTTTAATTCTAAAATTTAGGAGTAGTTCATTAATTTTATTTCTATAAGAACTTATCACTATATCGGGTGCAAAACTTAACCATAAAATAATAAACTGTATTCTATTCTTAATTAGCGACTACGTGTTAGTCTATTTCTTCTATGGAATTAGCTTTTAATTTAGTGATGGATTTGCGACTATCTATTCGGTCCCTAAAAAACTTTTCCGATGAATTAGCGACTAATGTGTTTGCCTCACTGATCTGCGACTTGTAATTAGCGAGGAAAGTATTGGTTGCTAGACGGTAGCTAATCTGTCACAAATTATATTTTGCGTTAGATTAGTGATGATTTTCCGACTGTTTTTGTTGTAGCTAATCGGCCTTATTCTTGTAGTGGATCCATGGCAATGCCACAGGATCCTCTGTGCTTCTTCTCTAGGCACACACCTACGGATTATTCCATCTGCACATCTCTTAAAGAGATAGGGTTCATCCCACAAGTAGTACTTTGCATCAGTAATTAATTTCTTCTTTTGTATCCTGTTGTACTCCTTGGGTATGAACCTTGCAGCTTTATAGTTTGTAATATCGGCAAACCATGGTGTTTCCTGAATGGCAAATAAATGCTCATCCGGAAAAGTCTCAGAGATCTCAAGAGAGGGGAGGGGCGTCCCTTCTACTGGCTCTATCCGGGACAGGTGATCAGCCACTTGGTTCTCTGTCCCTTTTCTGTCTCTTATTTCTATATCAAACTCTTGCAGATGCAACACCCATCTGATGAGCCTGGGTTTTGAATCCTGCTTTGTGAGTAGATATTTAAGAGCAGCATGAACCACTGCAAGTAATTCTTTTTCTGTGGTTGTGTAATTTTTCTGGGCATCATTTAGAACGCGACTAGCGTAATAAATGATGTGCAGAAGCTTGTCATGCCTCTGTCCCAACACTGCACCAATGGCGTGATCACTGGCATCACACATTAGCTCAAATGGTAATGTCCAGTCTGGTGCAGAATAACTGGTGCTGTGACCAGCTTAGCTTTTAGCGTTTCAAACGCCTGCAGGCACTCTGTGTCAAACACAAATAGCGTGTCAGCAGCTAGCAGATTGCTTAGAGGTTTTGCGATTTTTAAAAAATCCTTTATAAACCTCCTATAGAATCCTGCATGCCCCAGAAAGCTTCTAATTGCCTTAACATTGGCAGGTGGTGGTAATTTTTCAATTACCTCTATTTTTGCTTGATCCACCTCTATTTCCTTGTTTTAGATTTTATGCCCAAGAATAATCCCTTCAGTCACCATGAAGTGACATTTTTCCCAGTTTAAAACTAGGTGGGTCTCTTGGCATCTTTTCAGAACAAGTTTTAGGTGATCAAGACAGGAGCTGAATGAGTCTCCATATACTGAGAAGTCATCCATGAAGACTTCCAGAAATTTTTCCACCATATCAGAGAAAATAGAGAGCATGCATCTCTGGAAGGTTGCAGGCGCATTACACAGCCCAAATGGCATCCTTCTATAAGCAAACACTCCGGATGGACATGTGAATGCTATTTTCTCTTGATCCTGAGGATCTACTGCAATCTGGTTATAGCCTGAGTAGCCGTCAAAAAAGCAGTAATAATCATGACCTGCTAGTCTTTCTAGCATCTGGTCTATGAATGGTAAAGGAAAATGATCCTTTCTGGTGGCTGTATTGAGTCTTCTGTAGTCAATACACATGCGCCACCATGTAACTGTTCTTGTAGGAACCAGTTCATTCTTTTCATTATAAACCACTGTCATGCCTCCCTTTTTGGGACGACTTGAACAGGGCTCACCCAGGGGCTATCAGAAATAGGACAAATAATCCCAGCCTCCAGTAATTTGGTGACCTCTTTCTGCACCACTTCCTTCATGGCTGGATTTAGCCGTCTCTGTGGTTGAACCACTGGTTTAGCATTATCCTCCAATAAGATTTTATGCATGCATCTAGCTGGGCTTATGCCCTTAAGGTCACCTATGGACCACCCAAGAGCTGTCTTGTGTGTCCTTAGCACTTGAATAAGTGCCTCCTCTTCCTGTGAATTTAAAGCAGAGCTTATGATCACTGGAAAAGTGTCA
>NC_029785.2:79262077-79267546 GCF_000816755.2 Arachis ipaensis
CTAGGAAGGGTCTTCCTAGAATGAGAGTAGCACTCTTGTGCTCCTCTATTTCCAGCACAACAAAGTCAGTGGGAAAGACGAATGGCCCAACTCTGACAATGATGTCTTCAATCACGCCTGATGGGTATTTAGTGGAGCCATCAGCAAGTTGGAGACATATCCGGGTTGGTTTAACTTCTTCAGTTAAGCCAAGCTTTCTGATAGTGGATGCAGGTATTAGGTTGATGCCTGCCCCAACATCGCATAAAGCTGTCTTGGTGCATTGACCTTCTAATATGCATGGTATCAGAAAACTCCTAGGGTCTTTAAGCTTTTCAGGAAAGCTTTTCAGAGTGACTGCACTGCATTCTTCAGTGAGGAGAACTCTTTCTGTTTCTCTCCAATCCTTTTTATGACTCAAGATCTCTTTCATGAACTTGGCATAAGAAGGTATTTGCTCAAGTGCTTTTGCAAATGGAATCTTTATTTCAAGAGTCCTGAGATAATCTGCAAAGCGAGCAAATTACTTATCCTGCTCCTCTTTCCGGAGTTTTTGAGGATAAGGTATCTTGGCTTTATATTCTTCAACCTTAGTTGCTGTAGGTTTATTGCCTACAGAAGTAGTTGAAGAAGCCTTTTTAAAGGGGTTGCTTTCAGCATTTGTGTGTGTCTGATCCCTCACTGGCAATTGAGTGCCAGAGTTAGAAACTGGAGTGACGTTAGATGCCAACTCTTTGTCTGTTCCTAGTGTCTGAACGCCAGAACTGTGCCCATTTTGGGCGTTCAGCGCCAGATCTTGCCCATTTTGGGCGTTCAACGCCAGATCCTTGCCTATTTCTGGCGTTGAATGCCAGTCCTGCCTTGTTTCTGGCATTGAACGCCAGTCCTGAGCATGGTCTGGGCGTTCAGCGCCAGCCTTCCACCAAATTTCTGGCGTTTTAGTTCCAGAATTACTTTTCCCTGGGCTCTTACTGTCCTCAGGTGAATTTTGGGTGGTTTGCTCATTTCCACCTCTTAGCTTGATCTTTTACAGCAAATGGAAACAGTAATAGTCTGTAGACATCCTGATCTATTTCTTTATCATGTACTATGTCAGCAATCTGTAGAAACTGTGCCAGAAACTCTGTAGGTTCTTCCTGTGGAAGACCGGAATATTGGCAACTTTGCTGCACCATGATAATGAGCTGAGGATTCAACTCAAAGCTACTGACTCCAATGGAGGGTATGAAGATGCTACTCCCATATGAAGCAGTAGAGGGGTTAGAATATGACCCCAGAGTCCTCCTGGACTGTTCATTTCCGCTTAGGTCCATGATGGAGAAAGGGCGATGATGTAAAATAGAGAAAATATTTTTATTTATTTATTTATTTATTTCGAAAATAAGATAAAGATAAATAAAAATGGGTGAAGATTTTTGAAAAATTGAGGAGAGAGGAAGTGGTTAGGAAATATTATTTTTTTTAGGGGGGAAAACACCAAGGAACACTAAACTTAAAAATTTTAACATCAAGATACAAGGAAGACTCAAGAACACTTTGAAGACTCACGAGAACACAAGAACATGAAGGAAGAACACCAAACTTAAAATTTTTAGAAAACCAAACTAAAATTTTCAAAAAATAACACAGAAAAATCAACAAGAAAACACCAAACTTAAAGTTTGGCACAGGATTTAATAGAAAAATTATTTTTGAAAAAGATTTTGAAAAGAAAATAAGGATTCTAAAATTTTAACACGACAATAACAAGAGACTCTAAACCAAAAAAAGAGAAATTTTTCCTAATCTAAGCAACAAAATAAACCGTCAGTTGTCCAAACTCGAACAATCCCCGGCAACGGCGCCAAAAACTTGGTGCACGAATTGTGAATCACACTTTTCACAACTCGTACCACTAACCAGCAAGTGCACTGGGTTGTCCAAGTAATACCTTATGTGAGTAAGGGTCGAATCCCACAGAGATTGTTGGTTTGAAGCAATCTATGGTTATCTTGCAATTCTTAGTCAGGAAGTCAATTATATTTATCAGTTGAATTGCGAATAAACAAGAGAGCATGGGTTAAAGGTTACTTGTTATGCAGTAATGGAGAATATGTTGGGGTTTTAGAGATGCTTTGTCTTCTGAATCTCTGCTTTCCTCTGTCCTCTGATTCACGCACGCACGTCCTTCTATGGCAAGCTGTGTGTTGGTGGATCACCGTTGTCAATGGCTACCATCCATCCATCCAGTGAAAAGGGTCCAAGTGCGCTGTCACCGCACGGCTAATCATCTGCAGGTTCTCAGTCGTACCGGAATAGGATTTACTATCCTTTTGCGTCTGTCACTACGCCCAGCACTCGCGAGTTTGAAGTGTGTCACAGTCATCCAATCCCAGAATCCTACTTGGAATACCACAGACAAGGTTTAGACTTTCCAGATTCTCATGAATGCCGCCATCAATCTAGCTTATACCACGAAGATTCTGATTAAGGAATCTGAGAGATATTCATTCAATCTGATGTAGAACGGAGGTGATTGTCAGACACACGTTCATGGATTGAGAAAGGTGATGAGTGTCACTGATCATCACCTTCTCTATAGTTAGGCGCGAATGGATATCTTAGATAGGAACACGCATGTTTGAATAGAAAATAGAAATACTTGCATTAATTCATTGGGACACAGCAGAGCTCCTCACCCCCAACAATGGAGTTTAGAGACTCATGCCGTCAAAGAGTATATAGTTCAGATCTAGAATGTCATGAGATACAAAATAAGTCTCTAAAAGTTGTTTAAATACTAAACTAGTAGCCTAGGTTTACAAAAAATGAGTAAACTATGATGGGTGGTGCAGAGATCCACTTCTGGGGCCCACTTGGTGTGTGCTGGGGCTGAGACTTAAACAATTCACGTGCATAAGGCTGTTTTGGGCGTTCAATGCCAGGTTTGGATCCATTTCTGGCGTTGAACTCCAACTTTTAATCCTTTTTTGGAGCTGGACGCCAGAATTAGGCAGAGAACTGGCGTTGAACGCCAGTTTACATCGTCTATCATTGAGCAAAGTATGGACTATTATATATTGCTGGAAAGCCCTGGATGTCTACTTTCCAACGTAATTCGAAGCGTGCCATTTTCAGTTCTGTAGCTCCAGAAAATCCACTTTGAGTGCAGGGAGGTCAGAATCCAACAGCATCAGCAGTCCTTTTTCAGCCTGAATCAGATTTTTGCTCAGCTCCTTCAATTTCAGCCAGAAAAATACCTGAAATTACAGAAAAACACACAACTCATAGTAAAGTCCAGAAATATGAATTTTTCCTAAAAACTAATGGAAATAAACTAAAAACTAACTAGAATATACTAAAAACTATATGAAATTAACCCCAAAAAGCGTATAAAATATCCGCTCATCACATACCAAGGCAATGGACATGGTGGACAACCTCGTAGTTACCAACAAGCCCCACCCTATGCTTATAGGCCATCCTCTCAACACAACCTTGAACCACCACACTCACAAGCTCCTTTTCACCATTCACCAACGTATGATCCTCATCTACCTCGATTCCAGTCCAATTACTCCCAAACATCACCACTTCCCCATGTACCATATCCAAATCTATCACCCCGAGAATCAGAGTTTCGCCTCAAGGAAACAGTAGATCAACTTCAAACAACCCTTCATCAACTGGAGCAAGCAGTAAGTCTATTATCTTCTAGACGTTTGAACATTCAAGGACCTCCCACAGTCCCATGTGGACAATTTAATGAAGAGCGTAGCATGAAGGAGATACTAGAAACTCCAGTGGACAAGACAGAGCATGGCTTCGTCCTGGAACAAGTAGAGAAAGCTGTCATTATTAAAGAAGAAGAGTTGGTTGAAGACTTAGGAGACGTTGAACTTCCATGGGAATCCAGAGTTGTGGAAAATTCTGTCAAGGACGTTACAATTGATGCTAAGGAGGACAGTTCCCAACCCCCACGTAATGAACTTGCATCTGCGAGTGAATTCTCTGAGATCGAAGAATCTTCCCCAAGTGAATACGAAGGTGATACGGAGGTAGATTTCTCTCAACCTCCAGTCTATGACTTAAGTGATGAGGAAGACATAGATGGCTTTGATCAGGACATGGATACATTTGAAGAATCTTGTAAAGAAGTGGAGAAATTCACAGAAGAGAACAAGGGAGTAGAACTCACAGAACCACTGGAACCACTTATCCCAAGGCCATTACCATCCAATACAAGTTTCAAGTGGGTACAATCCTTAACCTTTAACTGTGTTTTTCCACTTGAATACGGTTTGCTTGAAACAGATGGCCAGCTTAGAGCTCTCTGCGGCTTTAAGAGTAACAGGGAAATGGCTCGTACTCAGAGCTGGTGCACAAGGTTCAATAAGGTTCCACGCTTCGACTCGAAGTGTGCGGATTGGCATCATGATCTATCAAATGGATCTCGAAAAACGTTTGGTTATTCTGGTGAGAATCTAATTTCTAAACTGCCCGGATGGAAAAATATCGATCAAGACGAAGGCGGATTTAAAAGCCAAGTTTGGGATCCTGGAATTTATTCTGACACTCGCCACCCCGGGAGCCTGAGAATCTATTTGAAGCTGCTCAGAAGCTTTACATGCATAGTTTGAGACCCCGGAGGCTATTGGCATTCCAAGCGTTGGTGGAGATTTCTGGATGAATTTAAGCACAAGCCACCATAACAGGAAGCTCATCCAACGTCCAACTTAAGGACTTTAACTAAAAGTGCTAGGTGGGAGACAGTCCACCATGGTATGATCATTTTTTTTTCAATTTTAATTTTATTCGGTTTTGTTTATTTTTGAGTTTTATTTTATTTTACTTCATTGAACCTGGAATCATGCATAACATTCATCTTAGCATTGCATTCTGCATTTTGCACAAAAAAAAGAGGGTGTGCGACGTGACCACATCATTCATGCGATCGCGTCAAGTTGCGAAAAACACTTCCCATGCGACCGCGTCATTCACGCGGCCGCTTGGTCTGGAGATCGGCGTAAACACCAAAGTCCAGAAAGTTAGGCTGGAATCGTGCTGCCATTGTGCGTTTTGCACAAAACACCCACGCGATCGCGTCCCTGACGCGATTGCGTCACTTACACAACATCAATCCCATGCGACAGCGTGAGCAACGCGATCGCGTCGCATGGATTACACAACATCCTAAAAGGAAACTGAGAGTTGCGCTGAAACGACGCTGGATTCGTGCGTTTAGCACAATTTCCAACGACGCGATCGCATGCCCCAGGTGATCGCGTCATTCACTCTTTAGCTATTCCATGTGATCGCGCCACTCACGCGATCGCGTCGACCACCATTTCAATCCAGCCACGCGACAGCGTGCCCCACGCGATCGCGTGGATTCAAATTTATAACCCCAAGTCACGCGAACCCTACCATTCGCCCCCCAAACCCCTCTCCTCCCTCTCTTCTTCTCCGATCACACCACCACCCAGCCACCATCACCGAACGACCGCTACC
>NC_029785.2:79267589-79277919 GCF_000816755.2 Arachis ipaensis
CCCCCCCCTCCTTCCTTCCCCCCTCTTTCTTGTTCTTCCTTCTTCTTCCTCCCTCCACCGCCCCTGCCCTCCTCCGCGATCACCACCACCACGCCGCCGTCACCGCCCAGCGCCACCCACGCCCCCTTCCTTCCCCTAACCCCCCTACACCCATTACCCTTACCTTTCCCTCCCTGCCCCCGAACAGCAGCCACCGCCGCCGCGCCACCCTCCTCCGCCGTACCAGACACCACCGCCACCATCCCCAGCCACCTCTCTGCCCCACTCTCCTTAATTCGCCTACCAGGTTCCGACGAACGCCACCCTTCTCTCCATTTGTAGTTAATTCATATTTTTCTATTTATGTTCATATTTAGGCTAGTTAGATATGCATGTTGTAGTGGATTCTAGGTTGTTAGGTAGCCTAGGTTGTGGTTAGTGGATTTAGGCCTGTTTAAGGAGCGAATGGTTTAATTAGCAATTAAAGTAAATGAAGAATAAGTAATTTAAATTGCAAGTAAAATAAATAGATGACTGTAAATAAACTTTTGGCAAGGTATGAGAAATTAGACGTCCTAGCCTAGCTATCCTTATCAATGATGATGAAAATTGAATCTTAATTCCACTTTGTTAACCTTTACTAAGGCAAAGGAAGGTCAAGAGATTAATTGGTTTGATCTTCGGATCCTATTTATTTCTTAAGAAAAGATTGGGATTATTGAAGCTCAATTTAATTAACAAAGATAACAATTATTAATCATGTTTGAGTTTGATAACTCCTGAGTTACTGATTTCTTAACCAAGACCAAAACGAGAAAAGTAAATCGACTGGAATAAAAATGTCTTCAGATGGGAATAACAATAATGTAAATAAAAGAAAGCAATAATAAATTGAAATAGCTCAATTAACATTAATTCAAAGAGTAATCTGTAACATAGAAGAATTCATAAATAAAATTGGGAAAATAATAAAAAGGAATATTGAACCTGATAAAGAGAGATAATCCTGAAAGTGCATAAAATCCTAAATCTAAATCCTAATCCTAAAGAGAGAGGAGAGAATCTCCCTCTCAAAACTAAATCTAAATCATGGAAAACTAACTAAAGTGGAGACTCTCCTTGAATGAATGCATTCCCCCACTTCATAACTTCTGGTCTATGCCTTCTGGACTTGGATTTGGGCCAAAAAGGGCCTCAGAAATTGTTGTGAGCGTTTTCTGCAATTTTTTGGTGTGTGGCCTCTGTCACGCGTCCGTGTGGGTCACGCGGTCGCGTCATTCAGAGTTTTCCTTGTCACGCGGTTGCGTCAGTCATGCGGCCGCATCATATGTGTTCTGCTTAAGGCGCGCGGTCGCGTCAGTCATGCGGCCGCGTCGCTGCTTCTTCGCTCTTGGCATGCGGCCGCATCATCCATGCGATCGCGTGGATGCCAGTTTCTCCAAAAACTCCGTTTTGTGCTTTCCTTCCATTTTTGTATGTTTCCTTTCCATCCTTTGAGTCATTCCTGCCTTAGAAGATCTGAAACTACTCAACACACTAATCAGGACATCGAATGGAAAAAAAGGTAATTAAAATAATTAATTTTAATGCATAGGAAACATGTTTTTCACATACATCACATAATAAGGAAGGAAAAGTAAAACCATGCAATTAATATGAATAAGTTGGTGAAGGATTGAATAAATCACTCAAATTAAGCACAAAATATATCATAAAATATGGGTTTATCAACCTTCCCACACTTAAACAATAGCATGTCCTCATGCTAAGTCCAAGAGTAATGTTAGGTTAAAGTGGTGGAATGCCATGCAATGCAATCTAATCTAAATGCAACTACCTAGATGCATCATGCAATTCTAATTTTTATGTACTTGTATATAAAGCTTGCATGTAGTTGAATTAATTCACATTCTCAAGGAGTCATATATATATATAGCCAAACCTTAGATAGTTGATAAAGTGCCTTTACAATTGAAATGGGAGAGAAAAACATTTTATAAACTTGCAAGACAATTAATAATTTCAGTAGAGATATATGTTAATGAGCTATTGAACCCTCATTGGATTTTGTGTTTACTCTCTAGTCACTCAGTGTTTATTGGGTTAATCACTCTATTCTTCTTTTTATTCTTACTTTCTATAACTTTGTTATTCATCTAACCATTCAACAATTATAGAATATAGACATACCAAAAATCATGAGGTCTTTAGTTAAGGTTGTAATGGGGCCAAGGTAAAGGTAAGGGTATATGTATAAGGCTAAGTGAGCTAATAAGTGAATCCTTAATTAGTCTAAGATCTCACCTAACATACATACTTTGTAAAGCAAAGCTTCTTTACCTATTTTCCTATATTTTCCCACTTTTGATGTTACATGCTCATGTTTCAATATTTATTATTTTTACCCCATGTGCATTGCTTTATTTCACATTTGGGGAATTCTTTTGTGTCCCCTTTATTCAACTACTGAATAATAACTTCTTTTTTTTATTTTATTCCACATGGTAATTCAATTATTTGATTTTACATGAGCATGCTTCCCAAAATTTTTACTTGAATAATTTTATTCTTTTCAACTTTTCTACCTTTTGTTTTTATCATCCATGTTCCCAATAGGTTTCCCACATTTAAACCATACATACTTCCTATCTTAAGCTAACCAAGGATTCAACTTGGGATTTTTATTTTATTTTTCTGCTTAAGGCTAGTAATGTGGTTTATAGAATAAAAGGGGATTTAAAGGCACAAGGGGGCTAACAAGGGTGATGTAAAAGGTAGGCTATTTTGGGATAAGTGAGCTAAAGATTTAACAATGGCCTCAATCACTCTCTTGGTATATATTTCTATTCTATAATCGGACATATAGATTAAAACAAAGTAAAGAACACCAGAATAAAAAAGAAGGGTGGAACACACAGGAATAAAAATTATGGTTTGAATGTAACCATATAATTAAGCTCAAAACTCACAGGCTGTGTGTTCTCTAACTCAGAAATCATATATCAATTATGTATGTCATGCAAGTAAAATTAAAAGTTCCCATTATTCTCAATGTAAAATTTATTTTGAATGGCTTTAAAGTTTGTGTTTCTCCTTGATGAAATGTTGTTAACTAACTAACATATAATGCTATATATACAAGGTGTGGGTTGTTTCTATTATGTTCAAGTCTCTAGTTTACTCCCTTTTTATATTTTTCAATTTAAACTAAGCTATCTTATGCTAAAAAGGGTAAACTATACTAATTAATCCACAATTTCTATAACTAATAAGTTAGAATTACAACTAAACTAAATGGCTAAAATATGAACTGAAGTGTAAAATGTAGAAATAGAGTAAAGATACATAAAAATAGCAATATATAAGTACTGAGAAAAGAAAAATAAAAAGAAAAAGAAAAATACAGAAAAGTAGCAAAATAAAATAAAAAGAGTCTGTAGTGGTTCACCAAAAAAATGTACGCCAGAGATGGCGACCTCCCCACACTTAAAATGAAGCATCGTCCCTGATGCTCACTCAAGCAGGGTGTGAAGGGGTGTCATCACTGGAAGGACGGGTAGCTGGAGTCTCTGTGGTGGTGGTCTGAGGATCTGCCTGCTGCAAAGGAGGTGCTGACTAGATAAGGATCTCGGGGTCTACATCCTGAATCTGAGGTGGAGCCTCCTGATGTGATGCGGCCTGCTCTGTGTCTGCCTGCGTAGCCTCGCTCTGTGGATGGGTCTCTGCCTCGTGAGCATCCGACTCCTCCTCAGATGCCACGGATGGTGTGTCAGGCTCGGAGGGGATGTCGCCAGATCGTATCATCAGCTTCAGGTGCTCATAGCGTCGCTGGTTGCGACGCTCCATCTGGTCAAGCCGTCGAAACAGGTGGTGAACTAGATGATAGATGGGCTCTGGGGCAGGTGGAGATGTAGTGGTGGTGGCAGGGGTAGCTGTGGAAGAAGATGGGCCGGCAGATGGTGTGGCTGTCTCAGCAGTAGCAGTGAAGAAAGGAGGTCTGTAGCCCAAAGCCAGAAAGTTCCTGCTGTGAGGGATAATCTTCTTGCATTCTGCAGCAGGTGGCTTCTCATCAGCATCCTCCCAAGGCACGTTAGCTCGACGGCCTAGCTGTGTAATTAGATAAGGAAAGAGAAGAGTGCCTCGGACGTGGACCCTGCCCATATAGTACCGGATAAAGCGTGGCAGGTACAGGTCCTTACCCTCCATCACACACCATAGGAGGGTGATCATAGTGGCTGGTATCTCAGTCTCGTGAGTACTCGGCATAATGAAGTTGCTAAGTATCTGATGCCATAGCCGAGCCTCATCATTCAAGTAAATCCGCTTGATTCCCTTTGGCATGGTAGTGTTCTGACCTATAATCCAAGGAACGGTCGGGTCAAGGGCTATCCTGGTCTTGACTGCATCCCAATCAAACTTCATGAAGCGCATGTCCTCCTCAGCTCTTTGATAAACATCCAGCTGATCAGATTTAGGCAGAAGTTTCAGAACATCTTCAATGGCCTCTTCAGTGACCAGAATCTGCTTCCCTCTTAGGTTCACTATATCTAGGGAAGTCTTGAAGTAATTATAGTAGAATTCCCTTACCCAAGATGCATTGACCTCAGTCAGGTTTCTTTCCAAGAAGAACCAGCCTCTTTGTTTGATCTGATCAGAGGTGTATTGCTGGAGTTCTTCTGGGATCTTCAAAGTCCTCTCCAGGTATAGGTTCCTAGAGGTTGCAAACACCGGATACTTCAGCTCACAGTATCAGTTTGCAAACTTTACTGGATCAATAGCAGGGAGTAGCTGGTCGGCCTTCTCCTGCGGGGTAAAGTTTTTCTCCCGCCAGGAGTCATCGTGCATGATATCCATGATGGACATAGCGGATTCTCCTCTTTTAGGTTTGCCAGTAGTTGCCTTTGCTTTTTCCTTTCTCTGGGTGGCAGACATCCTAAAAAATAGAAAATCAGGATATAATAAAAATAGGAAAATAAGTAGGCAAATAGTCGAAAGAAACACAAAGTGGCAAAGGAGCAATAGGATAAGGAAAATGAGTTAAGTAAATGTGCATTAAGGATTGTATAGGAGTTAAAAGTCTGAAAAGAAGAATTCACAATCCAAAATGTAATAGAAGGCATGTTAATTAGGAAAAATTATCAGTATGCCATGGTTAGAATGTTAAAAGAAAGTGAAAAACCAGAAGAAATTTTTTTGAAAGGTTAGGTTTGGTTAGAAACGAAAAATAGTTTAGGAAGTTAAAATTAGTGAGTTAGTAAAAAGTGGGTAAAGTAAGTGGCATAATGATCATATTCCAAGTAACAGGCATTCACAAATAGAAGCTATAGGTAACTCATATCCAAACAAGGAAATTAAGTTGATGATGATTCAGATAGATATAGAAATAGCGAAAATTGGAATCTAATCATAAAAAATGCAGATTATGGACCAGGAAATCAAAGAGAATGAGAAAGCTTGCCCTGGCATTCATGAATTGGTTTGGTTAAATCTAAGGAAAGCACAGTTGAAAATGCCAAAACCAAGACATGAATGGAAATATTTTATAGAAATATGGGCAGCATTCCGGCTAAAATTGGATTGTCCCGGAAAATAAATAGCTACAGAATAGTTCATATGAATCAAAAGCAATGGCGCCATTTTGAAGAACTGGAAGATTGATGGTTTAGAGGTCATAGTAAACTCTCGTTGTAAGTATAGTTACTAAACCAAGCAATCAACCTTTCTTACAAACGTTTTGGTTGTCACAAGTAACAAACCCCTAAATAAACTGATAACCAAAGTATTCAAACCTCGGGTTGTCTTCTCAAGGAATTGTAGGGAAGTATGTTCCTATTATTGGTTATGGAGGTTGTAAATTGGGGTTTTTAGAATAAGGAGCGAATGGTTTAATTAGCAATTAAAGTAAATGAAGAACAAGTAATTTAAATGGCAAGTAAAATAAATAGATGACTGTAAATAAAATTTTGGCAAGGTATGAGAAATTAGAGGTCCTATCCTAGCTATCCTTATCAATGATGATGAAAATTGAATCTTAATTCCACTTTGTTAACCTTTACTAAGGCAAAGGAAGGTCAAGGGATTAATTGGTTTGATCTTCGGATCCTATTTATTTCCTAAGAAAAGATTGGGATTATTGAAGCTCAATTTAATTAACAAAGATAACAATTATCAATCATGTTTAAGTTTGATAACTCCTGAGTTACTGATTTCTTAACCAAGACCAAAAGGATAAAAGTAAATCTACTGGAATAAAAATGTCTTCAGATGGGAATAACAATAATGTAAATAAAAGAAAGCAATAATAAACTGAAATACCTCAATTAACATTAATTCAAAGAGTAATCTGTAACATAGAAGAATTCATAAATAAAATTGGGAAAGTAATAAAAAGGAATATTGAACCTGATAAAGAGAGATAATCTTGAAAGCGAATAAAATCTTAATCCTAAAGATAGAAGAGAGAGGAGAGAACCTCTCTCTAAACTAAATCTAAATCATGAAAACTAACTAAAGTGGAGACTCTCCTTGAATGGATGCATTCCCCCACTTTATAACCTCTGGTCTATGCCTTCTGGACTTGGATTTGGGCCAAAAAGGGCCTTAGAAATTGCTGTGAGCATTTTCTGCAATTTCTGGTGCGTGGCCTCTATCACGCGGTCGCGTCAGTCATGCGGCCGCATCGCTGCTTCTTCGCACTTGGCATGCAGCCGCGTTATCCATGCGATCGCGTGGATGCCAGTTTCTCCAAAAACTCCATTTTGTGCTTTCCTTCCATTTTTGTATGTTTCCTTTCCATCCTTTGAGTCATTCCTGCGTTAGAATATCTGAAACTACTCAACACACTAATCACGGCATCGAATGGAAATAAAGGTTATTAAAATAATTAATTTTAAAGCATAGGAAACATGTTTTTCACATACATCAAATAATAAGGAAGGGAAAGTAAAACCATGCAATTTATATGAATAAGTGGGTGAAGGACTGAATAAATCACTCAAATTAAGCACAAAATATATCATAAAATATGGGTTTATCAGCCTTCCCCTAGTTATACCTTCTAGGACAAGTTGCTTTTCCATGACTCATTTTTCTTTTTTTGTTCATTCAAGGTCTTACACTTGGTCACTTATATCTTAGTTTGTTTCATGATCCATCTTGGCCTTGGTCTTTCTCATTATTTTTGCACAACTCACAGTGACTCTTATGGAGACAAACTCTACTTTTATTTTTGTTGGAATGAAGACATGAAATACATGGCATTTTCTTTCTTGAAAAGAAGAACTCATAAAGACTTCAAACATGAATTAAAAACTGCGCATAAAACATAAACTATCCTAGCATGATTATTTATTCAAGAAGTAAATAAAGCAAAAACTTAAACAAAAATTCAGAAATTGGAAAGTGTCAACCATGGGATTCAACAACCTTGAGCAGCTTCATCTTTAGTTCATTGGCCCCTTCCCTTTGTCCTTCTTCTTGGAGGGGGAAGAACCACCTTCATCTAGTTTGGAGGAACCTTTTTGTGCTTTGATGTCCTTGGGTTTCCAAAATCCTGCCCTCCTCATGTAATTCCTTTCATCCTCCTTATGTTTGGCTAGGATTTCTTCTTGTCTTGCACTTAGTTCTTCCATTCCTTGCATGAAGGTTGGGTATCCTGGGTTCAGAGCGGCCACGGCGTTACACAAGTGATTCAGCTTCGCTTGTGTATTAATGTCATACTACCTCCTGGATATGGTTCTGGCATCATAGAGATGTCTGAATTCAGCCAGGTTCCTCCGTTGCCATTTGCCTTGTCCCACTATTTTGTCTAGTGCACTTCGCACCTCTCCCCAGTCAAATTGTTCTTGCTGCTCCTTCCTCATATGCTCCCAATTCCCTTGGAGTTGTTGGATATTGTGGTTGACTTGGTTCCATTGTTGTTGTTGAGTTTCCTTGAGTTGATTGACATCTTCCCTCAAGTGGTGTAGATCTTCCTTCATTTGGTGTACATCTCCTTGCAGTTGCTCCCAGTTGAATCCCTCTGGAAATTATTGATATTGATATTGTGGTGGTGGTTGAAGTGCCAGGAATTGAGGTTGCTCTTCTGCCTCTTGTTGTTGTTATTGTTGTTGTTGTTCATGGGCCTGAGCTCTTCATTCTCTGGCCTTGTGGAGTGGGTGCACAGCTACCACCTTGGCCATCTTTTTGGTAGTTATGAACTTGTCTTGCTTCACAAGCACTTCATCAATAATCTTTTCAACTCCAGCCTCATCACGTAGCCTCTGTATAATGCTGAGGAATGCCAACCTTATGTTGTCACTGGTGCTCTTCAGCACTTTGTTGATGTTGTTGGCAATCATCTCCCCCACGTTGATGTTTTTTCCTTTGATGATGTTGTAGATGAGTACAGCTCTCTCCTTGGTCACCTCTGAAGTGTTGGATGTGGGGATTAGGGACCTCCTCACAAATTCTAGCCACCCTCTAGCTTGGGGGCTCAAATCTCTTCTCCTCAATTGATTAGGTACCCCATCCTTGTCATTGATCCAACGCACATTCATCACACAAATCTAATTTAGGATCTCATCAAACCCAGGGTCTTGCTGTTTCATTCTTTCTTCATAGCTCCGAGTGGAGCTTGTCCTCTTCACCATTAGCATCCTTTCTATGCTAGAGGGACTGTAGTCAATAGACTTCCCCCTTACATAACTAATGTAGCCATAGTGTTGCCCTGGTTGAGGCACTGCGTTGGCACAGAATTCCCTCACCAAGCTCTCTACCACTTTCCTTGGTGGGTTGCATTGAAGTGACAAACCTCTATTGTTGATCTCAATGTTGATTTCAATGTGCTCGTTCCTCCCTAATTGGAACCCAACTTCTGGAATGATCTCCCTCTCACTCACCCAACCATAGAATTTGTTTTGGTTGAATGCGGAGAGGAACTTGTAGTCATTGAAGGAGCTTGAGGACCCAGAGGTTGGTTCCTTGACTTTTCTTTTCTTTGAGGCTGAGCTTTTTGGTGGTCCCATGAGTTTGAGAGAGTGTGTTTGAAAGTGAAATGGAGTTGCAAGAAAGAACAAGCAAAACATGGTTTTGCTCCAATACCAAACTTAGGACTTGATTGTCCCAATCAAGAAAAAAAGAAAGAAAGTAGTAAAAGAGATGGTAAAGGATGAAAAGAGAAAAGAAGGGGTTGTATGCTCTTCGTGTGTGATTGGGGTTGTTGAAGTGGGATAGGAGATGGTGAGGTGAGGCTTTTATAATGGGTGAATGTTATGGTGGCAAGGGTGGGAAATAAAAAAAGTAAATGTTTTCCCACTTGGGGAGTGGCGCCTAGCGTGGGAAGAGGCGCCAACTCTTTTCTCACTGTGTCTTCTGTGTGTGTTGAGTTCCAAAGTGTAAGTACACTTTGACTTCCTTGCTTTGTGAGTTGTTTACCATGTGGCCCCATATTCTCTCCTGAAATGAAACTGAACCCATTAGTAATGACAAAAGAACCCTTTCACATTCCTTCTCATCAAAAGTGAATTGGATTGCAACTGATGGGTGTCCCTTGGGACACCAAACTTAATTCTTTGGCATCTCAATAAATTGGTTTTTCATTGTGTATTTAATGTGTTCATAGGAGTGGAATAACATCAATCTTTTCATTTCATTTTGATTCCAATTCCTCTGAACTTATTAAGCCACATTCATGTTTTTACCCAAAGCATTAAGTGCTTTCAAATTGGGTGACTTGGACTGCTAGATGATTCTTGGTGGTGGCCACACCAAACTTAATCCTTGGGCTTACTCTTCAAATCAAGATATAAATAGTCTGTAAGCCTAGATTAAGTGGGTGAGAGGCCACACCAAACTTAGCATTTTAGCTATTCTTCAGCCCATTCACTCATTATGATCAATGCCTTCATCAAGTTGCAATTTCGGAATAGAAAAAATGTAAAGAAAATCTAGCTACCAAAGCTAAAATCAACGTTCTAATATGCAATTGTAAACTACCTAATATGGCAATGTAAGATAAAGGAGAGACTGAAAAGTAAACTACCTAATGCAAAAAATTTTTAAACTACTTCTAAGAAAAGTAGCTAAATCAAAAAGGATAAAGTGTTGGGGTGCCTCCCAACTAGCGCTTCTTTATTGTCATTAGCTTGACATTCCTTCATTTTCAGCTGAGCTTGTAGCTCTCTCCCTGCTCCTCTAAGGAGCCTCCCAAGTAGTGTTTGAGTCTATGGCCATTGACAGTAAAAGTTCTCTGAGTCTTGTCCTCCCTGAGCTCTACATGACCATAAGGAAACACCTTGAGTATGGTGAAAGGTCCTGACCATCTAGACTTCAGTTTTCCAGGGAAAAACTTGAGTCTTGAGTTGTAGAGTAA
>NC_029785.2:79279067-79280902 GCF_000816755.2 Arachis ipaensis
ATGCCTTCATCAAGTTGCAATTCCGGGAAAAAATATAAGGAAAATCTAGCTACCAAAGCTAAAATCAACGTTCGAATCTGTAATTGTAAACTACCTAATATGGCAATGTAAGATAAAGGAGAGACTGAAAAGTAAACTACCTAATGCAAAAAATTTTTAAACTACTTCTAAGAAAAGTAGCTAAATCAAAAAGGATAAAGTGTTGGGGTGCCTCCCAACTAGCGCTTCTTTATTGTCATTAGCTTGACATTCCTTCATTTTCAGCTGAGCTTGTAGCTCTCTCCCTGCTCCTCTAAGGAGCCTCCCAAGTAGTGTTTGAGTCTATGGCCATTGACAGTAAATGTTCTCTGAGTCTTGTCCTCCATGAGCTCCACATGACCATAGGGAAACACCTTGAGTATGGTGAAAGGTCCTGACCATCTAGACTTCAGTTTTCCAGGGAAAAACTTGAGTCTTGAGTTGTAGAGTAATACTTTCTATCCTTCAGTGAACTCCCTTCTTGCTATCTTTTGGTCATGCCACCTTTTTGTGTTCTCTTTGTAGATTTTTGCATTCTCATATGCTTGATTCCTGAACTCCTCCAGCTCATTGAGTTGCATTAATCTCTTTTCTCCAGTAGCTTGCTCATAATAGTTTAACATCTTTAGAGCCCAAAAGGCTCTATGTTCAAGTTCAACTGCCAAGTGACAAGCCTTGCCATATACCAGTTGGTATGGAGACATCCCAATGGGAGTCTTATAGGCTGTCCTGTAGGCCCATAGTGCATCATCCAGCTTCTTAGACTAATCCTTTCTTGAGCTTCCAACAGTCTTTTCAAGGATTCTTTTTAGCTCTCTGTTGGAAATTTCAGCTTGCCTGTTGGTCTTTGGGTGGTATGGAGTTGCCACTTTGTGCTTCACTCCATATCTGAGAAGGAGAGCCTCGAGTTGTTTGTTGCAGAGGTGTGTCCCTCCATCACTAGTGAGAGCTCTGGGGACTCCAAATCTATTGAAAATATTCCTTCTCAAGAAGCTTATCACAACCTTGTTGTCATTTGTTGCAGTGGCTATGGCTTCTACCCATCTTGAGACATAATCAACAGCCACCAATATGTAGCTATTTGAGTAGGAGGTTGATGCACGGAAAACTTGTCTCGCAACAAATTTCCTTCGGCAAGTGTACCGAATTTGTCGTCAAGTAAAAACTCACAATAGAGTGAGGTCGAATCCCACAAGGATTGATTGATCAAGCAACTTTAATTAGAGGAATGTTCTAGTTGAGCGAATCCAGGATTTGAGTTTAGAATTGCAGAAAATAAAATGGCAGGAAGGTAAATGACAGAAAAATTAAATGCTAAAATTAAAGAACTGAAAGTAAATGACTGAAGTAAATTGCAGAATTGTAAATGGGAATGGGGGAATTGCTCATAAAAGTAAGTGACAGAAATTAAAGAGAATGGGTAAGATCAGAAATGGGGAGTTCATTGGGCTCAGGAGATGTTGCATTCTCCGGATCAATTTCATTTTCATCTCTTCCTCAATTAATGCACTCATTGATCTCCTTGGCAATCTTAAGTGATTGAATTACAATTTCTTGTAATTCAATCTCTCAAATCTTGATCAATAGCCAATTCCTTGTCAATCTGCTCATGAGAAGAGATGAAGTATGGTCACTGATTATACCACATGCATTTCCCAAATCAAGTGTTGAGAGGATTATAGTCACATATCCATCCAAACCCAATTTGGTCCAGCATGAGAAAGCATTTCTAGCTTGATCATTTCATTCCTCTTTCAAGGTTCAGAAGAGATCCAAGTATGAAAAGCTTCTTTTCCAAGATAACTACCCAATTGGAT
>NC_029785.2:79281831-79283196 GCF_000816755.2 Arachis ipaensis
GGCAGAGACTTTTGCTCAGGACGTTAGTGGTGTTAACGTTCAGTGAAAATATGGGTTCGAGAACGTTAGTGACATTCAACTTTTTCACTAACGTTCCTTACCCAAATAAGAGCCACGTTAACCTTAACGTTAGTGGCACAAATGTTGTCACTAACGTTGCCTCTTTGTCCTTCGCGCACGTTATTGGGACTCAACTTTCCCAATAACGTTGAGAAGCCTCCCCCTTCCCAACGTTAGGGTCCACGTTAACTTAGTTAACGTGGACTCTAACGTGGGAGATAAGGGGCACATTGGAACGTTAGTGACAATGTTAAGTGTCACTAACATTCTCGAAGGTTGGCAAGCCTACGTTAAAAGCGCCATGTTAACTAAGTTAACGAGGGAGTTAACATGGCTTATGGTGGCATGTGTGAGCTCCTTCCAACGTTAGTGACAACGTTGGGTGTCACTAACGTTGGCGTCACCTCCCTTCCTCACGTTAGCTTCCACGTTAACTAGGTTAACGTGGGAGTTAACGTGGCCTAGAGTGACTTGGCCAACATTAGTGGTAATGTTGAATGTCACTAACGTTGGCTTCCCTCCATTCTTCTTAACGTTAGAGGTCACGTTAACTAAGTTAACGTGGACTCTAACGTGGCCACTTATAGCTTGGTCCAACGTTAGCGATAATATTAAGTGTCACTAACGTTGGCTCCATTTCCTTTCTTCCACGTTAGAGTTCACGTTAACTTAGTTAATGTGACTCTTAACGTGGGCAAGGATGGCTTCGAGAGCGTTATTGGCAATCACTTTTCTCATTAACTTTGCAAGTTACTCCCATTCCACGTTAGCGTTAACGTTAGTGTAACTAACGTAGCCACTAATGTGGTTCTTCTTTGCTTCCTTTGTCCTGAAATCAAGCAATAAAGTGCATCAAAGTTCTAGTCCAAGTCATGGGAAATGCAACATCAAATTTGTCCTTAAATTCATGCAAAATCCTCATGAAATCATGTAAAGTGCACAATGTATGCTTGAATCAAGATGTAAGTGAATATCTATCCAAAACTAGCTTATTTCCTAAGGAAATGCATGAAACTACCCTAAAAACAATAAAGAAAAGGTCAGTGAAACTGGCCAAAATGCCCTGGCATCATCCGCACAACTAACCAACAAGAGCACTGGGTCGTCCAAGTAATACCTTACGTGAGTAAGGGTCGATCTCACGGAGATTGTCAGCATGAAGCAAGCTATGGTTATCTTGTAGCTCTTAGTCAGGATATCAATAATTCTGAGATTTAATTGTAAAAAGTAAAAGAACATAAAATAAATACTTGTTATGCAGTAATGGAGAACAGGTTGAGGTTTTGGAGATGCTTTGTCTTCTGA
>NC_029785.2:79284258-79302998 GCF_000816755.2 Arachis ipaensis
TTTTATGGTGGTTTCATGCATAGCAACTCAACTTAGGTTCATTCCTGGCTTTCAGACCTTTATCATGTCATAGAATACTCACTGTGATTTCATCCCATGAGACTTTTATTCATTGATCCTTTTGTTGTTATTTCATGGCTTATTTGTGTTCTTAGGGCTAAGTGTTCTGTGAGGGGGCAAATCTTTAAAATAAGCTTTCAGCCAACTCTCCCGAACCAGTTGGTTCAAGGTGCTTGGTGTTGAAGCACCCCTAAAGACTTAGTTGCTCAAGTCTCTCCCCCATACATACACACCACAGGCACATAGTTTATTTATTTTCTTTTCTTGAGACCTTGGTGTCCAGCACCTTTTTGGGTTACTAAATGCTCTGTAGTGAGGGTTACTCTTGATAGTGGACTTTCAGCTGATAATCCCGGGTTAGTTAACCCAAGTTACCAAGTGATAAGGCACCCCTAAGAGCTTATTCATCCAAGTAGATCCCTTATACAGGAGCACCACAGACACATGCCTCAAGATTAAAAACCATTGGTGCCTAGCCTTATTGCTTGTTTTTTTTTCTTTTATTCCTCAACTTTGATTGTTCTTTCCCTTTTTCTTATTAGGATCTTCTTATTTGGCTAGTCTCATGGGTTGTGTTTTAAGCATAGTATTCATGATAGATAGTTGTCCTCCCACCTTATGGTTGAACCAACTTAGCTAACTTATGATTATACCATAAACTCATGAGCTTACTCCATAGTATGAACTCTTCTCTGGTCTTTAAAAAAAAACACTCATTCTCTTTTCATTCGATTCAAAGGGACAGGTATACAAATAAGCAAAGTCAGGATGCAGTGACATAAGGACTAGCAATCATAAACCTCTTCAACACAAAAACTTAAAAGACAGAATTAAAAAGGTTTAAACTAACATGGAAGCAAGTTCTATTTCATACAAGATCTTCCTTATTTAAAGCATAGAAAAATATGGACCAAAGAAGGAACTCCACCACCTTTTATTCTTGTGGATGTCCATGCTCTCCTTCTTGCTTGTCCTCCTGGTGTTTTTCTTGATTGCTTGTGCTCCCACTTCCCTTGCCTTTTCCAAGCAGCTTCTTCCAGAAACCCCCATCTTCCATCTTCTTCTTGAGTGTTTTCTTCTGCTGTTTTACCTTCCTCTCTTCTTGTTCTACAAAATCTTTTTGGACCTCATCATATGTAGGGATGGCATAGTGTAGGTGATGCATATTACTAGACATGTAGTTCAACTTGGCTTGAGTGTTGACGTTGAACTCCTCCCTATGTAGTTGCCATCCTTCATTAAGTACAGTGAACTCATTGAATGCTTTCATCTGGGCTATTTGTCACTGATTGAGTTCCTGCAAATGCTTATCTTGACGTTCTTGCCTCTCAGTAACTTGGTGGATGGTTTGAGTGAGCTGGGAGTATTGTTCCTGTTGCTGCTCCATTTGTTGTTTCTACCACTCTTCTTGTTGGCTCATCCGGTTCAGTATTTGCTCTTGTCCTTCCATATGTCTCATCCCCAAATCTTCAATAGCTCTTAGAAGGTGATTCATATTCAAGTCGGCTGGGTAAGAATGCTCTCCTTGTTGATATTCTTCCGGACGAAACTCCTCTTGGTGAACTCCTTCTTTTGCTTTTAGTTTCCCTATTTGTGGCCTTCTTTGTTGCTGAGCAGGTGTAGTATAGGCCATACGCTGGGTTGTCATTAGCCTCCCAGGGTTCACCCAGTCTGGATTGCTATCCTCAAAGACCACCTTGGCCTTTGTGCACAATCTGAGAATGGTGCTCGGGTACCAAAGCCTGGCACCTGATTCAAGCTTCTCAGTTGAATCTTGAATTCCCTCAGCTATAAGTTCATGCACATTGATTTCTCCACCTTGTACTAGGCAATGTACCATAGTTGCTCGATTAATATTTACCTCTGAATTATTTGCAGCTGGGAGAATAGACCTCCTCACGAGTTCAAACCACCCCTTGGCTTCTGGGCTAAGGTCTCCCCTCTTGATGAACCGGGGTCTCCCATCTCCATACCTCTCCCAGTCAGCTGCTATAACACAGATGTCAGTCACGATCTCAGTGAGCTCATCATTGTCTTGGCTTTTACTTATCCTTGCATGATAGCTAGGCTCATCAAAATGTGGTGATTTCAGGTGAAGAGTTCTTATTATAGCATTTGGGCTGAAGTCTACCTCCTTTCCTCTTACATAGCTTTTGAAGGTTGGGGCCCTGCTTTTGTCTTCTCTGACTACATTTGTGTAGAACTCTTTGATGAGGTTTGCATTGATCTTCTCCTCTGGATTGGTGAGCATTTGCCACCCTCTTTCTTCAATCTTCTCCCGAATCTGTGGGCATTCGTCTTCATTGATTTGGATGGTTAACCTCGGGCAGTATCTTTTTGAGCTTTATCCGCTCAAATTCTCGTTCATGGAAGGCAGTCTTGAATCTCTTCTCGTCGAAAGGAATGTTCTCCATTGGTTCCTTCCTCTTCTGCCTCTTGGAGCTTGATGATGCCATGAATGAAGTTAATGTGAAAAGGGTGTAGTGAAGGGAAGAAATGTGGGATTTAGAGAATGGGAAGTTGAAGAACTAGTTGCTGGAAAGTGAAGTGCAAGGGATATGAATTTCGAATGTGGAGATGGTGCAGATTGGATCCACTTATATAGAGAAGTGATGAAGAGATGAAAGGTGTGGATTGATGGGGTTGGTGTATGATGAACGGATGGGGTTTTGTATGGAGTAAGCACGAGGATTACCAACTTTATGATGGAGTTGGTTCAGTTTCCAAGTTTGTTCTTCCTCCAATGTTGCATCGCAATCATTCCCAATGCATTCCCCCTTGAGGCACGTGTGTAGTACCCTCTTCATGAAGTGGCCGAACCTTCCTCATTAAATTGTCCAATCAATCTCCTTCAATGCTCCTTTCCTTTCCCTATAAAGGTCAAATAAAAAAAGTAAGAAATATAAAAAAATCAATTTAAATTTTTACGGCTAGAATAATGAAGAGAAGAAAAGATTTTGTTTATTCATGAACTCCAACTAACTAACTAACTGTGCATCCTTATATGACATTGGTGGCACCATGGGGTGACACCAAACTTAGTTTGGAGCACTGTGATGAAAAGTTTTGTTCAAAGCTCCAAGACTAGAATGCTTTCTGTTGCATTCATGCTTTCTTCGCACGCTTTGAACACCAAACTTGTTCTTCACTATATTCTGCAATATAAGGACCTCACCAAGTTTGGGTTGAAATTCATGAATATTGACTTATTCACTAGTAAAAGCTAATAAAACATGGGTTGCCTCCCATGAAGCACTTCTTTAGCGTCACTAGCTTGACGTTTCTCCTTCATCAGGGAGGTTGATAATGCTTCAAGTCCTCCCCTCTTGCCTTGGACTTATATCCATTGGTTGTATCAATGATCTCTACATGTTCCAAGGAGAGAACTCTGTTGATAGTGAAGACCTTAGGTAACTGAGATGGTACAGTGGGGAGATTAGGGGGGATATCTGGGGAGTAAGCTGAGATCACTTTATCTCCTGAAGAGAAGTCTTCCGTAGGGATTTTCTTATTCCTCCACCCCCTTGGTACCTTCTTCTTTTGTCCCTTTTGATGCTACCTTGCTCTTGGCGACTTCTTCTTCTAAGGGAATTTTGTTGTTGTCTTCACATGCCTCTGGTGGTTTAGGTTCCTCCAGCTTCTCCTTGAGCTGTGACAATTGCTGTTTGCCTTGTTCATCATTCAGTGGGGTTCTCAGATTTGTTGGTTGTGCTTCAGTGCTTGTTTCCTCTGTCAGCATCTCATTATGATCATTGCTTGGTTCTTTGTTTTCTTGGTCTGCTTCTTGTGAGAGTTTGAAGACATTAAAGCTGAGTCGTTCATCATGGATCCTCAATATTAGCTCCCCTCGCTCTACATCTATGAGTGCTCTGGCTGTAGCTAGGAATGGTCTTCCCAATATGATTGGGTGAGTGTGACTCTCTTCCATGTCCAAGATGACAAAGTCTGTGGGAAGAAAGTATTTCCCCACCTTTAACAATACATTTTCCACCACCCCTATTGCTTGTTTTTGAGTTTTGTCAGCCAGCCTGATGACTACATCTGTGGGCAATATCTCATTGATCTACAGCCTCTTCATCAGGGATAAGGGCATTAAGTTGATGCTTGCTCCCAAATCGCAGAGTGCTCTATCAAACATTGTTTCCCCTATGGCACAGGGGACATGAAAGCTCCCTGGATCTTTTCTTTTCGTAGGCAACTGCGGTTGAATGAGGGCACTACACTCCTTGTTCATCACTATAGTTTGCCCTCCCTTGAGTGAGCTTTTTTTGGGTAGCAGTTCCTTCATATACTTGATGTATGCAGGCATTTGTTGGATAGTCTTGATGAACGGTATGTTCACATGCAAAGATGCAAACAAGTCAAGAAATCTTGAGTATATTCTCTTCTCCACAGCACCATTGAGAGGTCGAATTTGTCTTCTCGCAACAAATTTCCTTCGGCAAGTGTACCGAATTTGTTGTTAAGTAAAAACTCACAATAGAGTGAGGTCGAATCCCACAAGGATTGATTGATCAAGCAACTTTAATTAGAGGAATGTTCTAGTTGAGCGAATCCAGGATTTGAGTTTAGAATTGCAGAAAATAAAATGGCGGGAAGGTAAATGACAGAAAAAGTAAATGCTAAAATTAAAGAACTGAAAGTAAATGACTGAAGTAAATTGCAGAATTGTAAATGGGAATGGGGGAATTGCTCATAAAAGTAAGTGACAGAAAATAAAGAGAATGGGTAAGATCAGAAATGGGGAGTTCATTGGGCTCAGGAAATGTTGCATTCTCCGGATCAATTTCATTTTCATCTCTTCCTCAATCAATGCACTAATTGATCTCCTTGGCAATCTTAAGTGATTGAATTACAATTTCTTGNNNNTTAGTGACATTCAACTTTTTCACTAACGTTCCTTACCCAAGTAAGAGCCACGTTAACCTCAACGTTAGTGGCACAAACGTTGTCACTAACGTTGCCTCTTTGTTCTTCGCGCACGTTATTGGGACTCAACAACGTTAGTGACAAAGTTGAGTGTCACTAACGTTGGTTCAACATTCCCTTATCCACGTTAGCTTCCACGTTAACTAAGTTAACGTGGGAGTTAACGTGGCTCATGGTGGCATGGGTGGGCTCCTTCCAACGTTAGTGACAATGTTGGGTGTCACTAACGTTGGCGTCACCTCCCTTCCTCACGTTAGCTTCCACGTTAACTAGGTTAATGTGGGAGTTAACGTGGCCTAGAGTGACTTGGCCAACGTTAGTGGTAATGTTGAATGTCACTAACGTTGGCTTCCCCCCTTTCTTCTTAACGTTAGAGATCATGTTAACTAAGTTAACGTGGACTCTAACGTGGCCACTTATAGCTTGGTCCAACGTTAGTGATAATGTTAAGTGTCACTAACGTTGGCTCTATTTCCTTTCTTCCACGTTAGAGTTCACGTTAACTTAGTTAACGTGACTCTTAACGTGGGCAATGATGGCTCCGAGAGCATTATTGGCAATCACTTTTCTCATTAACTTTGCAAGTTACTCCCATTCTACGTTAGTGTTAACGTTAGTGTAACTAACGTAGCCACTAATGTGGTTCTTCTTTGCTTCCTTTGTCCTGAAATCAAGCAATAAAGTGCATCAAAGTTCTAGTCCAAGTCATGGGAAATGCAACATCAAATTTATCCTTAAATTCATGCAAAATCCTCATGAAATCATGTAAAGTGCACAATGTATGCTTGAATCAAGATGTAAGTGAATATCTACCCAAAACTAGCTTATTTCCTAAGGAAATGCATGAAACTACCCTAAAAACAATAATGAAAAGGTCAGTAAAACTGGCCAAAATGCCCTGGCATCAGAGGTTAGGAAGGGTCCCATGAAATCAATCCCCCATACATCAAACAGCTCCAACTCTAGTATGAATTGCTGTGGCATCTCATTTCTCTTGGTTTGATTACCAGCTCTTTGGCATTTATCACATCTTGACACCATTTCCTTGGCATCCTTAAACATTGTTGGCCAGTAAAATCTGGATCGAAGCACTTTTGCTGCTATCCTTTTTCCACTAAAGTGACCTCCATATGCAGATCCATGGCACTGCCATAATACTTCCTGCCCTTCCTCATGAGGTATACACCATCTTAGGATTCCATCAGCACACTTTTTGAACAAATAAGGATCAATCCAGATGTAGTGTTTGGTATCCTTGATTAGCTTCCTCCTCATGTGCCTATTGATGTTAGTTGGTAGCTCCCCAATAGCCTTGAAGTTGGCTATGTCTGCAAACCAAGAAGCTACTCGAATCATCATCAATTGTTCATCTGGAAAGCTTTCATTGACTGCTACCTGCTGCATCTTCTCTTCTTGTAGGATCTTTGAGAGGTGGTCAGCTACCTTGTTCTCTACTCCGCTCCTATCTTTAATCTCAATATCAAATTCTTGGAGCAACAAGATCCACCTTATTAGTCTAGGCTTAGATTCTTGTTTGGTAAGCAAGTATTTGAGTGCTGCATGATCAGTGAATACAATTACTTTTGAGCCAATAAGATATGATCTAAACTTGTCAAAAGCAAAAACTATAGCTAAAAGTTCTTTCTCCGTGGTGGTATAGTTCCTTTGATTCTCATTGAGAACCTTGCTAGCATAGTAAACATGTACTAGCTTGTCTTTCCTCTGTCCTAGAACAGCACCAACAGCAAAATCAGATGCATCACACATTATTTCAAAGGGAAGATCCTAGCTTGGTGGTGCTATAATAAGTGCAGAGGAGAGTTTCTTCTTAAGTTCATCAAAGGCTATCATGCACTCTCTATCAAAAACAAAGGGAGTATTTAAGACAAGTAGGTTACTAAGGGGTTTTGCAATTGTTGAAAAATCTTTGATAAATCTCCAATAGAACCCAGCGTGTCCCAAAAAGCTTCTGATTGCTTTGACATTGCAAGGTGGAGGTAATTTTTCAATTACTTCCACTTTTGCCTTGTCCACTTCTATACCATCTTTTGAAATATTGTGACCAAGAACCACCCCTTCAATCACCATAAAATGGCACTTCTCCCAGTTTAAAACTAGGTTGGTTTCTTGACACCTTTTTAGCACAATAGCAAGATGGTATAGGCAATTAGAATATGAGTTCCCGAATACAGAGAAGTCATCCATGAATACTTCTATGAACTTCTCAATCATGTCTAAAAAAATGGAGAGCATGCACCTTTGGAATGTTGCAGGTGCATTACACAACCCAAAGGGCATTCTCCTATAGGCAAAAACACCATATGGACAAGTAAATAAAGTTTTTTCCTGGTCCTTGGGGTCTACAACAATTTGGTTGTAGCCCGAATACCCATCTAGGAAGCAATAGTACTCATGTCCTGCCAACCTTTCAAGCATCTGGTCCATGAAAGGTAAGGGAAAACGGTCCTTCTGGGTGGCTTCATTAAGTTTCCGGTAGTCAATGCACATACGCCATCCGGTCACTGTCCTTGTGGGTATCTGATGAGCGGATAATTTATACACTTTTTGGCATTGTTTTTACATAGTTTTTAGTAAGATTTAGTTAGTTTTTAGTATATTTTTATTAGTTTTTAAATAAAATTCACATTTCTGGACTTTATTATGAGTTTGTGTGTTTTTCTGTGATTTCAGGTAATTTCTGGCTGAAATTGTGGGACTTGAGCAAAAATCAGATTCAAAGGTTGAAGAAGGACTACAGATGCTGTTGGATTCTGACCTCCCTGCACTCAATATGGATTCTCTGGAGCTACAGAACTCCAAATGGCGCGCTCTCAATTTTGTTGGAAAGTAGACATCCAGGGCTTTCCCGCAATATATAATAGTCCATACTTTGCCCGAGTTTAGAGGATGCAAACTGGCGTTCAACGCCAGTTCCATGCTGTATTCTGGAGTTAAACGCCAGAAACAGGTTAAAAAGTGGAGTTAAACGCCAGAAATAGGTTACAAACTGGTGTTCAACTCCAAAAGAAGCCGCTACACGTGTAAATCTCAATGCTCTTCCCAAGCACACACCAAGTGGGCCCCAGAAGTGGATTTCTGCATCAATTACTCATTTCTGTAAACCCTAGTAACTAGTTTAGTATAAGTAGGACTTTTTACTATTGTATTTACATCTTTGGATTATCTTTTGATCCTTTGATCATGTTTAGGGGGCTGGCCTCTCGGCCATGCCTGTACCTTGTTCTTATGTATTTTCAACGGTAGAGTTTCTACACACCATAGATTAAGGTGTGGAGCTCTGCTGTTCCTCATGAATTAATGCAAAGTACTATTGTTTTTCTATTCAATTCAAGCTTATTCCTATTCTAAGATACGCATCCAAGAACATGATGAATGTGATGATTATGTGACGCTCATCACCATTCTCACCTATGAACGAGTTCCTAACAACCACTTTCGTTCTACATGAAGATGAGATAGAATGAATATCTCTTAGATATCTAATACAGGGGACCGAGTCCGAGATATTAGAATCTTCGTGGTATAAGTTAGAACCCATGGACGGCCATTCCCGAGATCCAGAAAGTCTAAACCTTGTCTGTGGTATTCCGAGTAGGATCTGGGAAGGGATGGCTGTGACGAGCTTCAAACTCGCGAGTGCTGGGCATAGTGACAGACGCAAAAGGATAGTAAATCCTATTCCAGTATGATCGAGAACCGACAGATGATTAGCCATGCAGTGACAGTGCATTGGACCATTTTCACAGAGAGGACGGGATGTAGCCATTGACAATGGTGATGCCCAACATAAAGCTTGCCATGGAACGGAGTATGAAGGATTGGATGAAGACAGCAGGAAAGCAGAGGTTCAGGAGGAACAAAAGCATCTCTATACGCTTATCTAAAATTCTCACCAATGAATTACATAAGTATCTCTATCTTTATTTTACGTTTTATTTGTCTTTTAATTATTATAACTCTATAACCATTTGAATCCTCTTGACTGAGATTTACAAGGTGACCATAGCTTGCTTCAAGCTGACAATCTCCGTGGGATCGACCCTTACTCGCGTAAGGTTTATTACTTGGACAACCCAGTGCACTTGCTGGTTAGTTGTGCGAAGTTGTGACAAAGAAGTGTGATTCACGTTTGAGAGCACCAAGTCTTTGGCGCCATTGTTGATGATCACAATTTCGTGCACCAAGTTTTTGTCGCCGTTGCCGGGGATTGTTCGAGTTTGGACAACTAACGATTCATCTTGTTGCTCAGATTAGGTAATTTTATTTTATTTTTAAGCTTGTTATTTCTTATTTTCGAAAATAATACAAAAAAATATTCTTCTTTTTCGTTTTTCCCAAAATAATTTTCAAAAAAACCAAAAAAAATTCTTATAAAATCATAAAAACAAAAAAAATTTATGTTTCTTGTTTGAGTCTAGTGTCAATTTGTAAGTTTGGTGTCAATTGCATCTTTTTAATTTTTCTTAAAAATTTTTCGAAAAATTCATGCATTGCATTCTTCATGATCTTCAAGTTGTTCTTGACAAGTCTTCTTGTTTGATCTTCAATTTTTCTTGTTTTGTGTCTTTTCTTGTTTTTCATATGCATTTTCAATTTGTTAGTATCTAAAGTTTGAAAATTTCTAAGTTTGGTGTCTTGCATATTTTTCTTTTCTTAAAAATTTTCAAAAATAAGTCTTGCTGTTCATCTTGATCTTCAAAGAGTTCTTGGTGTTCATCTTGACATTCAAAGTGTTCTTGCATGCATTAGGTGTTTTGATTCATAATTTTCATGATTTGTTTCAATTTTGTATTTTTCTCTTTCATCATTAAAAATTCAAAAATAAAAAAAATTTCTTTCCCTTATTTCACTCATAAATTTCAAAAATTTGAGTTGCCTTTTTCAAAATTTTTTAAAATTTAGTTGTTTCTTATGAGTCAAGTCAAATTTTCAATTTAAAAACCTTTTCTTTTTCAGATCTTTTTCAAAAATCAAATCTTTTTCGTTTTTCTTTCATAATTTTTGAAAATTTCAAATTGATTTTCAAAAATCTTTTTCTTATTTTGTTTCATAATTTCAAAATCTTTACTAACAATTAATGTGATTGATTCAAAAATTTTAAGTTTGTTACTTGCCTATTAAGAAAGGTTCAATCTTTAAATTTTAAAATCTTATCTTTTAAGTTTCTTGTTAGTCAAGTAATCAACTTTAATTTTCAAAATCAAATCTTTTTAAATTTCTTTTTCAAATATTTTTCAAAATAAGTTTCATCACATCTTTTTCAAAATCAATTTCAAAATCTTTTCTAACTTCTTTTCTAACTCCTTATCTTTTCAAAAATTGATTTTCAAATCTTTTTCAATTAACTACTTAACTTTTTGTTTGATTTTAAAAGTTTACTATTTCAATCATATCTTTTTCAAAACTACCTAACTAATTCTCTCTAATTTTCGAAAATCACCTGCCTTTTTTTTTCAAAATTCCCTTTTAATTAACTAATTGTTTTAAGTTTTAATTTAATTTTATTTTAAAATTTTCGAATTTTAACTTTAATTTCAAATTAAAAACAAAAATACTTTTAATTAACAAAAATATTTTTCTCCCCCTCATCTCTTTCTAATTATTTTATTTATTTACTAACACTTCTCTTCATCTAAAAATTCGAACCCTCTCTTCCTCCTGGTGTTCGAATTTCTCTTCTTTTATTCTTTTCTTCTTCTACTCACATAAAGGAATCTCTATACTATGACATAGAAGATTCCATATTTTCTTTTTTGTTTTCTTCTTTTTCATATGAGCAGGAACAAGGATAAGAACATTCTTGTTGAAGCTGATCCTGAACCTGAAAGGACTCTGAAGAGGAAGCTAAGGGAAGCTAAAGCACAACTCTCTGGAGAAAATCTGACAAAAATTTTCGAAAAAGAAGGAGACATGGCCGAAAATAATAACAATGCAAGGAAGATGCTTGGTGACTTTACTGCACCAAATTCCAATTACATGGAAGAAGCATCTCAATCCCTGACATTGGAGCAAACAATTTTGAGCTAAAGCCTCAATTAGTTTCTCTGATGCAACAGAACTGCAAGTTTCATGGACTTCCATCAGAAGATCCTTTTCAGTTCTTAACTGAATTCTTGCAGATCTGTGATACTGTTAAGACCAATGGGGTTGATCTCGAGGTCTACAGGCTTATGCTTTTCCCATTTGCTGTAAGAGACAGAGCTAGAATATGGTTGGACTCTCAACCTAAGGATAGCCTGAACTGTTGGGATAAGCTGGTTACGGCTTTCTTAGCCAAGTTCTTTCCTCCTCAAAAGCTTAGCAAGCTTAGAGTGGATGTTCAAACCTTCAAACAGAAAGAAGGTGAATCCCTCTATGAAGCTTGGGAGAGATACAAGGAACAGACCAAAAAGTGTCCTTCTGACATGCTTTCAGAATGGACCATCCTGGATATATTCTATGATGGTCTGTCTGAATTATCAAAGATGTCATTGGACCATTCTGCAGGTGGATCCATTCACATAAAGAAAATGCCTGCAGAAGCTCAGGAACTCATTGACATGGTTACAAATAACCAATTCATGTACACTTCTGAAAGGAATCCTGTGAATAATGGGACGCCTCAGAGGAAGGAAGTTCTTGAAATTGATACTCTGAATGCCATATTGGCTCAGAACAAAATATTGACTTAGCAAGTCAATATGATTTTTCAGAGTCTGAATCGAATGCAAGCTGCATCCAACAGTACTATAGAGGCATCCTCTGAAGAAGAAGCTTATGATCCTGAGAACCCTGCAATAGCAGAGGTGAATTACATGGGTGAACCCTATGGAAACACCTATAATCCCTTATGGAGAAACCATCCAAATTTCTCATGGAAGGATCAACAAAAGCCTCAACAAGGCTTTAATAATGGTGGAAGAAACAGGTTTAGCAATAGCAAGCCTTTTCCATCATCCACTCAGCAACAGACAGAGAATTCTGAGCAGAATCCATCTAGCTTAGAAAATATAGTCTCTGATCAATCTAAGGCCACTTTCAGTTTCATGAATGTAACAAGGTCCTCCATTAGAAATTTGGAAGCACAAGTGGGCCAACTGAGTAAAAGGGTCACTGAAACTCCTCCTAGTACTCTCCCAAGTAATACAGAAGAAAATCCAAAGAGAGAGTGCAAGGCCATTGATTTAACCATCATGGCCGAACTTACAAGGGAGAAGGAGGACGTGAATCCTAGTGAGGAAGACCTCCTGGGACGCTCAATGACCAATAAGGAGTTTCCCTTTGAGGAACCAAAGGAATTTGAGGCTCATCTAGAGACCATAGATATCCCATTGAACCTCCTTCTGCCCTTCATGAGCTCTGATGAGTATTCTTCTTCTGAAGAAAATGAAGATGTCACTGAAGAGCAAGTTGCTAAGTATCTTGGTGCAATCATGAAGCTGAATGCCAAATTATTTCGTAATGAGACTTGGGAAGATGAACCTCCCTTGCTCACCAATGAACTAAATGCATTGGATAGGCAGAAATTACCTCAAAAGAAACAGGATCCTGGTAAATTCCTAATTCCCTATAACATAGGCACCATGACCTTTGAGAAGGCTCTATGTGACCTGGGCTCAGGAATAAACTTAATGCCACTCAATGTAATGGAGAAACTTGGGATATTTAAGGTGCAAGCTGCCAAAATCTCATTAGAGATGGTAGATAACTCAAGAAAACAGGCTTCTGGACTAGTAGAGGATGTGCTAGTAAAGGTTGAAGGCCTTTACATCCCTGCTGATTTCATAATCCTAGACACTGGGAAGGAAGAGGATGAAACCATCATCCTTGGAAGACCCTTCCTAGCCACAGCAAGAGCTGTGATTGATGTGGACAAAGGAGAGTTGGTCCTTCAACTGAATGAGGACAACCTTGTGTTTAAAACTTAAGGATCTCCTTCTGTAACCATGGAGAGGAAGCATGAAAAGCTTCTCTCAGTGCAGAGTCAACCAAAGCCCCACAGTCAAACTCTAAGTTTGGTGTTGGGAGGCCACAACCAAACTCTAAGTTTGTTGTTGAACCCCCACATTCAAACTCTAAGTTTGGTGTTGGGAGGTTCCAACCTTGCTCTGATTATCTGTGAGGCTCCATGAGAGCTCACTGTTAAGCTATTGACATTAAAGAAGCGCTTGTTGGGAGGCAACCCAATGTTATTTAATCATATCTATTTTATTTTCTTTTTGTTATTTCATGTTTTACTAGGTTGATGATCATGTGGAGTCACAAAAACTACTGAAAAATCAAAAACAGAATGAAAAACAGCATTAAAAATAGTACACCCTGGAGGAGGAGCATTCTGGCATTTAAACGCCAGAAACAAGCATCTGTCTGGCGTTTAACGCCAGAAACAAGCACCAAGCTGGCGTTTAATGCCAGAAACAAGCATCTACCTGGCGTTAAACGCCAGAAACAGGCTACATTTGGACGTTTAATGCCAGAAACAAGCAGCAGTCTGGCGTTAAATGCCAGGATTACACAGCAAGAGCGTTTTACACGCCTAATTGGAGCAGGGATATTAAGTCCTTGGCCCCACTGGATCTGTGGATCCCACAGGATCCCCACAGGATCTGTGGACCCCACAGGATCCCCACCACTTCTTCTCTCCTCTTCACACCTTTTCATAACTCTCTTGCCCAAATACCCTTCACCAATCACCTCCAATTCCCCTCCAAAACCATCATACACCCACCTATACCCACCCACTCAAATTCAAACTATAACTCCTTCCTTTTCACACATCATAACCACCTTAAACCCCCAGTGGCCGAACCATTCACACACCTCCATCTCCTCCATTTTCTTCTTCTTCTACTACTTCCTTTCTTCTTTTGCTCGGGGACGAGCAAACCTTTTAAGTTTGGTGTGGTAAAAGCATTGCTTTTTGTTTTTCCATAACCATTTATGGTACCTAAGGCTGAAGAAACCTCTAGAAAGAGGAAAGGGAAGATAAAAGCTTCCACCTCTGAGTCACGAGAGATGGAGAGATTCATCTCAAGGGTCCATAGCTCAGTGGTAGAGCATTTGACTGCACAACAAGAGCATGAGTAATTCCCTCACGAAGAAATCCCTGAGATATCTCAGGCGATGCATTTTCCTCCACAAAACTATTGGGAACAAATCAACATATCCCTAGGAGAATTAAGCTCCAACATGGGACAACTAAGGATGGAGCACCAAGAGCACTCCATCATCCTCCATGAGATTAGAGAAGATCAAAGAGCTATGAGGGAGGAGCAACAAAGGCAAGGAAGAGACATAGAGGAGCTCAAGAGCACCATTAGTTCTTCAAGAAGAAGAAAATGCCACCCTCACTAAGGTGGACCCGTTCCTTAATCTCCTTGTTCTTATTTTCTATTTTTCGTTTACTATGCTTCATGTTTATTTATGTTTGTGTCTTTACTATATGATCATTAGTGTCTAGGTGTCTATGTCTTAAAGTTATGAATGTCCTATGAATCCATCACCTCTCTTAATTGAAAACTGTTCTAAAAACAAAAGAACAAGAAGTACATGATTTCGAATTCATCCTTGAAATTAGTTTAATTATTTTGATGTGGTGACAATACTTTTTATTTTCTGAATGAATGCTTGAACAGTGCATATGTCTTTTGAAATTGTTGTTTATGAATGTTAAATATGTTGGCTCTTGAAGAATAAGGAAAAAGGAGACATGTTATTTGATAATCTGAAAAATCATAAAAATGATTCTTGAAGCAAGAAAAAGCAGTGAATACAAAAGCTTGCGGAAAAAAAAAGGAGAAAAATAGCGAAAAAAAAAAGAGAAAAAGAAAAAGAAAAAGCAAGCAGAAAAAGCCAATAGCCCTTAAAACCAAAAGGCAAGGGTAAATAAAAAGGATCCAAGGCTTTGAGCATCAGTGGATACGAGGGCCTAAAGGAATAAAATCCTAGCCTAAGTGGCTAAACCAACCTGTCCCTAACGATGTGCTTGTGGCGTGAAGGTGTCAAGTGAAAGCTTGAGACTGAGCGGTTAAAGTCAAGGTCCAAAGCAAAAAAAAAAATAGTGTGCTTAAGAACTCTGGACACCTCTAATTGGGGACTTTAGCAAAGCTGAGTGATGAGCGGATAATTTATACGCTTTTTGGCATTGTTTTTAGTATGTTTTTAGTAGAATCTAGTTACTTTTAGGGATGTTTTCATTAGTTTTTATGTTAAATTCACATTTCTGGAATTTACTATGAGTTTGTGTGTTTTTCTGTGATTTCATATATTTTCTGGCTGAAATTGAGGGACTTGAGCAAAAATCAGATTCAGAGGTTGAAGAAGGACTGCTGATGCTGTTGTATTCTGACCTCCCTGCACTCAAAATGGATTTTCTAGAGCTACAGAACTTAGAATGGTGCGCTTCCAATTGCGTTGGAAAGTAGACATCCAGAGCTTTCCAGAAATATATAATAGTCTATATTTTGTCAGTGTTTAGACGACGCAAACTGGCGTTCAACACTAGCTCTCTGCCCAATTCTGGCGTCCAGCGCCAGAAACAAGTTGCAAAGTGGAGTTCAACGCCCAAAATGGCACAAAAGCTGGCGTTCAACTCCAAGAAGGACCTTTCCACGTGTAGACTTCAAGCTCAGCCCAAGCACACACTAAGTGGGCCCCGAAAGTGGATTTATGCATCAATTACTTACTTCTGTAAACCCTAGTGACTAGTTTATTATAAATAGAACTTTTTATCATTGTATTCACAGTCTTGGTTACTCCGGTTCCCCTCTGGGGCCGAGACCAATGAACTCCATTATCACTTATGTATTTTCAAATGGTAGAGTTTCTACACTCCATAGATTAAGGTGTGGAGCTCTGCTGTTCCTCAAAGATTAATGCAAAGTACTACTGTTTTCTATTCAATTCATCTTATTTTGCTTCTAAGATATTCATTCGCACCTCAACCTGAATGTGATGAACATGACAATCAACATCATTCCCTATGAATGCGTGTCTGACAACTACTTCCGTTCTACATTAGATTGAATGAGTATCTCTTAGATCTCTTAATCAGAATCTTCGTGGTATAAGCTAGATTGATGGCGGCATTCATGAGAGTCCGGAAAGTCTAAACCTTGTCCGTGGTATTCCGAGTAGGACTCTGGGATTGAATGACTGTGACGAACTCCAAACTCGCGAGTGCTGGGCGTAGTGACAGACGCAAAAGGATAGTAAATTCTATTCCAGTATGATCGAGAACTTCCAAGATGATTAGCCAAGCAGTGACAGCGCATCAGACCATTTTCACAGAGAGGAATAGGATGCAACCAACGACAAGGGTGATGCCTCCAGACGATTAGTCGTGCTGTGACAGAGCATTTGGACCATTTTCCCGAGAGGATTGAAAGTAGCCATTGGCACCGGTGACATCCTTACACAAAGCCAGCCATAGAAAGGAGTAAGACGGATTGGATGATGACAGCAGGAAAGCAGAGGTTCAGAGGAATGAATGCATCTCCATACGTTTATCTGAAATTCTCACCAATGATTTACATAAATATTTCTATCCTTATTTTTGTATTAATTTCGACAACTCCATAACTATTTTATATCCGCCTGACTGAGATTTACAAGGTGACCATAGCTTGCTTCATACCAACAATATCCGTGGGATCGACCCTTACTCACGTAAGGTTTATTACTTGGACGACCCAGTGCACTTGCTGGTTAGTGATGCGAAGTTGTGAAGATATGTTTAGACCATGGTTCTGTGCATCCGTTTTCGGTGCCATCGCTAGGGAATCAATTTCGAACAATAATTCATAACCTGAGTAACAATTTCGCATACCAAGTTTTTGGCGCCGTTGCCGGGGATTGTTCGAGTTTGGACAACTGACGGTTCATCTTGTTGCTCAGATTAGGTAATTTTCTTTTTGATTTGTTTTCAGAAATCTTTCAAAAATTTTTCAAAAATTTATCCTTTGTTTTCGAAAAAATCTTAAAATAAAAATGTTTTCAAAAATATATTTTTCTTCAGAATTTTTAAGAATGAATTCTAGTGTTTCATGAAGCATGTTGAAGCCTGGCTGGCTGTAAAGCCATGTCTGTAGGGAATGTCAGGCGTGTCATGTCTAGATTACATGCTAAAGCTTGGCTGGCTATTAAGGCATGCCTGACCCTTTGATTGGAGCTTTAGACTAAGAATGCTAGATTCCTGGAATCCATATTAAAAATTTTGGAATCCTTATTTTTGTTTTTCAAATAATTTTCGAAAAAAAATACAAAAAAATTAGAAAATCATAAAAATCAAAAATATTTTTTGTGTTTCTTGTTTGAGTCTTGAGTCAAGTTGAAAGTTTGGTGTCAATTGCATATTCATCTTGCATTTTTCGAAAAATTCATGCATTCATAGTGTTCTTCATGATCTTCAAGTTGTTCTTGGTAAGTCTTCTTGTTTGATCTTGATGTTTTCTTGTTTTGCATCTTTTCTTATTTTTCATGTGCATTTTTGCATCCATAGTGTTTGAACATGAAAGGTTTCTAAGTTTGGTGTCTTGCATATTTTCTTTGCATTAAAAATTTTTCAAAAATATGTTCTTGATGTTCATCATGATCTTCAAAGTGTTCTTGGTGTTCATCTTGACATTCATAGCATTCTTGCATGCATTCATTGTTTTGATCTAAAATTTCCATGCATTGAGCATTTTTTGTGTTTTTATCTTTCATCATAAAAATTCAAAAAAATCAAAAAAATATCTTTCCCTCTTTTCTCTCATCAAATTCGAAAATTTGAGTTGACTTTTTCAAAATTTTTTAAAAATCCAATTGTTTTTATGAGTCAAATCAAATTTTCAATTTAAAAATCTTATCTTTTTCAAAATCTTTTTCAAAAATAAAATCTTTTTCATTTTTCTTAAGTTATTTTTGAAAATTCTAAAAATATTTTTCAAAAATCTTTTTCTTATTTTTATATCAAATTTTTGAAAATAACAATAACAATTAATGTTTTGATTCAAAAATTTCAAGTTTGTTACTTGCTTGTTAAGAAAGATTCAAACTTTAAGTTCTAGAATAATATTTTGTGATTTCTTGTGAATCAAGTCATTAATTGTGATTTTAAAAAAATCAAATATTTTTCAAAACTAATTTCAATCATATCTTTTCAAAAATATCTTCTTATCTTATCTTTTTCAAAAATTTGATTTCAAAATATCTTCTCTAACTTATCTTATCTTTTCAAAAGTGATTTTCAAATTTGTTTCAACTAACTAACTAACTTTTTGTTTGTTTCTTATCTTTTTCAAAACTACCTAACTAACTTTCTCTCTTTCTAATTTTCGAAAATATCTCCCTCTTTTTCAAAAATTCTTTTTAATTAACTAATTATTTTAATTTTTGATTTTTTATTTTCGAAAAATTACTAATCTTTTTCAAAAATTATTTTCGAAAATCACTAACTCTTTTTCAAAAATTATTTTTGAAATTCTCCCTCTCTCATCTTATTCTATTTATTTATTCATCTACTAACATCTCCTCATCTCACATCTCTGCTCTCCTCACCCTTGTGCTTCTTTCCTTACATTACATTCTTTGTCCCCCTCTTCTTCACCCCTATTCCTTTTCTTCTTTTACTAACAATAAGGAACCTCTTTACTGTGACATAGAGGATTCCTCTTCTTTTCTTGTTCTCTTCTCTTTCTTATGAGCAGGAACAAAGAAAAAGGCATTCTTGTTGAAGCTGATCCAGAACCTGAAAGGACTCTGAAGAGGAA
>NC_029785.2:79303013-79305143 GCF_000816755.2 Arachis ipaensis
GGTGAATCCCTCTATGAAGCTTGGGAAAGATACAAGCAGCTGACCAAAAAGTGTCCTTCTGACATGCTTTCAGAATGGACCATCCAGGATATATTCTATGATGGTTTATTTGAGCTATCAAAGATGTCATTGGATACTTCTGCAGGTGGATCCATTCACCTAAAGAAAACGTCTGCAGAAGCTCAAGAACTCATTAACATGGTTGCTAATAACCAGTTTATGTACACTTCTGAGAGGAATCCTGTGAGTAATGGGATGCCTATGAAGAAGGGAGTTCTTGAAATTGATACTCTGAATGCCATACTGGCTCAGAATAAAATATTGACTCAGCAAGTCAATATGATTTCCCAAAGTCTAAATGGAATGCAAGCTGCATCCAACAGTACTCAAGAGGCATCTTCTGAAGAAGAAGCTTATGATCCTGAGAACCCTGCAATAGCAGAAGTAAATTACGAAGGTGAACCTTATGGAAACACCTATAATCCATCATGGAGAAATCATCCAAATCTCTCATGGAAGGATCAAAGGCCTCAACAAGGCTTTAATAATGGTGGAAGAAACAAGTTTAGCAATAGCAAGCCTTTTCCATCATCCACTCAACAACAGACAGAGAACTCTGAACAAAGTACCTCTAGCTTAGCAAATTTAGTCTCTGATCTATCTAAGGCCACTGTGAGTTTCATGAATGAAACAAGGTCTTCCATTAGAAATTTGGAAGCACAAGTGGGCCAGCTGAGTAAAAGGATCACTGAAATCCCTCCTAGTACTCTCCCAAGCAATACAGAAGAGAATCCAAAAGGAGAGTGCAAGGCCATTGAATTAATTACCATGGCCGAACCCACAAGAGAGGAGAAGGACGTGAATCCCAAGGAGGAAGACCTCCTGGGACGTCCAGTGATCAATAAGGAGCTTCCCTTTGAGGAACCTAAGGAATCTGAGACTCATCTAGAGACCATAGAGATTCCATTGAACCTCCTTATGCCATTCATGAGCTTTGATGAGTATTCCTCTTCTGAAGAGAATGAGGATGTTACTGAAGAGCAAGCTGCCAAGTTCCTTGGTGCAATCATGAAGCTAAATGCCAAATTATTTGGTATTGAAACTTGGGAAGATGAACCTCCCTTGTTCACTAATGAACTAAGTGATCTGGATCAACTGACATTGCCTCAGAAGAGACAGGATCCTGGAAAGTTCATAATACGCTGTACCATAGGCACCATGATCTTTAAGGCTCTGTGGGACCTTGGTTCAGGAATAAACCTCATGCCCCTCTCTGTAATAGAGAAATTGGGAATCTATGGGGTGCAAGCTGCTAAAATCTCATTAGAGATGGCAGACAATTCAAGAAAACAGGCCTATGGACAAGTAGAGGACGTGTTAGTAAAGGTTGAAGGCCTTTACATCCCCGCTGATTTCATAGTCCTGGATACTAGAAAGGAAGAGGATGAATCCATCATCCTAGGAAGACCTTTCCTAGCCACAGCAAGAGTTGTGATTGATGTGGACAGAGGAGAATTGATCCTTCAATTAAATAAGGACAACTTTGTGTTTACAACTCAAGGATCTCTCTGCATCCATGGAGAGGAAGCAGAAAAAGCTTCTCTCAAAGCAGAGTCAACCAAAGCCCCCACAGTCAAACTCGAAGTTTGGTGTTGGGAGGCCACAACCAAACTCTAAGTTTGGTGTCAAACCCCCATATCCAAACTCTAAGTTTGGTGTTGGGAGGTCTCAACAAGGTTCTGCACATCTGTGAGGCTCCATGAGAGCCCACTATCAAGCTATTGACATTAAAGAAGCGCTTGTTGGGAGGCAACCCAATGTTTATTTATCTAATTTTATTTTTGTTTTTCATGTTTTCTTAGGTTCATGATCATGTGGAGTCACAAAATAAACGAAAAATTTAGAAACAGAATCAAAAACAGCGAAAGAAAAATCACACCCTGGAGGAAGCACCTGTCTGGCGTTCAACGCCAGAACAGAGCATGGTTCTGGCGCTGAACGCCCAAAATGGGAAGTATCTGGGCGCTGAACGCCCAAAATGGGCAGCATTTGGGCGCTGAACGCCAGAATTGCACCCTGGAGAAGAGCTGGCGCTGAACGCCCAGAACAAGCATGCTTCTGGCGTTCAAC
>NC_029785.2:79305667-79314826 GCF_000816755.2 Arachis ipaensis
AAGCTGAGTCACAATCTAAAAAGGTTCACCCAATTATGTGTCTGTGGCATTTATGTATCCGGTGGTAATACTGGAAAACAAAGTGCTTAGGGCTACGGCCAAGACTCATAAAATAGCTATGTTCAAGAGTCATCATACTGAACTAGGAGAATCAATAACACTATCTAAACTCTGAGTTCCTATAGATGCCAATCATTCTGAACCTCAATGGATAAAGTGAGATGCCAGAACTATTCAAGAGGCAAAAAGCTATAAGTCCCGCTCATTTGATTGGAGCTATGTTTCATTGATAGTTTGGAATTTATAGTATATTCTCTTCTTTTTATCCTATTTGATTTTTAGTTGCTTGGGGACAAGCAACAATTTAAGTTTGGTGTTGTGATGAGCGGATAATTTATACGCCAGCTCTCTGCCCAATTCTGGCGTCCAGCGCTAGAAACAAGTTGCAAAGTGGAGTTCAACGCCCAAAATGGCACAAAAGCTGGCGTTCAACTCCAAGAAGGACCTCTCCACGTGTAGACTTCAAGCTCAGCCCAAGCACATACCAAGTGGGCCCCGGAAGTGGATTTATGCATCAATTACTTACTTCTGTAAACCCTACTGACTAGTTTATTATAAATAGAACTTTTTATCATTGTATTCACAGTCTTAGTTACTCCGGTTCCCCTCTGGGGCCGAGACCAATGAACTCCATTATCACTTATGTATTTTCAAACGGTAGAGTTTCTACACTCCATATATTAAGGTGTGGAGCTCTGCTGTTCCTCAAAGATTAATGCAAAGTACTACTGTTTTCTATTCAATTCATCTTATTTCGCTTCTAAGATATTCATTCGCACCTCAACCTGAATATGATGAACGTGACAATCATCATCATTCCCTATGAACGTGTGCCTGATAACCACTTCTGTTCTATATTAGATTGAATGAGTATCTCTTAGATCTCTTAATCAGAATCTTCGTGGTATAAGCTAGATTGATGGCGGCATTCATGAGAGTCTGGAAAGTCTAAACCTTGTCCGTGGTATTCCGAGTAGGACTCTGGGATTGAACGACTGTGACGAACTCCAAACTCGCGAGTGCTGGGCGTAGTGACAGACGCAAAAGGATAGTAAATTCTATTCCAGTATGATCGAGAACCTCCAAGATGATTAGCCATGCAGTGACAGCGCATCGGACCATTTTCACAGAGAGGAATAGGATGCAACCAACGACAAGGGTGATGCCTCCAGACGATTAGCTGTGCTGTGAAAGAGCATTTGGACCATTTTTCTAAAAAAATTTCGAAAACTCCATAACTATTTTATATCCGCCTGACTGAGATTTACAAGGTGACCATAGCTTGCTTCATACCAACAATCTCCGTGGGATCGACCCTTACTCACGTAAGGTTTATTACTTGGACGACCCAGTGCACTTGCTGGTTAGTTATGCGAAGTTGTGAAGATATGTTTAGACCATGGTTCTGTGCATCCGTTTTTGGTGCCATCGCCAGGGAATCAATTTCGAACAATAATTCACAACCTGAGTAACAATTTCGCATACCACTGAGTCACAATCTAAAAAGGTTCACCCAGTTATGTGTCTGTGGCATTTATGTATCCGGTGGTAATACTGGAAAACAAAGTACTTAGGGCCACGACCAAGACTCATAAAGTATCTATGTTCAAGAATCAACATACTGAACTAGGAGAATCAATAACACTATCTAAATTCTAAGTTCCTATAGATGCCAATCATTCTGAATTTCAATGGATAAAGTGAGATGCCAAAACTATTCAAGAGGCAAAAAGCTACTAGTCCCGCTCATCTGATTGGAGCTAAGTTTCATTGATATTTTTGGAATTTATAGTATATTCTATTCTTTTTATCCTATTTGATTTTTAGTTACTTGGGGACAAGCAACAATTTAAGTTTGGTGTTGTGATGATCGGATAATTTATACGCTTTTTGACATTGTTTTTACATAGTTTTTAGTAAGATTTAGTTAGTTTTTAGTATATTTTTATTAGTTTTTAAATAAAATTCATATTTCTGGACTTTATTATGAGTTTTTGTTTTTTTCTGTGATTTCAGGTAATTTCTGGCTGAAATTGAGGGACTTGAGCAAAAATCAAATTCAGAGGTTGAAGAAGGACTGCAGATGCTGTTGGATTCTGACCTCCCTTCACTCAAAGTAGATTTTCTGGAGCTACAGAACTCCAAATGGCGCGTTCTCAATTGCGTTAAAAAGTAGACATCCAGGGCTTTCCAGCAATATATAATAGTCCATACTTTGTCCGATTTTAGACGACGCAAACGTGCGTTCAACACCAGTTCCATGATACATTCTGGAGTTAAACGCCAGAAACAGGTTGCAAAGTGGCGTTAAACGCCAGAAACTGGTTACAAACTAGCGTTCAACTCCAAAAGAAGCCTCTACACGTGTAAAGCTCAATGCTCAACCCAAGCACACACCAAGTGGGCCCTAGAAGTGGATTTCTGCATCAATTACTCATTTCTGTAAACCCTAGTAACTAGTTTAGTATAAGTAGGACTTTTTACTATTGTATTTACATCTTTGGATTATCTTTTGATCCATTGATCATGTTTAGGGGGATGGCCTCTCGGCCATTCCTGGACCTTGTTCTTATGTATTTTCAATGGTAGAGTTTCTACACACCATATATTAAGGTGTGGAGCTCTGCTGTTCCTCATGAATTAATGCAAAGTACTATTTTTTTTCTATTCAATTCAAGCTTATTCCTATTCTAAGATATTCATTCGCACCCAAGAACATGATGAATGTGATGATTATGTGACGCTCATCATCATTCTCACCTATGAACGCGTGCCTGACAACCACTTTCGTTCTACATGAAGATGAGATAGAATGAATATCTCTTAGATATCTAATACAAGGGACTGAGTCCGAGATATTAGAATCTTCGTGGTATAAGTTAGAACCCATGGACGGCCATTCCCGAGATCCGAAAAGTCTAAACCTTGTCTGTGGTATTCTGAGTAGGATCTGGGATGGGATGGCTGTGACGAGCTTCAAACTCGCGAGTGCTCGGCGTAGTGACAGACGCAAAATGATAGTAAATCCTATTCCAGTATGATCGAGAACCGACAGATGATTAGCCATGCAGTGACAGCGCATTGGACCATTTTCACAGAGAGGACGGGATGTAGCCATTGACAACGGTGATTGACGTGGCGGAAATTGGCGAGTTAAGAATTGTTATAAGAAATGCGTTGCAAGTATAGTCCTCAACCAACCAGAAATCCGCTTATCAATTAAAAAATGGTGTCACAGAAATTAAAATTAAAATACTGGGAGTATGAATCCCAGGTCGTCACCCAACGAGTTGCAGGAAATTATGCTATTTTATTAATCAGATGGTTTTCAAAAAGATTTGAGTTGAATGACAGGTAATTAAATCAGAAAATTAATGTAAATTAAATAAAAGCCTTGACTGGGAGTAGATTAGTTGGAAGCCCTATTCTTGTTGCAATACTTTCAAGATTAATTGATAATTGGGGTTGTTCTGTTTAGTTATCCCTTACTAGGTAAGGAAAGTCAAACAAGTTGGAATGCTGTTTCTATTCACAAGTCCCAATCCGCTTACTTGGAAGGACTGGCGTTAGTGACTAGAGAGCAAACCAATGAAAAGGGAAACTACTCGCTCATTGTGAATGTGGAATTAATAACATAGAAAAGGGAATTAAAGAAAGACATGATAAATAAAACTCTAAGGAATCAACTAAAAATAAAAGTAACTCTTATATTAATAAATTCTGAAATAATCCAATAGTAAGATTGAAGTAAATTAAAGGACATGGGAGAGTAAAGCCAAGTAAAGAAAATGAACTAGATTGACGAAGTCTTGATGAGGTGATAACTCTTCTCAATATCCCAATGCAAAAAGCAATAGAAAATAAAAATCCTAAGAACTATAAATGTGTAGAGAGAAAACCTAGAGGAGAGGAAAACTAGATCTGAAAAACTAAAACTATCTAGAATGAATGTTGTTGTTCATCTCTGCATATTCTCTGGCTCTAGTCTGCTTTTCTGGGCCGAAAACTGGGTCAAAATAGGGCCCAAAATCGTCCCCAGCGATTCTGCAAATTATGCAGATCGCGCACGTCACTCGATCGTGTCATTCATGCGGACGCGTCATTTGGCGTTTTGCTTGTCCACGCAGACGCATCATCCACGCCTCCGCGTCACTTATGCTATTCCAATCCGCGCGGTCGCGTGAGCCATGCGGCCGCGTTACTCCGATTTCCTCTCTTTCGCGCGGTCGCGTGAGCCATGCGGCCGTGTCACTTCTCGCTGGTCATCTCCTTAATTTCTTGTGTTCCTTCCATTTTTGCAAGCTTCCTTTCCAATCTCCAACTCATTCGTGCCCTATAAAGCCTGAAACACTTAACACACAGATTACGGCATCGAATGGAATAAAGGAGAATTAAAATACATAATTAAAAGTCTCTAGGAAGCAAGTTTTTAATCGTGTAATGATTTTAGGAAGGAAATATAAATGCATGCTAATTATATGAATAAGTGGGTAAAAATCATGATAAAACCACACAATTAAACACATTATAAACCATAAAATAGTGGTTTATCAACCTCCCCACACTTAAACGTTAGCCTGTCCTCATGCTTAGTTGAAGGAGATAAAATAAATGAGTAGGAACATGTGAAACTCATGCAATGCAATGCAACCTATATATGTAAATGCAACTATATGATTCTTGTCCACTTGATCAAAAGTAAATAAGCTCTTCAAAATAATTACAAATCAAATTCCATTAATTCAATTCTTATACAGTAAGAACAGCTAAAAATGCAAGAAGATATCTCATGAAAGCGGGGAACATAGAATTTCAAGCATTGAACCCTCACTGAAGATGTATGTACACTCTAGTTTCTCTAGTGTATAAGGTAATTACTCTATTCTTCTCTAATCATGCTTTCTAATTTTTGTTCTTCTCCTATCCAATCAACAACATTTAATATACCAATGCAAACATCATGAGGTCTTTTCAAGGTTGTAATGGGGCCAAGGTAAGGGGAAGGATGTATATATGGCTAAGTAAGCTTATAAATTGAATCTTTATTTAACCCAAGCTTTCACCTAACCTCTATGTATATTCTATATAACTTTAGAATGCATACCTAGCTACCCAGAAATTCCTTTCACATTCCATACTCATGCATCAACTTTTTATTTTAATTTTATCATACATGCATTGATCCTTGAATTCTTAACTTAACATTGGGGTAATTTTGTCCCCTTATTTATTTATTGAAAAAAAAATTTTTCTCTTTTTTTTTCAACATAAATATAAAAATAAACATAGCTTATCAATGCACATAGATTTTTAATTCTTATAGTTTCACATGAGTATGTATCCAAATTCCCATTATATTATCATGACACATTCCCTTATTATCTTTTGTTCCCACAATTTCCCATACTTGATTGACACACACAATTCTATCTTAATCTAACCAAAGATTCAATTTGGGATATATATTTGTTTTTCCGCTTAAGGCTAGTAATGTGGTAAAATATAGAACAAATGGGATTTAAAGGCTCAAAGTGGCTAACAAAGGTAATTGAAAGGGGTAGCTTAATTTGGATAAGTGGGCTAAACAAATAATGGCCTCAATCATATGCAAACATATAAATATAATAAACATTGGACATATAGGATGAAACAAAATATAGATTACAATTATAGAGAAGTAAACACACATGAATAAAATAATTATGGTTAAATAATGTAACCATTCATAAAGGCTCAAATCTCACAGGTTGTGTGTTCTTTAGCTCAAAAATTATGTTCCAAATACAACTTCAAGCAAATTTAACATAGAAGTTTTGATTAAAATTAGTGAAGTTTTGTTCCAAAGATAGGGTTTTAGAAGAAACTTATTGTCTTTTCAATCAAGCAGAACAAGCATGCAACTAACCTATTACTATGCAATTTATCCTATTCTACAAAAGAAAAATCTAACTAAATATCCTAATTTATTGGTATTTAGGGAAGAAAAATTACCTCCGGAAGTTAGGTACTGACCGACCTCCCCACACTTAAGGCTTTGCACCGACCTCGGTGCCATCTGTCAGGAACAAAGGTGGGTTGGTAGCAGTATCTCCATCGTCGGGGCCATCATGGCTCCCTGTGCTGGTAAAGGAAGTGATGTCCGGGGTGTCTGAGTCCTTGAATTTTTCCAAAATCAGCTCCTTGAGGTATGTGAATCGGCGCTTGTTACAGCGCTCTCTCATCTTAGCTTTCTGTTCCTGCCGATCCAACCTTGCAAGTATCTGCTGGAGCAGGTGGTCTGTAGTAGGTGCTTATGGTGTTGAAGAAGGAATATCTTTAACTGGTTCAGTAGGCTGGCTGATAGTGGCGGCTGGTGGTCTGATATATTTCCCATTAGGGACGTATTGATCATCCCGCGGAAGTATGGCTTTCGTGTCCCCAACTCTGTAGGAGACTCCGATGGCTAAGACAAGATCTGAGACCAGGGCGGGGAAAGGTAAGTTGCCCGCAATTTGTACATGTCCCATGGCATTCCGGATATGTCTGGGTAGATTCAGAGGTTGGTCTGTAAGGATGCACCATAGAAGAACTGCCATGTCCGCAGTGAAGGATGATTCGTGAGTGCTCGGAAAGACGTAATGGGACATGATCTGTGCCCATACGCGAGCCTCCATGGTAAGTGCTGAAGCCGATATTCCCTTAGGGTGGGTGCGATGGTATCCATAGATCCAACGGTTGCCAGGTAGTGCAATAACTCTGAGAACGGCGTCCCAGTCAAAGTGGTACATCTGGCGCTTGAGTGCGGCTTCTTGAAAGGCGTCTAATCCTTCTGGAACAGGGGGAAGACCTAGAGCTTTTTGAATGGCCTCTTTTGTAATGGGGACTTGCTTCTGGCAAACGTAGACAGACTGCAGGGTTGGTAGGTGGAAGTTGGAGTAGAACTCGACTACCCAAGAAAGATTGACCTGCCTTGGCTGTCTCTGTAGGAAATCCCATTGTCTTCATGCAATCTGCGGCTCAACAAATGTAGCAATGTGGTTTAGGAGGAGAAGAAGGTATTCGTTATTGTAACTCCTTTCTGCCAGGATGGGGAACATCTGCTCACAGTAGCGATTGGGAAATCGCGCAGTGTCCTTTGCTGGGAAGGCTTTTTCTTTATCATCAACTTTTATAATCCTCTTAATTTTCTTTGTTGAGGGCTTAACCGCAGTTGAAGAGGGTTGATAAACCCATATTTCATGAGTTATTTCGTGCTTAGTTTGAGTGATTTATTCAACCCTTCACCCACTTATTCATATTAATTGCATCGTTTTACTTTCTCTTCCTTATTATGTGATGTATGTGAAAAACATGTTTCCTAAGCTTTAAAATTAATTATTTTAATTACCTTTACTTCCATTCGATGCCGTGATTAGAGTGTTGAGTAGTTTCAAATTTTCTAAGGCAGAATGACTTAAAGGATGGAAAAGGAAACGTACAAAAATGGAAGGAAAGTGCGAAACGGAGTTTTGAAGAAACTGGCATCCACGCGATCGCATGGACGACGCGATCGTGTGCCAGGCGCGAAGAAGCAGCGACGCGGCCGCGTGACTTGAGCATAGCGTATTCGATGCGAACGCGTGACCGACGCGACCGCGCCACAAGGAAAACTCCAGATGACGTGACCGCGTGACCCACGCGGACGCGTAACAGAGGCCACGTATCAGAATTTACAGAATATGCCCCCAGCGATTTTTGAAGCCCTTTTGGCCCAGATCCAACTACAGAACACACAAATTAGAGGCTATAAAGTGTAGGAATGCATCCATTCAAAAGGAGAGCTCGCATTTTTACTACTTTCCATGATTTTGATTTAGTTTTGAGGGGGAGATTCTTTCCTCTCTCTCTTAGGATTAGGATTAGGATTTAGGACTTCTCTTAGTTTGTAAGAGTGACTCTCGATCCAGGTTTTATGTTTCTTTGTTTTAAGCTTCCCTTTTCACTCTTATTTATTTATTCCAGCACTTGAGTTGATTAATTACTTTTATAATTGAATTTATGAATTATTCCATGTTACAGATTGTTATTTGAATTAATGATATTTGAGGTATTTCAGTTATTGATTGCTTTCTCTTTAATTTGTGTTACCATTGCTTTTCATCTAAGGACATTTTTATTCAAGCAAGTTTACTTTTTCCCCTTTTGGTCTTGGTTAAGAAATCAGTAACTCAACATTATCAAACTCAACATAACTGATAATCGCTATCTTGCTAATTGAACTGAACTTCAATAATCCCAACTTTTTCTTAGGAAATAAATAGGATTCAAAGGTCAAACTAATTAGTCCCTTGACTTTCCTTTGCTTTAGTAAAGGTTAACTAAGTGGAATTTAGATTCAACTTTCATTATTGTTGAGAGAGATAATTAAGTTGGACTTCCAATTTCTTTTACCTTGCCAGAAGTTTGATTACAGTATTTATTTATTTTAATTGCCATCTACTTTACTTGTCGTTTAAATCACTTGCTTCTCACCTTCTAAACCCCGATTACAACCTCCATAGCTAATAATAAGAACATACTTCCCTGCAGTTCTTTGAGAAGACGACCCGAGGTTTAAATACTCAGTTATCAATTTTAAAGGGGTTTGTTACTTGTGACAACCAAAAACGTTTGTACGAAGGGATCTCTGTCGGTTTAGAGACTATATCTACAACGCGACTGTTTTTATGAACTTTTTTACTGGCAAAAATCCCAACGTCAAAATGGCGCCGTTGCCGGGGAACTGCTAACGTGTGCCTTATTATTGGTTATTGTAAATATTTTTCTTTTGCTTGTTTATTTATTTTTATTTTTCCTTTTTATCTTTATTTGCTACCATGAACTCTCACCCCTCTCGCTTTGAGTTTGGTTCTAACTTTGTTGAAGAAAATAGAAGTTACAGCAGGAATATGCATCAAGGTCGGACCAATCAAGGATGGATGGAGCCAAGAGGATCTAATCAACCCTTTAGGCAGCAACACCCTCCGAGATATCCTGGACAAAGACCATTCCACTGTGCATACCCAGCTGAAAGATATGGTGGACAACCTTGTAACTACCAACAAGCCCCACCCCGTGCATATAAACCATCCTTTCAACATA
>NC_029785.2:79314851-79315097 GCF_000816755.2 Arachis ipaensis
CCCATGTGAACAGTCTAACGAAGAGCGTAGCATGAAGGAGATACCAGAAACTCCAGTGGACAAGACAGAGAATGAATTCGTGCTAGAACAGGTAGAAGAAGCTGTCATTGTTCAAGAAGAAGAGTTGGTTGAAGATCTAGGAGATGCTGAACCTCCATGGGAATCCAGAACTGAGGAGAACTCCGTCAAGGACGCTACAGTCGATGCTAAGGAGGATATTGTACAATCTCCTAGGCAAGTTGTTTC
>NC_029785.2:79315122-79339528 GCF_000816755.2 Arachis ipaensis
ATCTTAGAGTGGTACCACTGGTTTGCAAGAGACACTAGGTACGTTAACTCGTACTATGGTTAGGCACATGAAGCTCCACTTCGCACCTTGGAATAACTTGGGACACGTGGTCGAGACTCATGCTCGGTAAAGGGAGAATGAGAATTTCGGCGTTTCTCGAGATTCGACCGGTAGACAAAGTTCGTTTGGTATAAGTTCACTTATTAATTTCAATATCCAATTCCTAACATGGGTGAACTTCGAACATAATCCACCATTACCGGAACCCCATCCTTTTTAAACCGCCCGGATGGAAACATATAGATCAAGACGGAGGCGGATTTAAAAGCAAGGCTTGGGATCCTGGAGTTTATTCTGACGTTTGTCACCCCGGGAGCCTAACAATCTGTTTGAAGCTGCTCAGAAGCTTTACATGCCTGGTATGGGACCCCAGAGGCTATTGGCATTCCAAGCACTGGTGGAGATTTTTGGACGAATTTAAACATAAGCCGCCATAGCAGGAAGCTCCTACAATGTCCAACTTAAGGACTTTAACTAAAAGTGCTAGCTGGGAAACAACCCACCATGGTATGTTCGCTTCTTTTTCAATTTATTTCTTGTTAATTGCTTTCATTTTTATTTCCTTTTCATTTTACTTCATTGAACCTGGAATCATGCATAGCATTCATGTTAATCATTGCATTCTGCATTTATCATACATATAAAAAAAAAGGGATGCGCGACGCGATCGCGTCAAATGGCAAACTACACTTCCCACGCGACCGCGTCATCCACGCGGCCGCGTGACCTGGAGATCGGCGTAAATATCCAACGTCCAGAAAGTTAGGCTGGAATTGTGCGGCCCTTGTGCGTTTTGCACAAATTGGCCCACGCGATCGCATGCCCCATGCGATCGCGTCCCTTTCACAATACCAATCCCACGCGACCGCGTGAGCGACGCGATCGCGTCGCATGGATTGCACATCACCCCAGAAGGAGACAGAGATTTGCGCTGGAACGACGCTGGATTTGTGCGTTTAGCACAATTTCCAGCGACGCGATCGCGCGACCCACGCGATCGCGTCATTACCTCTTCCACCCCTTTCATGCAATCGCGCGACCCACGCGATCGCGTCACCCCATTATCACCCCCACCACGCCATCTCTGGCGTTTTATTTTGGTGAACCACTACATCTCTTTTTTTTCTTTGGATATTTTTCTGTATTTTTCTTTTTACTGTTATTTTCTGAGTACTTATACATTGCTACTTTTATTTATTTTTACTCTATTTCTGCATTTTGCATTTTTAGTTCATATTTTTAGTTATTTAGTTTAGTTTGCAATTATGACTTATTAGTGGATTAATTAGTATAGTTTACCCTTTTTAGCATAAGATAGCATAGTTAAATTGAAAAAGGAAGTAAGCTAGGAAATTGAACATAACAGATTTAAATCCATAAACCTTGTATATATAGCATTACATCATATAGTTAAGTTGACAACATTTCATCAAGGAGGAACATTAAAACTTTAAGGCCTACCCTAAATAATTTTTTTATGAGAATAATGGGAATTTTTAACTAAACCTGCATAACATATATGAATGATATATGATGCTTGAGTTAAAGAACACACAGCCTGTGAGTCTTGAGCTTAATTGTATGGTTGCATTCAAACCATAATTTCATTGCTGTGTGTTTCGCTTCTTTTTATTCTGATGTTCTTTACTTTACTTTAATCTATATATCCAATTATAGAATATAGATACATACCAAAAGAATGATTGAGGCCATCATTTGATGTTAGCTCACTTACCCCAAAATAACCTACCTTTCACATCACCCTTGTTAGCCCCCTTGAGCCTTTAAAATTCCTTTTATTCTATTTAGCCACACTACTAGCCTTAAGCAGAAAAACAAAATAAAATCCCAAGTTGAATCCTTAGTTAGCTTAAGATAGAAAATTATGAATAGATTAAAATGTGGGGAACCTATTGGGAACATAGATTATAGAAACAAAAGGTAGAAAAGTTAAAAGAAATAAAATAAAATTTGGGAAGAATGCTCATGAGAAATCTAAGTGATTCAATTACCATGTGTATTAAAAAAAAAGAGAAAAAGAAGTTATTTTTCAGCATTTAATAAAAGGGAATACAAAAGAACTCCCCAATGCAAAATAAAAGCAGTGCACATGGGATAAAAATAAAATTGAAACATGAGCATGTAACAACAAGTGGGATAATATGGGAAAATTGGTAAAGAAGCTTGTTCTACTAAATATGTATGTTAGGTGAGATCTTAGTCTAATTAAGGATTCACTTATTAGCTCACTTAGCCTTATACATATATCCTTACCTTTACCTTGGCCCCATTACAACCTTAATTAAAGACCTCATGACTTTTGGTATGACTGTACGCTATAATTGTTGATTGGTTAGATGAAGAACAAAGTTATAGAAAGTAAGAATAAAAAGAAAAGCAGAGTGAATAAACCCAATAAACACTAAGTGACTAGAGGGTAAACACAAAATCCAGTGAGGGTTCAATAACTCATCAACATATATCTGTGCATAATTTACTAATTGTTTTGCAAGTTTGTACAATATTTTTATTTCCCATCTCATATGCTAAAATGCTTTATTATTTAAGGGTTGGCTATATATATATATATATATGACTCCTTGAGAATGTGAATTAATTTGACTACATGTAAGCTTTATATATGAGTGGATAAAATTGGAATTGCATGACTCATTTAGGTAGATGCATTTAGAATAGGTTGCATTGCATAACATTCCACCACTTTAACCGTACCTTATTCTTTACCTTGGATTTAGCATGAGGACATGCTATTGTTTAAGTGTGGGGAGGTTGATAAACCCATATTTCATGAGTTATTTTGTGCTTAGTTTGAGTGATTTATTCAACCCTTCACCCACTTATTCATGTTAATTGCATGGTTTTACTTTCCCTTCCTTATTATGTGATGTATGTGAAAAACATGTTTCCTAAGCTTTAAAATTAATTATTTTAATTACCTTTACTTCCATTCGATGCCGTGATTAGTGTGTTGAGTAGTTTCAGATTTTCTAAGGCAGAATGACTTAAAGGATGGAAAAGGAAACGTACAAAAATGGAAGGAAAGTGCGAAACGGAGTTTTGAAAAAACTGGCATCCACGTGATCGCATGGACGACGCGATCGCGTGCCAGGCGCGAAGAAGCAGCGACACGGCCGCATGACTGACGCGGCCGCGCGACTTGAGCATAGCGCATTCGATGCGAACGCGTGACCGACGCGACCGCGCCACAAGGAAAACTCCAGATGACGCGACCGCGTGACCCACGCGGACGCGTAATAGAGGCCACGTATAAGAATTTACAGAATACGCCCCCAGCGATTTTTGAAGCCCTTTTGGCCCAGATCCAAGTACAGAACACACAGATTAGAGGCTATAAAGTGTAGGAATGCATCCATTCAAAAGGAGAGCTCGCATTTTTACTACTTTCCATGATTTAGATTTAGTTTTGAGGGGAAGATTCTCTCCTCTCTCTCTCTTAGGATTAGGATTAGGATTTAGGACTTCTCTTAGTTTGTAAGAGTGACTCTCGATCCAGGTTTTATGTTTCTTTGTTTTAAGCTTCCCTTTTCACTTTTATTTATCTATTCCAGCACTTGAGTTGATTAATTACTTTTATAATTGAATTTATGAATTATTCCATGTTACAGATTGTTATTTGAATTAATGATATTTGAGGTATTTCAGTTATTGATTGCTTTCTCTTTAATTTGTGTTACCATTGCTTTTCATCTAAGGACATTTTTATTCCAGCAAGTTTACTTTTTTCCCTTTTGGTCTTGGTTAAGAAATCAGTAACTCAACATTATCAAACTCAACATAACTGATAATCGCTATCTTGCTAATTGAACTGAACTTCAATAATCCCAACTTTTTCTTAGGAAATAAATAGGATTCGAAGGTCAAACTAATTAGTCCCTTGACTTTCTTTTGCTTTAGTAAAGGTTAACTAAGTGGAATTTAGATTCAACTTTCATTATTGTTGAGAGAGATAATTAAGTTGGACTTCCAATTTCTTTTACCTTGCCAGAAGTTTGCTTACAGTATTTATTTATTTTAATGGCCATCTACTTTACTTCTTGTTTAAATCACTTGCTTCTCACCTTCTAAACCCCGATTACAACCTCCATAGCCAATAATAAGAACATACTTCCCTGCAGTTCCTTGAGAAGACGACCCGAGGTTTAAATACTTGGTTATTAATTTTAAAGGGGTTTGTTACTTGTGACAACCAAAAACGTTTGTACGAAGGGATTTCTGTCGGTTTAGAGACTATATCTACAACGCGACTGTTTTTATGAACTTCTTTACTGGCAAAAATCCCAACGTCAAGGGTTTTGCTACTAATGCTCTTTTTGTTCCTCTTCTTGCTGGTTGTTTGGGAGTAGCTTTCTCCTTTCCTTTCTTGGTGGCTATCCTGAAAAAGGAAAGAGAAAGTAAATTAAATTCAAAGAGATAGAGCAAGGAAGAGGGCGGGAAAAGTGGTAATCAATGCACAATAAAGAAGAATGATGTTAACACATGGTCATGACTACATGTGAAAATTTCATCAATGAAAATATAGCAAGTGCATGTGGGGACAATTAAATGCAAGGGGTTTATTGGCATGCAGGCAAAGGCATGAGTAGCATAGATCAAGCATTCAATGTCCAAGTGAGATTACCAAGTCTTTCAAACTAACAATTTGTTTGTAATAACAATTATATTAAATTAATAAAATATAAGAAGGGTTTTGTGAAAAGAAAGTGGTGCACGAATTATGAATCACACTTTTCACAACTCGTACCACTAACCAGCAAGTGCACTGGGTCGTCTAAGTAATAGCTGAGAATTAAGCAATCCACGTGCAGAGGCCATTTGTGGAGTTGAACGCCAGTTTTTGTGCCAGTTTGGGCGTTCAACTCGAGCTTTTGATCCTTTTCTGGCGCTGGACGCCAGAATTGGGTAGAGAACTGGCGTTGAACGCCAGTTTACATCGTCTATCCTTGTGCAAAGTATGGACTATTATATATTGCTGGAAAGCCCTGGATGTCTACTTTCCAACGCAATTGGAAGCATGCCATGTCGAGTTCTGTAGCTCCAGAAAATCCACTTTGAGTGCAGAGAGGTCAGAATCCAACAGCATCAGCAGTCCTTTTTCAGCCTGAATCAGATTTTTGCTCAGCTCCTTCAATTTCAGCCAGAAAAATACCTGAAATTACAGAAAAACACATACTCATAGTAAAGTCCAAAAATATGAATTTTTCCTAAAAACTAATGAAAATAGACTAAAAACTAACTAAAACATACTCAAAACTATATGAAATTAACCCCAAAAAGAGTATAAAATATCCGCTCATCAGAAAGCATGGAAAAGCAGAATAAAGTAGAAAAAAAATGCTTAATGCCATATGGGCCTTTTCACAAACACATAGCATGCATGATAGTTAATTTATTAAAAGCATGAATTTTAACATGCAAGCATCCCTTGAAAAAGTAATATATAATTGTCAAACAAATTTATAACAATCCACAAGCATATAATGACTCACAAAAATTTATAACACCAAATAAAAAGGAAAAAGAAAATATGAATAGTGAAGGTAAAACGAAAAGAAAAGAAGATAACATATAAAAATAAGAAGAATAATAGAAAAGTAAGGAGGGAAGGAGAAAAAGAAAAACCTTGTTAATGGGGGTGAGAGAGAGAGTGTAAAAAGTGAGAAAGAAAGAAGAAGGGGGGAAGGGAAAAAAAGAAATAAGGAGGGAAAAGAGAAAATAGGATTTGGGGAGAAAAAGATAAGATAATTGGCAAATCAGGAAAACTGTGCGGCGCAAGCGACGCGGTCGCGTGAGGCACGCGGTCGCGTGAGGCACGCGGTCGCGTGCCTTGCGCTTAAACTGATTGACGCGGTCGCGTCGGTCACGCGGTCGCGTGACCCGTTTTAGGCTAATGGCGCGAGGGCAGCCTCGCGCTCGCACAACTCTCTGTTCAAAATTATTAATTGCCAAATATTGGGTGACGCGATCGCGTGGAGCATGCGATCGCGTGAGTGGTCAATTGTTGCGAGGTGACGTGGTCGCGTGGGGCACGCGGTCGCGTGAGAGGGACTGCGCGTCCAGCACTAGTCCAGCACCACTCTAGCACAACTTTCGACTGTGCACCTTTTTTACGTCGTCCTAGTCACGCGGCCGCGTGAGTGACGCGATCGCGTGGGACGCCAGTATTCCCACTCGACGCGGACGCGTTAGCGACGCGGTCGCGTAGGACGATTTGTGCCATTGGCACGCCTCCAGCCACGCTCATGCGTGACTCTCTGTTCGTTTATTATTTTCTCCCATCTCCTTGCGACGCGGACGCGTCAATGATGCGGTCGCATCGCGTAACTTTTTTTTTATTTTAAAGGTATGTAAATGCAGATGCACGAAATGTACTAATAAAGAGAAGAGTTATTGAATTGGAAAATTAAAAATAAAGAAGAGAACGATCATACCATGGTGGGTTGTCTCCCACCTAGCACTTTGCTTTAACGTGTGCAAGTTGGACGCTCCACTAGCTCAGTCTTCGGCTATGTGGGGATCTTCCAAGAGGAAGATCTCGAGCTCCTTATTTTTCCTCAGCTGGTTGCCATGGTACAGCTTTAAACGATGTCCATTAACTTTGATAAGTTCAGAGCTTGAAGGATGGCTTAGGTGATAAACTCCGTACGGTTCGGCTTTCTCTACTCTGTATGGACCTTCCCATCTTGATCTCAACTTGCCTGGCATGAGCCTCAGTCTAGATTTGTAAAGGAGGACTAAATCCCCAGGTTGGAACCCTTTGCTCCTAATGTGCTGATCATGTACAGCCTTCATCTTCTCCTTGTATAGTCTTGAGTTCTCATAAGCTTCCAGGCGAAGGCTTTCCAATTCTTGCAGTTGCAATCTCCTTTCAACTCCGGCTTCCTCAATGCCCATGTTGCACTCCTTTACTGCCCAAAAGGCTTTGTGCTCTACTTCAACAGGGAGATGACAAGCTTTTCCATAAACTAAGCAAAAAGGACTCATCTCAATGGGTGTTTTGTACGCGGTTCTGTACGCCCAAAGTAGTTAGCATCATCATTGTGGGTAGGAATTGCTTCCACCCATTTGGAAACGTAATCTATAGCTAACAATATATATAAATAACCATTAGAATTTGGAAATGGACCCATGAAGTCAATGCCCCAAACATAAAAAATTTCACAGAAAAGCATAATTTATTGAGGCATCTCATCCCTCCTGGATATATTACCAAATTTCTGGCATGGGAAACAAGATCTACAAAATTCAGCAACGTCTCTAAAAAGAGTAGGCCACCATAATCCACAGTCTAAGCTTTTTCTAGCAGTTCTTTGAGGGCCAAAATGTCCTCCACTCTCAGATGAGTGACAGGCCTCTAAGATGGACTGGAATTCTGATTGAGGCACACACCGTCTAATTACCTGGTCAGCGCCACATCTCCATAAATATGCGTCATCCCTTATATAATATTTAGACTCGCTTTTCAGCTTGTCTCTTTGATGCTTAGAAAAGTTTGAAGGAAAGGTGCGGCTAACTAGATAATTAGCTACAGGTGCATACCAAGGAACTATCTCAGATACTGCTTGCAGGTTATCAAATGGGAAATTATCAACTATAGGAGTGGAGTCATCTGTGATATGCTCAAGGCGACTCAAGTGGTCTGCCACTAAATTCTGGTTACCACTCCTGTCCTTAATTTCCAAATCAAATTCTTGTAATAGCAGTATCCAACGTATAAGCCTTGGTTTGGACTCCTTTTTAGCTAATAAATACTTTAGAGCTGCGTGGTCTGAATACACTACTACATTAGTACCAAGTAAATAGGCTCGGAATTTATCCAGAGCAAAAACAATAGCAAGAAGCTCTTTCTCAGTAGTAGTGTAATTCGATTGAGCGGCATCTAAAGTTTTAGATGCATAAGCAATAACAAAAGGATCCTTACCTTCACGCTGAGCCAGTGCTGCTCCTACGGCATGGTTGGAAGCATCACATATTATTTCAAATGGTTGGCTCCAGTCTGGTCCTCTCACAATTGGAGCTTGAGTCAGGGCGGTCTTCAGCTTATCAAACGCTTGTTTGCACTTTTCACTAAACTCGAACTCAATATCTTTCTGCAGTAGCCTGGATAAGGGAAGTGCTACCTTACTGAAGTCCTTAATGAATCTCCTATAAAAACCTACATGGCCAAGGAACGAACGGACTTCCCTCACAGAAGAAGGGTAAGGTAAACTAGAAATAACATCCACCTTTGCTGGATCTACAGAAATGCCAGTATTAGACACAACATGTCCTAGTACAATACCTTGTTTTACAATAAAGTGACATTTCTCAAAATTTAATACAAGGTTTGTACTGACACATCTATCTAATACTCTAGATAATCCATCTAAGCAAAGGCTAAAGGAATCGCCGTATACACAAAAATCATCCATAAAAACTTCCATACAGTCCTCAATAAGATCAGAGAAAAGACTCATCATACACCATTGGAAAGTAGCTGGTGCATTGCACAAGCCAAAGGGCATTCTCTTGTAAGCATAAGTCCCAAAAGGACATGTAAAAGTGGTCTTTTCCTGATCCTCAGGAGCTATATGAATCTGGAAATAACCTGTGTACCCATCTAAAAAACCATAATGTGATTTACCTGACAGTTGATCCAGCATTTGATCAATGAATGGAAGAGGATAGTGATCCTTGCGGGTTGCTTGGTTGAGGCATCTGTAGTCAATGCAGACCCTCCAGGCGTTCTGAACTCTGGTTGTCAGGAGCTCTCCATGCTCATTCTTCACTGCAGTGACTCCAGACTTCTTTGGCACCACTTGTACTGGGCTTACCCATTCACTGTCTGAGATGGGATAGATGATATCTGCCTCTAGTAGTCTGGTCACCTCCTTTTTGACAACCTCTAAGATAGTGGGGTTCAGTCTTCTCTGGGGTTGACGGACAGGTCTTGCTCCCTCTTCTAAAAATATTCTATGCTCACAGACTTGAGGGTTTATGCCTACTATGTCTGCTAAACTCCAACCAATTGCCTTCTTGTGCCTCCTCAGCACACTAAGTTACTGCTCTTCTTGTTGAGAAGTAAGTTCCCTTGAAATGATAACTGGAAACCTCTGCCCATCTTCAAGGTAAGCATATTTGAGGTATAGAGGAAGGGGTTCTAATTCTAACTTCTGATCATGGTCAGGCTCTGGGTTGTCTGGAGCTGGTAACAGTGGTAGAGCACTGTCATTGTCCTCTGAGAATGTCCCCACACTTGGACCTTGTCCTGCATGCTTGGTGCACGAAATTGTGATGTCCAGGCTCAAACTATTCCTGGCACATAAGCAACTTGGTGCTCTGATCTCAATACATAGTTGTCACAACTTCGATACAACTAACCAGCAAGTGCACTGGGTCGTCCAATTAATACCTTACGTGAGTAAGGGTCGAATCCCACGGAGATTGTTGGTATGAAGCAAGCTATGGTCACCTTGCGTGCGAATAGATATCTTAGAAGCGAAATAAGATGAATTGAATAGAAAACAGTAGTACTTGCATTAATCTGTGAGGAACAGCAGAGCTCCATACCTTAATCTATGGAGTGTAGAAACTCTACCGTTGAAAATACATAAGTGAAAGGTCCAGGCATGGCCGAGATGGCCAGCCCACTAAAACGTGATCAATAGTCTCCTAAGATGAACAATGGATTAAAACTGAGACCAAAGATGCCTAATACAATAGTAAAAGGTCCTATTTATAATAAACTAGTCACTAGGGTTTACATGAGTAAGTAATTGATGCATAAATCCACTTCCTGGGCCCACTTGGTGTGTGTTTGGGCTGAGCCTGAGTGTTGCACATGCAGAGGCCATTTGTGGAGTTGAACGCCAGTTTCTGTGCCAGTTTGGGCGTTCAACTCTGGTTTTGGATCCTTTTCTGGCGCTGGACGCCAGATTTGGGCAGAAGGCTGGCGTTTAACGCCAGTTTACGTCGTTTATTCTTGGCCAAAGTATGGACTATTATATATTGCTGGAAAGCCCTGGATGTCTACTTTCCAACGCAATTGGAAGCGTGCCATTTCGGGTTCTGTAGCTCCAGAAAATCCACTTTGAGTGCAGGGAGGTCAGAATCCAACAGTATCAGCAGTCCTTTTTCAACCTGCTTCCAATAATTGTGTGGAAGAAAATGTATCCCCTGAGGTATCTCAGGGATCTCTTGATTTGCAGTCAAATGTTCTACCACTGAGCTATAGACCCTTGATGGAAGCTTATGTCTTTCCTTTCCTCTTTCTAGAGGCCTCTCTGGCCTTAGGTGCTATCAATGGTTATGGAGAAAAACAAAAAAGCTATGCTTTTTACCACACCAAACTTAGAATGTTGCTCGCCCTCGAGCAAAAGAAGAAAGAATAGAAGAAGAAGAAGAAGACATGGAGGAGATGGATGGATGTGTGTATTCGGCCATATGGGTGGGATTGGGTGGGAGAAAGATGTTGAATTTTGAAGGTAGTGGTTGTATGGATGTGAGTGGTAAATGGAAAATAGAAGGGATGATCATGAATGGGAAGAGGGATGATGAGGTAGGTGGGGATCCTGTGGGGTCCACAGATCCTGGGATGATCCTGTGGGGTCCACAGATCCTGAGGTGTCAAGGCATTTACATCCCTGCACCAAATTAGGCATGTAAAATCCCTTTGCACACAACTCTGGGCGTTCAGCGCCAGGTAAAACACTAGACATGGCCAATGGCCAGCCAAGCTTCAGCATGTAATTCAGACATGACACGCCTGACATACTCATTCCCAAAGGAATTAGACATGGCTTAACAGCCAGCCAGGCTTAAACATGCTTCATGAAACACTAGAATTCATTCTTAAAAATTTTGAATAAAAATTTTTTGAAAACATTTTATTTTTTTCGAAAACAGATAAGAAAATTTTAGAAATATTTTTGAAAAATTTTTGAAAATAAAATAAAAAGAAAATTACCTAATCTGAGCAACAGGATGAACCGTTAGTTGTCCAAACTCAAACAATCCCCGGTAACGGCGCCAAAAACTTGGTGCACGAAATTGTGATGTCCAGGCTCAAACTATTCCTGGCACGTAAGCAACTTGGTGCTCTGATCTCAATACATAGTTGTCACAACTTCGATACAACTAACCAGCAAGTGCACTGGGTCGTCCAAGTAATACCTTACGTGAGTAAGGGTCGAATCCCACGGAGATTGTTGGTATGAAGCAAGCTAAGGTCACCTTGTAAATCTCAGTCAGGAAGATATAAAATAGTTATGGAGTTTTCGAAAATAATATAATAATGATGAGCGTCACACATAATCATCACCTTCATCACGTTGTTGGGTTTGAATGGATATCTTAGAAGCGAAATAAGAAGAATTGAATAGAAAACAGTAGTACTTTCATTAATCTTTGAGGAACAGCAGAGCTCCACACCTTAATCTATGGAGTGTAGAAACTCTACCGTTGAAAATACATAAGTGAAGGTTCAGGCATGGCCGAGATGGCCAGCCCCCTAAAACGTGATCAATAGTCTCCTAAGATGAACAATGGATTAAAACTGAGACCAAAGATCCTTAATACAATAGTAAAAGGTCCTATTTATAATAAACTAGCTACTAGGGTTTACATGAGTAAGTAATTGATGTGTAAATCCACTTCCGGGGCCCACTTGGTGTGTGTTTGGGCTGAGCTTAAGTGTAGCACGTGCAGAGGCCATTTTTAGAGTTGAACGCCAGTTTCTGTGCCAGTTTGGGCGTTCAACTCTGGCTTTGGATCCTTTTCTGGCGCTGGACGCCAGATTTGGGCAGAAGGCTGGCGTTGAACGCCAGTTTACATCGTCTATTCTTGGCCAAAATATGGACTATTATATATTGCTGGAAATCCCTGGATGTCTACTTTCCAACGCAATTGGAAGCGCGCCATTCCGGGTTCTGTAGCTCCAGAAAATCTACTTTGAGTGCAGGGAGGTCAGAATCCAACAATATCAGCAGTCCTTTTTCAACCTCTGAATCTGATTTCTGCTCAAGTCCCTCAATTTCAGCCAGAAAATACCTGAAATCACTGAAAAACACACAAACTCATAGTAAAGTCCAGAAATGTGAATTTAACATAAAAACTAATGAAAACATCCCTAAAAGTAACTAGATCCTACTAAAAACATACTAAAAACAATGCCAAAAAGCGTATAAATTATCCGCTCATCAGTGCTTCTCTTCAAATTTCTCCTGATGGACTTCAGCCACGGTTTCATTTATAATATCACACTTGAGGATAGAGTAATCCTCCGGAGGATGCTTCATCACTCCATTCAGATTGAAGATCACTACTCGGCCATCTATTTCAAAAGACTATGTTCTTGAAAAAGCATCTAATTTAAACTTTGAGGTCTTCAAGAATGGCCTTCCGAGTAGGATTGATAAAGGCTTGTCTGAGTCATTTTAGGGTATTTCCAGGATATAAAAATCAGTGGGGAACGTGAGTCCCTTAATGCTCACTAATACATCTTCAGCAACTCCAGCCACTGTAATAATGCTTTTATCTGCTAACACAAAACGAGCTGCCGACCTTTTTAAGGGGGGAAGCCTCAAAATATCATATATATACAAAGGCATTATACTCACACATGCTCCTAAATCACACATGCAATCAGAAAATACTACACCACCAATAGTTAACCATACAAGGACCTGGGTCACTACACTTTTCAGGTAGACCACCCATTAAAGCAGATATGGAACTTCCTAAAAGAATAGTTTCTAATTCATTAATTTTGTCCTTATGTATACATAAATCTTTTAGAAACTTTGCATACTTAGGTACCTATTGAATAACATCAAATAGAGGAACAGTTACCTCAACCTTTTTGAATATCTCTACCATTTTTGGATCAGGTTCCAGCTGCTTCCTAGGCTTCCTTGCAAGTTGTGGAAAGGGAATAGGAGTGGTGTCTTCTGTAGTGTCTGTTCCTTTTGATGCTTCCTCATGTGGTTGAACTTCTTCTTTTTCAGTTATGTCCTGTATGTCTTCTTCCTCTTCAACATCTTCTATTTCTACTACCTCTTCAGCTGAGGTGTGTTTTGGTGGGCTTGGCTCCTTTTGGTTCCTCTCCTGCAGTGTGGTTCCAGACCTTAGGGTGATGGCGTTAATACCACCCTTGGGATTGGGTAATGGTTGAGAGGGAATTCCACTGGAGCTCAAAGGTTGGTTATTGGATTTATTCATTGATCCAATCTGGGAGACAAGAGCTTGCAAAGTAGCGTTCAGACCATTTAGAGTGGCATTAATGTTATTTTCTATGGTCTGCTATCTCCGATCAATAGATTGTAGTAAGTCATCTTTAGCAGAAGAAGAAGGATAGGTAATTTGAGAGGTCTGCTATTGGGTATTCTGTGGTCCTTGGGATTGCCTCAAGTGAGGTGCTCTGTAAGGCTGGTACTGGTTCTGCTGCCTGTTGTTATTGTTATTTCACCTCTGATTTCCATGATTATCTCTGCTTCCTCTGTTGTTGTTGTCCCTCCAATTCTGGTTAGAATTATCCTGCCATCCATGGTTGTAATTGCCACTTTGATTGTACCCTTGGTTGGGGCGGTCATAGAAGTTATGAGTGGCTGCCACGGTGTTGTCTTCTTGCTGGAGCTACAGACATTCATCAGTATAGTGGCTATAATCAGCACAGACTCCACAAACTCTCTGTGGGACTAACTGTTGGTTTTACTGTGGTGGAGAAGGTTGAGCTTGCTGAACTTGTTGTTGGTTCAATTGCATCTGCTTCAGCAAGTTGGTCATTTCACAGAAACTCTGAGTTAGAGCAGCAGTCTCTCTGCTAGAGGATACTTCTGCAACGGCTTTTGCAGGGCCTTGTTTCTGCCTATGATTCCTAGTAGATTTAGCTAAGTTGCTGATCAATTGCCATGCCTCATTAGTGGTCTTGTACTTTTTCATAGACCCATTGCTAGCACTTTCCAATGTGGTCTTATCTTGGGGCCTCATGCCCTGTGTGACGTAACCGAGTAACACTATCTTGTCAATCATATGGTGGGGGAAAGCTTCCAGAAGATTATTGAAGTGCTCCCAGTACTCATAGAGAGTTTCAGATTCATCCTGAACAATCATGGAAATATCTTTCCTCAGTTTATCAGTAACTTCAGTTGGAAATAACTTTTCCAAAAATTCTCTTTTGAGTGTATCCCAGTTGGATACGGTTGCTGCGGGTTGAGTGTAGTACCACTCTCTTGCCTTTCCCTCAAGAGAAAATGGGAAGGCTTTCAGCAAAATTGAAGTTTCATCTGCACCATCACGCCTGACAGTAGAACAGGCTGCTTGAAAATCTCTCAGGTGCTTGATAGGCTCTTGAGCAGGTAAACCATGAAACTTGGGCATCAAATTGAGCAGTGCGGTCTTCATTTCAAAGTCTGTAGCCACCGCTGGATGATGCGCTTGAAACGGTTGCATTGTAAAATCAGGGGCTCCAGCCTCCTGGATAGTAACTCTCCTAGGTGCTGCCATGTCACCTATACGTAAATCAACCGAATCAATAGAACGGGGGCTGGTTTCTCTCTCAAATGACGTTTCAGATCCACCCTCAGAGAGGACTAACCGACGCCGAGCTTGCCTTATTCGTGAAATAGTTGTTTCAATCTCAGGATCGAATACTGGCAAGCTTGGATCAGGAAGTGAACGCGTCATCTAGCGAAAGAAACAAGAAGCTCATATTAGCAAAATAAAATAAAATGCAAATAAATAAAATCCAATCAATAACTTTAGCACTCTATTGCAACTCCCTGGCAACGGCACCAAAAATTGACGTGGCGGAAATTGGCGAGTTAAGAATTGTTATAAGAAATGCGTTGAAAGTATAGTCCCAACCAACCAGAAATCCGCTTATCAATTTAAAAAGGGTGTCACAGAAATTAAAATTAAAATACTGGGAGTATGAATCCCAGGTCGTCTCCCAAGGAGTTGCAGAAAAGTGTGCTATTTTATTAATCAGATGGTTTTCAAAAAGATTTGAGTTGAATGACAGGTAATTAAATCAGAGAATTAATGTAAATTAAATAAAAGCCTTGACTGGGAGTAGATTAGTTGGAAGCCCTATTCTTGTTGCAGTACTTTCAAGATTAATTGATAATTGGGGTTGTTCTGTTTAGTTATCCCTTACTAGGTAAGGAAAAGTCAAACAAGTTGGAATAATGTTTCTATTCACAAGTCCCAATCCGCTTACTTTGAAAGACTGGCGTTAGTGACTAGAGAGCAAACAAATAATAAACCCAATTACAATTTCTCCTTTGAACACTCCAACTCAAGGGTTCCATTCAATCAACTCCCCATCAAGTTAGGGAACTACTCGCTCATTGTGAATGTGGAATTCATAACATAGAAAAGGGAATTAAAGAAAGACATGATAAATAAAACTCTAAGGAATCAACTAAAAGTAAAAGTAACTCTTATATTAATAAATTCTGAAATAATCCAATAGTAAGATTGAAGTAAATTAAAGGACATGGGAGAGTAAAGCCAAGTAAAGAAAACGAACTAGATTGACAAAGTCTTGATGATGTGATAACTCTTCTCAATATCCCAATGCAAAAAGCAATAGAAAATAAAAATCCTAAGAACTATGAATGTGTAGAGAGAAAACCTATAGGAGAGGAAAACTAGATCTGAAAAACTAAAACTATCTAGAATGAATGTTGTTGTTGGTCTCTGCATGTTTTTTGGCTCTAGTCTGCTTTTTTGGTCCAAAAACTGGGTCAAAATAGGGCTCGAAATCGTCCCCAGTGATTCTACAAATTATGCAGATCGCGCACGTCACGCGATCGCGTCATTCATGCGGACACGTCATTCGGCGTTTTGCTTGTCCACGCGGACGCGTCGTTCACACCTCCGCGTCACTTATGCTATTCCAATCCGCACGGTCACGTGAGCCATGCGGCCGCGTCACTATGATTTCCTCTTTTTCGCGCGGTCGCGTGAGTCATGCGGCCGCATCACTTCTCGCTGGTCATCTCCTTAATTTCTTGTGTTCCTTCCATTTTTGCAAGCTTCCTTTCCAATCTCCAACTCATTCGTGCCCTATAAAGCCTGAAACACTTAATACACAGATCACGGCATCGAATGGAATAAATGAGAATTAAAATACATAATTAAAAGTCTCTAGGAAGCAAGTTTTCAATCGTGTAATAATTTTAGGAAGGAAATATAAATGCATGCTAATTATATGAATAAGTGGGTAAAGATCATGATAAAACCACACAATTAAACACATTATAAACCATAAAATAGTGGTTTATCAGTGATGCCCAACATAAAGCTTGCCATGGAAAGGAGTATGAAGGATTGGATGAAGACAGCAGGAAAGCAGAGGTTCAGGAGGAACAAAAGCATCTCTATACGCTTATCTGAAATTCTCACCAATGAATTACATAAGTATCTCTATCTTTATTTTACGTTTTATTTGTCTTTTAATTATTATAACTCTATAACCATTTGCTTCAAGCCGACAATCTCCGTGGGATCGACCCTTACTCACGTAAGGTTTATTACTTGGACGACCCAGTACACTTGCTGGTTAGTTGTGCGAAGTTGTGACAAAGAAGTGTGATTCACGTTTGAGAGCACCAAGTCTTTGGCGCCATTGTTGTTGATCACAATTTCGTGCACCAGTATCAATTCATTCTTCTCATTTGCCACAACAGTGATCCCTCCCTTCTTAGGGACTACTTGCACTGGGCTTACCCAAGGGTTGTCTGAGATAGGGTATATCACCCCTGCTTGCCATAGTTTCAACACTTCTTTCTGAACCACTTCATTAATAGTTGGGTTCAGCCTCCTTTGTTGTTGTCTTGAAGGTTTGGCATCTTCTTCAAGCAAGATCTTATGCATACACATTGAAGGACTGATCCCTTTCAAATCTGCAAGTGTCCAGCCTATGGCATCCTTGTGTTGTCTCAGCACTTGGATGAGCTCTTCTTCTTGTTCCTTACTCAGACTTGAATTTATGATCACTGGTTGGGTGTTGTTAGCATCCAGATATGCATACTTCAAGCTGGGTGGTAGTGCTTTCAGTTCTAGTTTTAGTGGCTCTGCATCTTTGTTGCTTGTAATGGTTGGCATGATTGAGTTTTTCATGGTTGCTTGTGGTGATTCTCCATCTGGTGCTTGTTCCAGCTCAATGGTTTCTCCACATTGTTCTTCTTCCAAGACTTCTTGAACTATTTGTTCCATGGTGTCTACCAGCATGCATTCTCCTATGGATTCCTTGGGGTAACTCATTGCTTTGAAGACATTGAAGACCATTTTCTCTTTATGCAACCTCAAGACTAGTTTCCCTTTTTGCACATCGATGATGGCTCCAGCAGTAGCTAGGAATGGTCATCCTAGGATAATCAAGGTGTTGACCTCTTCTTCCATGTCCAGCACAACGAAATTAGCAGGAAAGATGAACTCTTATACTTTCACTAGCAAGTCTTCCACCACTCCATGTGGAAACTTTAATGTTTTGTCAGCCAATTGGAGTGCCATTCTTGTTGGCTTGGCTTCCTCAATCTTCATCCTTCTCATCATGGTCATGGACATAAGATTTATGCTAGCAACCTGATAAACCACTATTTTATGGTTTATATTGTGTTTAATTGTGTGGTTTTATCATGATCCTTACCCACTTATTCATTAAATTAGCATGCATTTAGATTTCCTTCCTGAATTTATTACATGTTTGAAAACTGCTTCCTAGAGACTTTAATTATTTACTTTTAATTCTCCTTTATTCTATTCGATGCCATGATCTATGTGTTGAGTGTTTCAGACTTTACAGGGCATAAATGAGTTAGAGATTGGAAAGGAAGCTAGCAAAAATGGAAGGAACATAAGAATTTGAGGAGATAACCAGCGAGAAGTGATGCAGTCGCATGGCTCACGCGACCGCGCGAAGGAGAGCAAATCGCAGCAACGCGGCCGCATGGCTCACGCGGCCGCTCGGATTGGAAAAGCTCTGGCGACGCGGTAGCGTGGACGACGCGAACGCGTGGCGAGGAAAAGCGCGAATGACGCGTTCGCATGGATGACGCGATCGCGTGACATGTGCGATCTGTATAATCTGTAGAATTTGTTGGGGGCGATTTTGGACCCTATTTTGACCCAGTTTTTGGCCCGGAACAGCAGACTAGAGTCAGAGAACATGCAGAAACAAATAACACATTCATTGAGAGAGAGTTTGAGATCTAGTTTTTACTCTCTTAGGTTTTTCTCTCTAGATTTTAGAATTTTAATTGGTCTTAGCATTGGAACATTGAGAAGAGTTATTTTTCCTCATCAAGACTTCATCATTCTAGATTGTTTTCTTAACTTGGTTTCATTCTTCCATGTTCCTTGTTTTGTTCAATTTTGTTATTTGAATACTTTTATGATTAATTAATGCAAGAATTATTTCTTTTTAATTCAATTTCAACTCCAATAATCATGTCTTCTTTTAATTCCCTTTCATGTGCTATGGATTCTTTATGTACAATGCGTGAGTAGTTTTCTCACTTGATGGGGAGTAGATTAAAAGGAATTCTTGAGTTGGAAGGATTGAAAGAAAAATTTGTAATTGGGTTAAATGTTGGATTGCTATCCTGTCACCAACGCCAACCCCTTTGAACTAAGTGGGTTGCAACTTGTGAACAGATCTGGCATTCCAGCTTGTTTGACTTTTCCTTACTTAGTAAAGGATAACCAAACAGAACAACCATTAATTATAAATTAATCTTACAATCACTCCACCAATAATAGAAATTCCAACCAATCAACTCCCAGTCAAGGCTTTTATTCATATTATTTAAGAACAATAACAACAACAGGCAGCAAAATCAACCTTACAGAGCACCTCACCTGAGGCAGAACCAAGGACCACAGAATAATCAGCAGCAGACCTCTCAATTTACTCATTCTTCGTTATCTTCTAATGAAGATCTACTACAATCTCTTGAGAAAAGACAACAGACCATGAAAAACAACATCATGAATAGTATTAACGCTGGTCTGAATGGTTTCACCTCTACTCTGCAAGCTTTTATGACACAGCTTGGATCAGCACAAAATTCCAGTAACCAACCTTCAAGCACCACTGGAATCCCCTCTCAACCATTACCCAATCCAAAGAGAGGCATTAATGCTATCACCCTGAGGTCTGGAACCACACTGCAAGAGAGGATTCAGGAGGAACCAAGCTCACCAGAATACGCCTCAGCTGAAGAGGTGGTAGAAATCGAAGATGTTGAAGAGGAAGAGGATATAGAGGACATAGCTGAAGAAGAGAGCATAGTAATCTTCAATCTGAATGGAATCATTGACAACCCCCCAGAAGATCGTTCTATCTTCCAGTGTGATGTCATAGACGAAAGTGTAGCTGGAGTTCAAAAGGAAGAGTTTGAAGAGAGGCACACTGGACAAGGTCCAAGTGTGGGGACCCTCTTAACTGACAATGGGAGCACTTCACCATTTTCACAAGCCCCAGATAATCCAGAGCCCGCCCATGATCAAAAGTTAGAATTGAAACCTCTCCCTCCACATCTCAAATATGCTTATCTTGAGGATGAGCAGAAGCTTTCGGTTATTATTGCGAGGGAACTAACTTCTCAACAAGAAGAGTAGTTACTTGATGTACTGAGGAAGCATAAGAAGGCAATTGGGTGGAGTTTGGCAGACATAGTGGGAATCAACCCTCAAGTATGTGAGCACAGAATATTTTTAGAAGAGGGGGCAAGACCTGTCCGTCAGCCCCAAAGAAGATTGAATCCCACCATCTTGGAAGTTGTCAAAAAGGAAGTGACCAGACTATTAGAAGCAGGTATCATATATCCCATTTCAGACAGCGAATGGGTAAGCCCAGTACAAGTGGTGCCCAAGAAATCTGGAGTCACTACAGTGAAGAGTGAGCATGGAGAGCTCATAGCAACTAGACTTCAGAATGCTTGGAGAGTCTGCATTGATTACAGGCGTCTCAGCCAAGCTACCCGTAAGGATCACTACCCACTTCCATTCATCGATCAAATGCTGGATCGCCTGTCAGGTAAGTCACATTATTACTTTTTAGATGGTTACACAGGTTATTTCCAGATTCATATAGCTCCTGAGGATCAGGAAAAGACTACTTTTACATGTCCTTTTGGGACTTATGCTTATAAGAGAATGCCATTTGGCTTGTGCAATGCACCAGCTACCTCCCAAAGGTGCATGATGAGTCTTTTCTTTGATCTTATTGAGGACTGTATGGAAGTTTTTATGAACGATTTTAGCGTTTATGGTGATTCTTTTAGCCTTTGCTTAGATGGATTATCTAGAGTATTAGATAGATGTGTTAATACAAACCTTGTATTGAATTTCGAAAAATGCCACTTTATGGTAAAACAAGGGATTGTATTAGGACATGTGGTATCTAATAATGGTATTTCTATAGACCCAGCAAAGGTGAATATTATTTCTAGTTTACCTTACCCCTCTTCTGTGAGGGAAGTCCGTTCGTTCCTTGGCCATGCAGGTTTCTACCGGAGATTTATTAAAGACTTTAGTAAGGTGGCACTTCCCTTATCCAGATTACTGCAGAAGGATATCGAGTTTGAGTTCAGTGAGGATTGCAAACAAGTGTTTGATAAGCTGAAGACTGCTCTAACTCAAGCCCCAATTGTGAGAGGACCAGACTGGAGTCAGCCGTTTGAAATCATGTGCGATGCTTCCAACCATGCAGTAGGAGCAACGCTGGCTCAGCGCGAAGGTAAAGATCCTTTTGTTATTGCCTATGCGTCTAAGACTTTAGACACTGCCCAGTCCAATTATACTACTACTGAGAAAGAGCTTCTTGCTATTGTTTTTGCTCTGGATAAATTCCGAGCTTATTTACTTGGTACTAGAGTAGTGGTGTATTCAGACCATGCAGCTCTAAAGTATCTATTAGCTAAAAAGGAATCCAAACCAAGACTTATACGTTGGATACTGCTGTTACAAGAATTTGATTTAGAAATAAAGGATAGGAGTGGTAATCATAATCTAGTAGCAGACCACTTGAGTCGCCTTGAACATATTAAGGATGATTCTACTCCTATAGATGATAATTTTCCTTTTGACAACCTGCAAGCAGTATCTGAGGTAGTCCCTTGGTATGCACCTGTCGCTAATTATTTAGTTAGCCGCACATTTCCTCCACATTTTTCTAAACATCAAAGAGACAAGCTGAAAAGCGAGTCTAAATATTATATATGGGATGACCCATATTTATGGAGATGTGGCGCTGACCAGATAATTAGACGTTGTGTGCCTCAATCAGAATTCCAGTCCATTTTAGAGGCCTGTCACTCATCTGAGAGTGGATGACATTTTGGCCCTCAAAGAACAGCTAGAAAGATCTTAGACTGCGGATTCTGGTGGCCTACTCTTTTTAGAGACACTGCTGAGTTTTGTAAATCCTGCCCCCATGCCAGAAATTTGGTAATATATCCAGGAGGGATGAGATGCCTCAACAATATATGCTTTTCTGTGAAATTTTTTATGTTTGGGGCTTTGACTTCATGGGTCCATTTCCAAATTCTAATGGATATTTTTATATATTATTAGCTGTGGATTATGTTTCCAAATGGGAGGAAGCAATTCCTACCCACACTGATGATGCTAACACTGTTGTTTCCTTTGTGAGAAACCATATTATATGTCGCTTTGGATCACCACGAGCGATCGTGAGCGATCAAGGCACCATTATTGTAACAGGAGACTAACAGGATTGATGAAGAAGCATGGGATAATCCATAAAGTTGCAACCGCTTACCATCCCCAAACTAATGGGAAACCCGAGGTGTCAAACAGAGAAATTAAGCGTATCTTGCAAAAGATAGTAAAGCCCCATAGAAAGGACTAGAGCACCAGGCTACAAGATGCACTGTGGGCATATAGAACAGCATACAAGACACCCATTGGAATGAGTCCCTTCTGCTTGGTTTATGGAAAAGCTTGTCATCTCCCAGTTGAAATAGAACACAGAGCCTTCTGGGCAGTTAAGGAGTGCAACATGGGAATTGAGAACGCCGGAGCTGAAAGGAAGTTGCAACTGCAAGAACTGGAGAACCTTCGCCTAGAAGCTTGTGAGAACTCCAGAATATACAAGGAAAAGATGAAGGCTGTACATGATCAGCATATCAAGAAGAAAGAGTTCCAACCTGGAGATTTTGTCCTCCTTTACAAATCTCGACTAAGGCTCATGCCCGGTAAGTTGAGATCAAAATGGGAAGGTCCATACAGAGTAGAGAAGGCTGAACCATAAGGAATTTATCACCTAAGCCATCCTTCAAGCTCTGAACTTATTAAGGTTAATGGACAACGCCTGAAGCTGTACCGTGGTGAGAAGGTGCAGAAAAATAAAGAACTGGAAATCTTCCGTTTGGAAGATCCCCACATCGCAGCAGATTGAGCTAGTGAAGCGTCCAACTTACAGACATTAAAGCAAAGTGCTTGGTGGGAGACAACCCACCACGGTATGATCGTTCTTTTCTTCACTTTTAGTTTTTCTTCTTTAATAACTCTTCTCTTTATTAGTGCTTTCATGCTCTTTCATTTACATGTCTTTATATTTCTTTTAAAAAAAAAAAAAAATTTCGCCACGCGACGCGATCGCATCAGCGACGCGTCCACGTCGCAAAGGGGGTGGAGAAAACAAATAAACAAACAGAGAGTCCGGCTGGAGCGTGGCTGGAGGCGTGCCAATGGCACAAATCGGCCCACGCGACCGCGTCCCTGACGTGTTCGTGTCGCATGGGAATCATGGCCTCCCATGCGACCGCGTGCCCCACGCGGCCGCGTGCCCTGAGTTTTTGACGTAAAAGGGTGCACATCCACATTTTGTGCGAGCGTGATGCTGGAGGCACAATCCTTGTCACGCGACCGCATCGCCGACGTAGCCGCGTCACCCATTTTATAACGCACACTCATGCGATCGCGTGACCCACGCGATCGCGTCACCCCAATTTGGCAATTAAATTAAAATGAACAGAGAGTTGTGCTGGAGCGAGGCTGCACTCGCGCCAGCAGCGTAACATGGGTCACGCGACCGTGTGACCGACGCGATCGCGTCCCCCTACCTGACGCGCGCCTACGCGAACGCGTGCCCCACGCGGCCGCGTCGCATGCGCCGCACAGCTCAACCTAAATTGCCAATTATCTTATCTTTCTCTCTTTCAAATCCTAATTTTTCTTTTCCCTCCTTATTTCTTCCTTCCCCTTTCCCCTTTCTATCTCACCTTTCACTTTCTATCCCTCTCACCACCATTAACAAGGTTTTACCTTCTTCTTCCTTCTTCTCTTTTTCCTATAATTCTTCTTATATTATGTATATATATTATTATTTTCTTTTTCTTTTCAAATTTTTATTTTTCTTCTTCTTCTTTTCTTTTCTTTACATGGTGTTAGAAACTTTTTGAGTTATCATCCCTCATTATATGCTTGTGGATTATTGCAAATTGTTTGACAATTATTCTTCTCCTATTTAAGGGATTGCTTGCATGTTCATCTTCATATTTTCTATACCCTATTCACCATGCATGCTATGTGTTTGTGAAAAAGCTCATGTGGCATTATGCACTTCTCTATGTTGCTATACTATTCAATGCTTGCTTTTCACAACTTTTCCTTATTATTTTATTAATTGAATTCAATTGTCAATACAAACGTGATGGTTTGTTACGAAGTAATGCTTGGTCTATGCTACTCATGCCCTTTGCCAGCATGCCAATAAACACCTTGCATTTACTTGTTTTTATCTGCACTAGCTATTTTCCATTGATGGCTTTCCATATGTACTCGAGAGCATGTGTTAATGTCATCTACATTTTACTGTGCATCATTCACCTTCTTTTCCGTTTCCTTCCTTGCTGTATTTCTCTTTCAATTTAATTTTCTTTCTCTTCCCTTCTTTCAGGATGGCCACCAAGAAAGGAAAGGAGAAAGCAACTTCCAAACCACCAGCAAGAAGAGGAACTAAAAGAGCATTAGTGGCAGAGCCTTCTTCCACCGCAGTCAAGCCCTCAACAAAACGAGTTAAGAGGATAATAAAGGTTGACGAAAAGGATAAAGCCTTTCCAGCAAAGGACGCTACGCGATTTTCCAATCGCTACTGTGAGAAGATGTTCCCTATCTTGGCAGAAAGGAACTATAACAATGAATACCTTCTTATCCTCCCGTCCAATATTGCCACCTTTGTTGATCCGCAAATTGAGCGAAGACAATGGGGTTTCCTACGGAGACAGCCAAGGCAGGTCAATCTTTCTTGGGCAGTTGAGTTCTACTCCAACTTCTACATGCCGACCCTGCAGTT
>NC_029785.2:79339601-79340359 GCF_000816755.2 Arachis ipaensis
TTCACTGCGGACATGGCTGTTCTACTATGGTGCATCCTTACAGACCAACCTCTGTATCTCTCAAGACATATCCGGAATGCTATGGAACATGTACAAATTGCGGGCAACTTACCTTTCCCCGCCTTGGTCTCAGCAGCCGGAGTCTCCTACAGAGTTGGGGACACCAAAGCCATGCTTCCACGGGATGATCAGTATGTCCCTAACGGGAAATACCTCAGACTCTCAGCAGCCACTACAGGCCTTCCTACTGCTCCAGTTGAAGATAATCCTTCTTCAACACCACAAGCATCTACAACTGAGAAATTGCTCCAGCAGATAATCGAACGGTTGGATCGGCAAGAACAGAAAGCAAAGATGCGAGAGCGCCGTAACGAGCGCCGATTCAAACACCTCAAGGAGCTACTCAAGGGACACTTCAGAGACTCAGACACCCCGGACTCCACTTTCTTTACCAGCACAGGGAGCCATGACGGCCCCGACTGTGGAGATACTGCTACCAGCCCACCCCTGTTCCTGACAGATGGCACCGAGGACGGTGCAAAGCCTTAAGTGTGGGGAGGTCGGTCAGTACCTGACTTCCGGAGGTAATTTCTCTTCTCTGGCACCAATAATTAGGATATTTTAGTTAGATTTTCTTTCCTTTATAGAATAGAATAAATTGCATAGGTTAGGATAGTTGCATGCATGTTCTACTTGATTGAAAAGACAATAAGTGTCTTTTAAAAATCTATCTTTGGAACAAAATTTCACTAATTTTC
>NC_029785.2:79340411-79349063 GCF_000816755.2 Arachis ipaensis
AAGGGTATGAATTGATCGTGTGTGTTAAGATAGAATTCGAAATTGTGGGAACAAAAGTTGTTAAGGGAATGTGTCATAAAAATTTAAGGGGAATTTGGATACCTACTCATGTGAAAATATAAGAATGAAAAATCTATGTGCATTGATAAGCTTTATTTATTCAAAATAAAAAATAAAAAATCAATAAATAAGGGGACAAAATTACCGCAATGTTAAATTCAGAATTCAAAGATCAGTGAAGAACCAAAATATAAGTTGATACATGAGTATGGATTGAAAAAGGGAATTCTGGGTAGCTAGGTATGAACTTTAAAGACGACATTAAGTGTATACAAGTTATGTTAGAGCTTGGGTTAATTAAAGATTCAATTTATTAGCTCACTTGACCAAATATACACCCCCACCTATACCTTAGCCCCATTATAACCTTGGAAAGACCTCATGATGTTTGCATTGGTATATTAACTATTGTTGATTGGTTAGGAGAAGAACAAAAGTTAGAAAGCATGATTAGAGAAGGATAGAGTGACCACCCTATACACTAGAAATTAGAGCATACATACATTATCAGTGAGGGTTCAATACTTGAATTTTCAAGTTCCCTGCTTTCATGAGCTATCTTCTTGCACTTTTATCCATTTTATTGTGTAATGATAAAATTAGTGGAATTTGAATTGTAATTGTTTTGAAGAGCTTATTTACTCTTGATCAAGTGGATAAGAATCATATAGTTGCATTTATTTATATATATATATGGGTTTGCATTGCATTTCATGAGTTTCTACATGTTCATACTTATTTCCTTATCTCCTTCAATTAAGCATGAGGACATGCTAATGTTTAAGTGTGGGGAGGTTGATAAACCATTATTTTATGGTTTATATTGTGTTTAATTGTGTGGTTTTATCATGATCCTTACCCACTTATTCATTAAATTAGCATGCATTTAGATTTCCTTCCTGAATTTATTACATGTTTGAAAACTGCTTCCAAAAGACTTTAATTATTTACTTTTAATTCTCCTTTATTCCATTCGACGCTGTGATCTGTGTGTTGAGTGTTTCAGACTTTACAGGGTATAAATGAGTTAGAGATTGGAAAGGAAGCTAGCAAAAATGGAAGGAACACAAGAATTTGAGGAGATAACCAGCGAGAAGTGACGCGGTCGCATGGCTCACGCGACCGCGCGAAGGAGAGCAAATCGCAGCGACGCGGCCGCGCGGATTGGAAAAGCTCTGGCGACGCGGTAGCGTGGACGACGTGAACGCGTGGCGAGGAAAAGCGCAAATGACGCGTCCGCATGGATGACGCGATCGCGTGACATGTGCGATCTGCATAATCTGCAGAATTCGTTGAGGGTGATTTTGGACCCTATTTCGACCCAGTTTTCGACCCGGAACAGCAGACTAGAGTCAGAGAACATGCAGAAACAAATAACACATTCATTGAGAGACAGTTTGAGATCTAGTTTTTACTCTCTTAGGTTTTTCTCTCTAGGTTTTAGAATTTTAATTGGTCTTAGCATTGGAACATTGAGAAGAGTTATTTTTCCTCATCAAGACTTCATCATTCTAGTTTGTTTTCTTAACTTGGTTTCATTCTTCCATGTTCCTTGTTTTGTTCAATTTTGTTATTTGAATACTTTTATGATTAATTAATTCAAGGATTATTTCTTTTTAATTCAATTTCAACTCCAATAATCATGTCTTCTTTTAATTCCCTTTCATGTGTTATAGATTCTTTATGTACAATGCGTGAGTAGTTTCCTCACTTGATGGGGAGTTGATTAAAAGGAATTCTTGAGTTGGAAGGATTGAAAAAAAAATTTGTAATTGGGTTAAATGTTGGATTGCTATCCTGTCACCAACGCCAATCCCTTTGAACTAAGTTGGTTGCAACTTGTGAACAGATCTGGCATTCTAGCTTGTTTGACTTTCCCTTACTTAGTAAAGGATAACCAAACAGAACAACCATTAATTATAAATTAATCTTACAATCACTCCACCAATAATAGAAATTCTAACCAATCAACTCCCAGTCAAGGCTTTTATTCATATTATTTAACTTTCCTCAATTTACATTCCAATTTACTTAGCTCAACTTCTTGGAACATCTGATTAATAAGATAGCACACTTTCCTGCAACTCGTTGGGAGACGACCTGGGACTTAAAACTCCCAGTAATTTTTAATTTAATTCTCTGTGACATATTTCTAAATTGATAGGCAGATTTTCGGTGAGTTAAGAACTATACTTGCAACGTAACCATTTTAATAATTTTTAATTCACCAGCTTTTGCGTCTCATCACTCCCAAATCACACAAAGCCTTCTCAATGGTGATGTCTCTTATGATGCAGGGAATTTGGAAACTCCCTGGGTCCTTCAGCTTTTGAGGCAGCTTCTTCTGTATGATGGCGCTGCATTCTTCAGTAAAAATTATGGTTTCTTTTGCTTCTCAGTTCCTCTTTTTGGTTATAATCTCCTTCAAAAATTTAGCATAGAGTGGCATTTGTTCTAATGCCTTAGCAAATGGTATGTTGATTTGGAGCCTCTTGAAGATCTCTAGGAACTTAGAAAACTGGCCATCCTTCCCATCTTTTCCCAGTCTTTGTGGGTATGGTGCCTTTGGCACATAAGGCTTCAAGACTGATTTTGGTGGAGGTGGAGCAGGGATTTCTTCTTCATCTTTGTTACCATGCTTTGCTGCAACTTCTTCATACTTGTCTTTGCTTGGGGTTCCTTCTTCTACAACCTTCCCACTTCTTAGAGTAATGGCTTTGCATTCCCCTCTTGGGTTGGCCATAGTATCACTAGGAAATGTGTGTGTGGGAAGTGGGATTTGCTTGGATAAAATCCCCACTTGTGCTTCCAACTTTGAGATTGCTGTGCCTTGATTTTTCAGATTTGACCTGTATTCCTCTTGATTAGCATCTATCCTTCTATCAGTTTGTGCTTGTCTGTCCATGAGGGTGGAGACTGCTCCTGTAATTTGTGAGGATAGTTGTGCTATTGCAGCTTCCATCTTCTCAAAGTTGCTCTTGATTTCACATGGTTGCATAGTTGAGGATGGTGCATCTTGGTTGAGGTTATTGTGTGTGGGCTGGTTACTATGGTATGATGTATTTTGTGAGTTATGGTAGGGTCTATGGCTCCCTGTTTGATGGTTAGGGTTGTGGTTGAAATGCTGATTTGATGAATAAGGCTTGTTGTGGTCCTAGTTGTGGTTTTGTTGATTTTCCCACCCAAAGTTTGGGTGATTCTCCAACCTGGGTTGTATGTCTTAGAGTGTGGGTTATATGGTGGTCTGGATGAATTGTTCACATAATTTGCTTGTTCCCAGTTACCTTCAGATCTTGGTGTATTCCCTTCTTGTTGGGGAGTTTGGTCCTGAATAACTGAGGCTTGGTTAGCCTCCATCCTTTTTGTTAGAGCTGTTATTTGAGCTGCAAGTGCTTTGTTCTGAGCTAACAAAGCGTCTACAGTGTTGAGCTCTAGCACTCCCTTTTTCTGAGTCCTTTCTGATGTATAGAAATACTCATTTTTAGCTACAGTTTCAATGACATCTATGGCCTCTTCAATGGTTTTTTTCTTGTTGAGTGAGCCTCCTGAAGAATGATCCACAGCCTTCTTTGCTTTATAGGATAGTCCCTCATAAAAGATGTGTAGTTGTACCCATTCATTGAACCTTTCTGGTGGACATCTTCTTGTCAGATCTTTGAATCTCTCCCAGGCCTCATAGAGTGTTTCTCCATCTTGTTGTCTGAAAGTTTGTACCTCAGCTCTCAGCCTAATGATTCTTTGTGGAGGGTAAAATCTTGCAAGGAATCTGTTCATGACCTCCTCCCATGTAGTTAGGCTATCCTTGGGGAATGATTCCAACCACTTTGTTGCCTTATCTCTGAGTGAGAAAGGGAACAAGAGTAGTTTGTAGATGTCAGAGTGTACCCCGTTGGACTTTACAGTATCACATATCCTCAAGAATGTGCTGAGATGTTGATTAGGGTCTTCTTGGGCACTTACTCCATATGAGCAATTGTTCTGAACGAGTGTGATGAGCTGAGGTTTCAGCTCAAAATTGTTGGCATGAATTGTTGGCTTTAAGATGTTACTGCCACAATTTCCTGGATTTGAGTTGATGTAGGAGCCTAAGACTCTCCTCTCTTGCCCATCATGATTTACTGGACCTTCTCTGGCATGGTTGTGAGCTTCTTCTTCATGATGGTTCTCCATGTTCTCCTCCATGTTTGTTTCAAAATACTCTTCCTCTTCCTCAGCACCAACAACTCTTTTCCCTCTTGCTTCCCTCCTTAATATAAGGAAGGTCCTCTCAGGTTCAGAATCAAAGGAAGAAGAAGCCCAGCTTCTTCTACCTGTCATACAACCAGCAAGGCAAAACAAGAGAAGAAAGAAAAAAAATTAAGTAAGGAAGTTACTCATGTTAGAGTGAGTGTTAGTGTGAATGGTGTAATTAATCATACAGTTAGAAGAGTGAAAATACGAGTGATAAAATAATCAAAGAAGAAAGAGATAAAACTCAAAGAAAAATAAAAAAAATGCTAAAAAAAATAAAATAATAAAGAATTTAAATTGCTTAATCTAGCTCTCCAATTGATTTAATCACTGTCAAATTTAAGCCAATCCCCGGCAATGGCACCATAAAACTTGATGCGTCGAATTCACACCCCATTCAAAATTGGTGAATTAGTCCTTTTGGCAAGCGCACCAAAATTATCGTCAAGTAATAACCCACAGTGGAGTGGGATCGTATCCACAGAGATTGGCAAATTCGAGCAGTTTTAATCAATTGATGAATTAGTCAAGCGGATCAATAGGTTGTAGAGTGCAGAATTGTAAATGACATAAATGTAAATGACTAGAATATAAAGAAAAGCAATAAAGTGCAGAAATATAAATGGCAGAAAGTAAAGTGCAAAATCATAAATGACTTGAATGTAAATGGGAATGGGAAATTGCTGAATGTAAAATTAAGCTATAAAGAAATGGATAGATAAGAAATGGATAGATAAGATTGGGAGATGTTGTCTCTTTGAATCAAGTCTAGCTTATATCCTCTTCAATCATGCAACTCATTGACCTCTTGGCAATCATGATTGATTGAGCCCCAATCCCTTGGTGACTCAATCTCTCAGATCTTGATCAATAGCCAATTCCTTGGTCTAATTGCTCATGAAGAGAGATATGCTTGGTCCCTGATTATACCACAGACCATCATAAGTCCAAGTAGAGGGAGGATTACATGTCACATATCCAAACACCAAAACCCAGATTCTACTCTAGTGTGAGAAGGGATTTCAAGCATGGTTTCATGTTTCCTTTCCCAAGGTTCCTATGAAACCCAATTGCATTCAATCTCTTTCCCAAGATAATTGAACACTAAGCATTACGAACGAAATTCCTTCTAGCAAATCAAAGAGAAGATGAAGAGAAGAAGGATTTCACTATCATTCATCCATTAAGTACAACAGAGCTCCCTCTCTCAATGAGAGGGAAGTTAGCTACTCATAGCTCAAAAGGTACTCAAAAGTGAAGTGTAAAGGTGGATCTAAAACTGACTGCTTAACCCCCTTCTTTAGTACTCCTTGGGGGTATTTATACTACTCCTAGTAAAATAAAAGAATTACAAAAGTAAAAAAGGAAAATTATATTTTGGAGGGAAAAGAAAACACTCAATAAGCATGACTTCCCAGCTGGCGTGTGGCTGGCGTGTCACGTGTTCTTCATTTCCAACTTCGCGTGCCATACCTAATCCTTCAAGTGGCACACTCGTCCCTCTTTCAACCTTGGCATGCCATGCCTTCGAGCTCATGTGGCACGCCATAGTGGATTTCTTGTGTTGACGTGCCACGCCTTCGAACTCAAGTGGCACGCCCCTTGCCTTTCTCACTTCTCTTTGCCTCTGGAAACTTGTACTGGCGTGCCACGCCCTAGGTCTAGCATGCCACATTCTAGCTTATTTCATGTAGAACGGATGTGTTTGTCAGACACGTGTTCATAGGGGAGAATGGTGATGAGCGTCACACATAATCATCACCTTCATCACGTTCTTGGGTGTGAAGGGATATCTTAGAAGCGAAATAAGATGAATTGAATAGAAAATCATAGTACTTTGCATTAATCTTTGAGGAACAGCAGAGCTCCACAACTTAATCTATGGAGTGTAGAAACTCTACCGTTAAAAATACATAAGTGANCCTCATTGCTTTTTGATCTTCTCTTATTTCATGAAGCATGATGGAGTGCTCTTGATGTTCCACCCTTAATTGTCCCATGTTAGAACTTAATTCTCCTAGGGAGGTGTTGATTTACTCCCAATAGTTTTGTGGAGGAAAGTGCATTTGAGGCATCTCCGGGATCTCATAAGAACTGAAAAGGATCTTCAGATGGAAGTCCATGAAACTTGCAGTTCTGCTGCATCAGAGAAACTAATTAAGGTTTCAGCTCAAAGTTGTTTGCTCCAATGGCAGGAATGGAGATGCTTCTTCCATGTAAATTGGAATTAGGTGCAGTAAAGTCACCAAGCATCTTCCTTACATTATTATTATTTTCGGCTGTCATCTCCTCTTCCTGTTTGAAAATTTCTGAAAGGTTATCTCTGGATTGTTGTAATTTAGCTTCTCTTAATTTTCTCTTCAGAGTCCTTTCAGGTTTTGGATCTGCTTCAACAAGAATATTCTTGTCCTTGCTCCTGCTCATAAGACAAAGAAGAGGGCACAGAAAAAATAATAATAATAATATGGATCCTTTATACCACAGTATAGGGATCCCTGTGTGAGTAGAAGAAGAGGGGGAGTCAAAGAATGTGATATAATGGAAGAAACACAACTGTGAGGAGGGTTGAGATGTGAGATGAGATGTTAGTAGATGAATAAATAAATAGAATAAGATGGGAGAGGGAGAGGGAGAATTTTTGAAAAATATTTTTGAAAAAGAGTTAGTGATTTTCGAAAATGGTTTTTGAAAAATGTTAGTATTTTTCGAAAATTTTTAAAATAAAAAATAAAAATAAGAATAATTAGTTAATTAAAAAGAAATTTTTGAAAAAGAGGGAAGATATTTTCGAAAATTAGAGAGAGAGTTAGTTAGGTAGTTTTGAAAAAGATAAGATAAGAAGATATTTTTGAAAAGATATGATTGAAATTAGTTTTGAAAAAGATTTGATTTTTAAAATCACAATTAATGACTTGATTCACAAGAAATCACAAGATATGATTCTAGAACTTAAAGTTTGAATCTTTCTTAACAAGCAAGCAACAAACTTGAAATTTTTGAATCAAAACATTAATTGTTATTGTTATTTTCGAAAATTTGATATAAAAATAAGAAAAAGATTTTTGAAAAATATTTTTATAGTTTTCGAAAATAACTAAGAAAAATGAAAAAGATTTGATTTTTGAAAAAGATTTGAAAAAGATAAGATTTTTAAATTGAAAATTTGATTTGACTCATAAGAAACAACTTGATTTTAAAAATTTTTGAAAAAGTCAATCCAAATTTTCAAATTTGATGAGAGAAAATGGGAAAGATATTTTTTTGATTTTTTTGAAATTTTTATGATGAGAGAGAAAAACATGAAAATTATGCAATGCATGAGAATTTTAGATCAAAACATGTGATGCATGCAAGAATGCTATGAATGTCAAGATGAACACCAAGAACACTTTGAATGTCAAGATGAACATCATAGACACAATTTTGAAAAATTTTTAATGCAAGGAAAACATGCAAGACACCAAACTTAGAATTCTTTAATGCTTACGCACTAAGAATTCAAGAATGCATATGAAAAACATCATACAACACAAAACAAAAAATCATCAAGATCAAACAAGAAGACTTACCAAGAACAACTTGAAGATCATGAAGAACACTATGAATGCATGAAATTTTCGAAAAATGCAAGATGCACATGCAAATGACACCAAACTTATGACATGACTCAAGACTCAAACAAGAAACACAAAAAATATTTTTGATTTTTATGATTTTCTAAATTTTTTTTTTGGATTTTTCGAAAAATTAATTGAAAAAGAAAAATAAGGATTCCAAAATTTTTAATATAAATTCCAGGAATCTTGCATTCTTAGTCTAAAGCTTCAGTCCAGAAATTAGACATGGCTCACTAGCCAGCCAAGCTTTCAATGAAAGCTCCAGTCCAAAACACTAGACATGGCCAATGGCCAGCCAAGCTTCAGCATGTAAATCAGACATGACATGCTTGACATACCCTACAGTCGTATAACAGCTGATGGTTGGAAGCCTCAGTCCAAAAGAATTTAGACATGGCTTTACAACCAGCCAGGCTTCACATGCTTCATGAAACACTAGAATTCATTCTTAAAAATTTTGAATCTAAAATTTTTTTCGAAAACAGGTGAGAAAATTTTGAAATATTTTTGAAAATTTTTTTTTTTGAAAAGAAAACAAGAAAGAAAATTACCTAATCTGAGCAACAGGATGAACCGTCAGTTGTCCATACTCGAACAATCCCCGGCAATGGCGCCAAAAACTTGGTGCTGTTGCCGGATCAAACTTGGCACTAATGTTACCGGACCAAAAGCTTGCCGAAAACTCGAACAATCTCCGGCAACGGCGCCAAAAACTTGGTGCACGAAATTGTGATGTCCAGGCTCG
>NC_029785.2:79349104-79364478 GCF_000816755.2 Arachis ipaensis
AGGCCCTATTTATAATAAACTAGCTACTAGGGTTTACATGAGTAAGTGATTGATGCATAAATCCACTTCCGGGGCCCACTTGATGTGTGTTTGAGCTGAGCTTGAGTGTTGCACGTGTAGAGGTCTTTCTTGGAGTTGAACGCCAGCTTTTGTGCCAGTTTGGGCATTCAACTCTGGTTTTGGCTCCTTTTCTGGCGCTGGACGCCAGATTTGGGTAGAAAGCTGGCGTTGAACGCCAGTTTACGTCATCTATTCTTGGTCAAAGTTTGAACTATTATACATTGTTGGAAAACCCTGGATGTCTACTTTCCAACGCAATTAGAAGCGTGCCATTTCGAGTTCTGTAGCTCTAGAAAATCCACTTTGAGTGCAGGGAGGTCAGAATCCAACAGCATCAGCAGTCCTTCTTCAACCTCTGAATCTGATTTCTGCTCAAGTCCCTCAATTTCAGCTAGAAAATACCTGAAATCACAGAAAAACACACAAACTCATTGTAAAGTCCGGAAATGTTAATTTAACATAAAAACTAATGAAAACATCCCTTAAAGTAACTAGATCCTACTAAAAACATACTAAAAACAATGCCAAAAAGCGTATAAATTATCCGCTCATCACACGCCCTAGGTCTGGCATGCCACGCCCTAGGTCTGGCATGCCACGCCCTTGCTTTATGCTTGGCTAGGCTTCTCTGGAAAGTTGAACTAGCGTGGCACGCGCAGGGTCTGGCGTGCCACGCCCCTCTTATGGATGAGTGGTTGCTCTGTTTGGCGTGCCACGCCACGAACTCAAGTGGCACGCCCCAATACTTCTCTTCTGAATGACACTTGCGTGCCACTCCTGGCTACTCAAGTGGCACACCTAAGTGAAGAATGGTGAATGGCGTGCCACGCCTTCAATACCAAGTGGCACGCCCCATGTAATTAGCATCCATCATCCTCTCTGGAAACTTATACTAGCGTGCCACGCCCATGATCTTGTCTTGGTTCCAGTAGTTGGCGTGCCACGCCTTAGCCTTCAAGTGGCACGCCATAGTGAAATGCTAATGTTGGCGTGCCACACCTTCGATACCAAGTGGCACGCCCAGTCTTCAATTGCCTTCAGCCCCTTCTCTGGATTGTTGTACCAGCGTGCCACGGCATGCTGCTCAAGTGGCATTCCCATGGGTTTATGAACTCTTCAAGCTTGGCGTGCCACGCCTGGGTTCTCATGTGGTATGCCTAAGTGACTTCTTGGGACTGGCGTGCCACACCTTCGACACCAAGTGGCACGCCATAGTGAAGGTTCTTCTTTGGATGGAGAGTTGGCATGCCACGCCCTTTTGCTCAAGTGGCACGCCCATAGTGGTTGATGAGTCAGGCGTGCCATGCCCAGCTTGGCGTGCCACGCCCTTTTTGTGTCCTCCATTGTAGCTCTCTGGAAATTTTGTATCAGCGTGCCATGCCCAGTCTCTGGCGTGCCATGCCATATGCATGCTTTGAATCTCTTCTCTGGACTTTAGTACTGGCGTGCCACGGCAGTGCGTTTTTGTGGTGTTTGCTTCAAATGTCATGCCAGTTTCACACGCCCAGCTTCCTGTTTGTTTTCTACCCCATTTTTGATGCTTTTCTCACCTAAAATTCAGCACAACTCATCTCAAAGTAGTGTACCATAATATTCATCAAATAATGCATGAATTGTACTGATCAAATGAGATTTATGCTCTTTTATGGTCTTCTTTATGCAAGAAAGAAGGGTAGATGATGCAAGTCATCACCTAGGAACTCAATTCTCAAGCCAAGGTGTGAAAATCTACTCAAAACTTAAGGTTGGCATTTTCACAAACACCTTGTGTGCACAAAAGTAAAACATAGAAAATTGCAAGGAAAATTGCAAAACTATAACTAACTATCAACAAAATCAAACATAAACAAGCAATCAAACATAAAGGAAGCATGAAACATAAAATTAATTGATCAAAACTACAAGAAACACAAAATTGCAAATATGAACAAGTAACTTGAACCAAGAGAAATTGAAAGTAAAAATGCTTGAATTAAAGAGGAAATTGAGAGTACATACAATTAGAGATGACCTCCCAAAATGGCCCAAAAGGCCTCAGAATTTGAGAAGCACGTGCATCATTAATGAAATCACGTGTTGGGACCTGTGCGGACGCACAGATGCATGCGTCCGCACACTTGGCTGAATGTTGACCTGTGCGTATGCACAGGTGCGTGCGTACGCACACATGGAAATTCTTGCTTGTGCACACGCACACTTCGCTGTGTGTGCTTTTCCTTGTTTTCTTCATGTTTTCTCCCTTGTACATGCTTTCTTCCACTTTTGCCCATCCATTCTTGCCCTCAAGGCCTGAAATCACTCACAAACCATATCACGGCATCAAATGACATAAAAGTGGGATTAGAAATCACTAATCTAAGCATTAAAATGCATGTTTTCACATTTAGGATCAAGTTCGGGATCAAACACAAAAGTATGCTATTTTGGTGCTTAAGTGTGAGTTCATGTGCTAGAATCCATCCAAATTGAGTCAAAATATACCATCAAATATGGACTCATCAATTCCCCCACACTTAAACAATAGCATGTCCTCATGCTAAACTATCAAGGAGAATGATCAAAGGGATAATCAACTTATTAAATGCAACTACCTATATGCATGCAAGTATGTAAACACTATATATTGATCTATCTATCTATCTATAGCATCTATATGAAATTGGTGAAAACAGACAATCAATTTTCCAAGCAAGTATGGACAAATAGGGCTAAGCAAGGATATAATCCAATACATCCAAAATCTAAAGAATTGAATACATGATAAGAAGTACGAAAACATAGAATTGAGTAATTGAAGCCTCATTAGGTGTGTATACACTCTATTCACTCGATGTTTAGGGTTTCAATCACTCAAGTCTACTCTAATCATGCTTTTAAGGAATTGCTTTTCATCTAACAATCAACAACAAGTGATGCATGAATGCAATCCTAACCTTCCATCATTTCTTTTCACTAACTCATGTATGCTTGTCTCATAAACATCACATATGCAATTCTTTATTTATTTCTTTTCACCTTAGGGTAACCTTCATCCCCTTTTTATGATGAAGGTTTTTTTTTAAGAATTGCATATGATCAAGTAGCTCATACATGAATGTTCCCATTTCCAGAATTTTTTCAATAAATACCCAAATTAAATATTTTCATTCATTACCAATGTTTCCCAAAGATTTCCCCCACACTTAAATGATACACACTCCTCAACCTAAGCTAATCAAGGATACAATCCAAGGTAAATCATAATTTTCAGCTTAGGGTTGTGATGTGGTGATATTGCAAACAATGGGGTCAATTAAGGCTCAAATAGGGTTTAACAATGGTAAATGCAAAAGGGTAGGCTATATGGGCAAAGTGAGCTTTTAAACAAGAAATGGCCTGAATCATGCTCAATGCAAATCAAAACATCAATCATTGGAAATAAAGAATTAAGCAAAACCAAGATTGCAATCATAGAAGAGACATATCACACAATGAACAAAATTAGTGGTTAAAATGTGTAACCACTGAATATAGCTCAAAAACTCACAATGTAATTGTTCTTTACTCTTCTATGTTCCAAAAAGAAATCATTCAGGAAAGTTTGAAAAGAATTTTCTTAATCAATTCAATAGCATGCCCTTGAAATAAAATTCTTGGAAAATTTGTTGTTTTTCACCAAAATTATTTCCTATATGTATGTCTGATGTGATGGATGCAAAAATTTTTCAAAATTTCCTAGTTCTTTTCCTAATTTTCAACAAGCGAAAAGATAACTAGGCATATGCGATTCACATCCTCCAATCACAATCCATATCTATACTATATAGCAGCAATATAAGGATGCAATATATATACCAAAACTAGAAATGCAATGCTAAAAATAACTAAAAGCAAGCTAATATATATATACATCAAAGTACTAAACAGTTAGCAAAAAGTAAAGCTGTCAATATCCACAAAAGCATAATAAAACTGAAAATAACTAAATGAGAGTGTTCGGAAAGAATATTTACACCCAAAATTAGAAGATCCTCCCCCACACTTAAGTTATGCACTGTCCTCAGTGCTCAAATGAATCAATCGAGGGAGTCAAGCATGTGAAGCTCCACTGCCTGGCGGTGGTGGGTGGTGATGACGCTGGTAGACAATGAGGGTGCTGGATAGCTGTGTGGTGGTCTGTGATGCTGGCTGGTCAACTGCCTGGTCAGCTATCTCAGCTCTCGGCTCGGCTACAGCTGTCGGCTCATCAACTCTAGTCTCCTCAGCTCTCTCAACTACTACCTCCTCAGTTGTGGGCTCCACCAGTCTCTGGTCTGGGTGCTCGACTACCTGGCTAGCTTCAGCTGCTAGCTCCTCAAATGCAGGCTCCTCAGCCTCTGGCTCTGGTGTATCTGGAGGAGGTGACCCAGGGTCTCTACCCTCAAACTTTGCCACTATCCACTGGAAGCGGCGATCGTTGCGGCGCTCGGATCGGTGGATGGCCTGAAGGAGCTCCCGGCACAACTCATATGGTGTCTGAGGTCGGGGTATGGGTGCAGGTGCTGAAGGAGGTGCTGATGGCTCTGCTGCTGCTGAAGGAGGCTCAGTAGTCTTCCTCTTCTTCTGAGGCAGCCCGTCATAGTCTCCGTATGGCAGAAATGGCTGCTTACTGATGTAGACAGACGTCCGGTCTGTCAAAGGTCTCTATACACCAGATAAGGCTGCTAATTTGGTGATGAGTGATGGGAAGGGAATGTTGAATTTCTGCTATTGGTTCACCTTCGTCATCTACTCTCTGATAAGGGGAAGAACAGAGATCCTCTTCCCCTCCAGAATGGCCCGCAGTAAAACTGCCACACGAATTCTGATATGTGTGGCATGCGTGCTCGGAATGATGTAATCGGCAATGATCTGCTGCCAGATCCTTGCCTCTGGGTTGAGGTCCGTGCACGCAATGCTCAAGGGTACAGGCTGCTCTCCCTTGCTGTATTTCCATGTAGCCTCAGGCTGGCCAATCTTTTTCAGGACCGCATCCAAAGAAATTTTGCACGCTGTCACGTCCGTCATTATTTGAGTGTAAGCGTCCCTACCCGGAGGAATATGCAGAATATCTATGAGGGCCTCTAAAGTAGTATTAGAGGTGTCCAAGGTGACACCTCTTAGAAAGACATTTTGGGCATCCCTTTTGAGGAGATTGGCGTAAAATTCCTTGACCTAGTGTTCATTTACTTCCACCGGGTCGGATTTTATGAATCCCCAATGATAAAAATTTATTCTGTCAAGTATCGCATCCACATATTTCTCGGGCAGGTTTAGCTTCCTCTCATAATAAAAGGCGCGCTTTTCTAGCTTCTTATATTGTTCTTGGGCCTCAGAATTAATGAAAGTGTCCGGTTGGTCACTTGGCAGCACGGGAGGAGGACGAACCAAGGGATTGGCTTTCTCCTTTCCCTTGCGGGGCATCCTGAAAAAGACAAAAATAGAATACAGCTCAGAGAACAGATAAAATCACAGCAAGAAGAAGGATATAATCAAACAATTCAATTAAGAGCCAGTCAGATAAATAAATACTCAATTAGGAAAAACATGTGTAAGACAGTAGAATGTTCAAAAGAGAATGCATTTTCCCAAAATCAAGCAACCTAAGTAACAAATGAATGCGTGAACAAACAAAGGAAGCATGTATATGACTTAGGTGCATTATGTATGTGAATTGAGTTCAAAGAGATTGATTAGTGCCATTGTGCCTTGGAAATTGGAAGAGTTTGGAAAAATTAGCACAAAGGGCAAAAATCAAAGTCAGAGTGAAAGCTTGCACTTATCCATGTTGAGAAAGTAGGAATTGATCATATATACATAGCCTTTTGTCCAAAGCAGTGCTTGATTGAAAAACAAAGTGCATTGCTCAAAAACCTCAAGGAACAAGTGGCTAAGTCTATGGTCATTAATGTTAAACACACTTGGATAAGCATTTGATCAATTCACATAGAAAGCGATGCATGTACTGCTGCCAATGACACCAAACAGATTTCAAAATTGGAAGTTTCAGGCTGGCTTGGTGTTTAAGCAAAAGGGAATGAGCAGTAAGTACATGTTGTAGCAAATTAGCATGCTATGCACTTGCAAAATGCATCAAACATAATGAATTTCAGCTTGTAATTGCAGTTCGATGTGTCCGTGAGAATAATCAAATAAGTGCTCAGCTAGCAATGCATCTAGTGGAATCTAATATGCATAGGAACAATGAACACCAACAGAAGAAACAAGGCTATAAATTTCAATTTCAAAATGGTGTTGAAGCATGTATAAGGCAGAGTGCATAAACAATTCCATCTCAGGTAGCATTTATATTAAGCAGAAAGTCGAACTATATGAAAATAAAATGCCAAACGGAAGCAAAATCCAAGCTCTTATGCTGATCAGACAAAGAAATCAGACCAAAAACTTCATTAAGGTATTTCAACAAGCATAATATATGCAAAGGATGTGCAGACTATAGTTCAGCATTCATGGCAGTATTAACAGAAATAGTAGGTACATGTTATACACAGCAACATTCCTAGTTCCAGAAAAATCTAAACAATCATCCAGCATCAATCAGCATTCAATCCTCAAAACAAAAGTCATCTAGCCTATAACCACCTAGTTACTAAAACAAAATTCAAAAGCAGAATTAAAGAGCAGCACTAAAAAGAAGCAGTAAAGAAAATGCAGCAGAAAAGAAATGGAACAGGGGAGCGGAAACAGGGGTCAAACCTGCAATATAGAGGGGGAATGGGAGCAGATGGAGAGGGAGAAGAAGGGTGTGGTCGTGGTGGCACAGAAGCTCGCCACCACTAATGGCTGGTCACCGGACAGGCCGACGTGGCCAAGGGCTGGAGGCTGCGCGGTAACAGAGATAGGGAAGAGAGAGAGAGAAGAGAAAATGTAGAGGAGAGAGAGAAGAAGAAAGAAAGAAAGAGAGAAAGAGAGAGAGTGTGGTGGCGAGGGCATGGTGGTCACTGGCCATGTGGTGGCGTGAAGGGACGAAGGGCTGAGAGGGGTTGGGTGGTTTCAGAGAGAAGAAGAAAGGTTTGGGGGGGTTGTGGTAACTGAAGCGTGAGTCCCCTTTCTTTTCGAATTAACGTTCGAAAAACGACCTGTGTGGACGGACACAAGGAGAAAGAAAGGGTTATGTGCCTGCACGAGGTCGTGCGGGCGCTACAAGCAGAAGGTGGAACGTGGCCTGTGCGGTCGCACACAGGGTGTGCGGACGCACAGAAGAGGGAAAAGGGGACCTGTGCACACGCACAGCCTGTGCGTGCGCTGCGACCAATGGGTGTTGTTCAAGCTGTGCGGGTGCACTGAGTGATGTGCTCGCACAAGTGACCTGTCTCTTTCTTTCTTTCTTTTTGAGCGTGTGCGGACGCAATAGAAGGGAAAAGAAAGTGGTGAGCACACGCACAAGCCATGCGTGTGCTGCGAGCAGTGGGAGTGTTGAGGGTCGTGCGTGCATACGCTGCTGTAAAAGGGAATTAAAAGGGAATTATAAATAATTGTAAATTAAAAGGGAATTATATATTCTAATTAAAAAGCCTTGACTGGGGGAATGATTAATTGGAAGTTCTATCCTTGTTGGAACTCTCTCAAGTGTAGTATAAAGAGGTTGTTATTTTCACTTAGTTAACCCTTACTAAATAAAGGAAAGTCAAGTGATTGAGCTAACTCTTATTCACAAATCCTAGTCCTCTCCCTTGGGAAGGTCTAGCATTAGTAAATAGAGAATTAGCCAACAACTTCCAATTTAACTAATCACTTAAGCATTCCAACTCAAGTGTCTCTTTTTAATCAACCCCCATATCAAGTTGGGAATCTACTCTATTGACATGAAAATTAATTGCATAGAATTAAATAGGGAATAAAAGGAAGACATGATAAACAATAACTACAATTTAATTAAAAGTAAAAGTAATCTTTTGCATTAATAAATTCTAAGAATAATCCAATTATAACTCTAAACAAGAATTAAGAATATGGAATAATAAGAGAGTAAGAAAACAAATTAGAATAATATCTTCAACGGAGGTAATGACTCTTCAATATCCAAAGCAAAAGCATAAAACTAAGAATATGTGAATGTAAAAGAAAACCTAGAGGAGGAGTAATTTCTCTCTAGATTCAGATCTAAAAACTAAAACTACGCTAATGAGAATCTGTGTTGAGTCTCTGCATGTTCCCTGGCTCTAGTCTGTGTTTCTGGGCCGAAAACTGGTTCAAAACTCGGCCCGAAATCGCCTCCAACATTTTCTGTTATTTCTGCAGATCGCGCATGTCACGCGTATGTGTCAGTCACGCGTGCACGTCGCTGTTGTCTTGGCGTGTCACGCGTGCGTGTCATCCATGCGCACGCTGGTGCAAGAAATTGTGATCTCTGAAACGGCGCCAGAAACTTGGTACGCACGATCTTAATCTCAATTATTTTTCAAAACTCCGCACAACTAACCAGCAAGTGCACTGGGTTGTCCAAATAATAAACCTTACGTGAGTAAGGGTCGATCCCACGGAGATTGTCGGCTTGAAGCAAGTTATGTAATTCATTGGTGAGAATTTTAGATAAGCATATGGAGATGCTTTGCTCCTTCTGAATCTCTGCTTTCCTACTGTCTTCATTCAATCATTCATACTCCTTTCCATGGCAAGCTGTATGTTGGGGGATCACCGTTGTCAATGGCTATCGTCCATCCTCTCAGTGAAAATAGTCGAAGTGCGCTGTCACTGCACGACTAATCATCTGTCGGTTCTCACTCATGTTGGAGTAGGATCCATTGATCCTTTTGCGTCTATCACTATGCCCAATGATAGGATATTTTCGTGGAAAAAACCGAATTTCTCCAAAACACCCAAACTTAACCGGCAAGTGCACCGGGTCGCATCAAGTAATAATAACTCACAGGAGTGAGGTTGATCCCACAGGGATTGAAGGATTGAGCAATTTTAGTTTAGTGGTTGATTTAGTCAAGCGAATCAAGATTTGGTTGAGAGATTTGTGATTTGCAGAATTTAAATTGCATAGAAAGTAAAAGAAATGGGTAAATTGCATGAAATTAAAGAGAACTGGAATTTAAAGTGCTGAATCTTAAAGAGCAAGAAATTAAATGGCAGAAACTTCGAACGCAAGAAATGTAAATTGCAGAATCTTAAAGTGCAAGAAATGTAAATGGCTTGAATTGTAAAGGGAATTGGGAATTGGGTTTGTAGAAATTAAACAAGGAAAAGTAAAATTTCAACAAACGGAGAAGTAAAGGATGACTTGGATTGAATCGGATCTAAAACAGAAAAGTAAATGAGCATGGAGAGCAGTAAACAGAGGATGTAAAATTTGAATTCAGATCTCAGGACCCAAGAGACTAGAAAACCAAGTCTAGATCTCAATGCCTTCCTAGATCCAACAAGCACAATTGCAAAGGAAATTGTAAATTGCAAAGAAATTAGATGAAGAAGCAAGTAATCGAAACTGAAATTCAATTAAGCAGAAAATTAAACAAGCTCCTAAGGTGAAATTGAAATAGAATTTCTTCAATTCTCCACCCAAAATCCAAGACAAGAAAAGTGAAGAATGCTGGGCAAGAACAAGGAAGAAGAGAGATCAATTCTCCTCCCAAATTCTCTTGAATTAAAACAACAATGCTAAGAAGTGTAAAAGTGAGCTCTAAGCAAACCGAAAAGAAAACTATTCTGAAAAACTAAAAGGGAAGCTCTCCGAAAAACTTAAATCCTATGCTATTTATACACTTTCTTCAAATGGTCTTCAAGCCTTCAATTGGGCCTTTGCTCTTAATGGAATTGGGTTGAGAGAGGCCTTGGTTGATTGCTCTTGGAGTTTGGAGAAGAACCGAATTGAACCGGGTTGCGTGAGCCAAAAAGTTAGGGGCTAACGTTGGCGCAAACTTTTGCTCTCCAGGGTGTTGATTTGTGATGCCAAAAGTTAGCCAAAAAGTTTGAGGCTAACTTTTGCTCCACCTTTTGCCCAAAAGTTTGCACAAAAGTTTGAGGCTAACTTTTGGTCCAGCTTTTTGCTCCCTGGTTCATTTTCAATTAATCCAAAAGTTTGAGCTAAAGTTTGAGGCAAACTTTTGCTCAAACTTTTTGTCCTCTCTTTCTCCTAGCCATTCCTTCTTGCTTCAACCTTTCTCCAAGCTTTCTTCACCTATCATTAATCAACCAAACACATCAAAGCTATGCTCAAAATCATGAGATATTCATTCTTTCATAATATGTGACAATTATAGCATAAAACCTCATGAAATTGCATGAATTCATACATGGTTGATTAAATCAAAGGAAATATGAAAATCTACCCAATTGGCTTGCTTATGGCTCAAGAAAGTGCATAATTCAATTGAAAACAAAAGAAAAAGGCTAGTGAAACTAGGCTAAGATGACTTGTCATCACCCAACACTCGCGAGTTTGAAGCTCGTCACAGTCATCCCTTCCCAGATCCTACTCGGAACGCCACAGACAAGGTTTAGACATTCGGATCTCAAGAATGGCCGCCAATAATTCTAGCCTATACCACGAAGACTCTGATCGTAAACCAAGAGGCTAAAAGATATGCATTCAAGCTTGTTTTCATGTAGAACGGAAGTGTTTGTCAAGCACGCGTTCATCAGTGAGAATGGTGATGAGTGTCACTTGATCATCACATTCATCATGTTCTTGTGTGCGAATGAATATCTTAGAATAAGAATAAGCTTGAGTTGAATAGAAAAATAATAGCACTTTGCATTAATTCATGAGGAACAGTAGAGCTCCACACCTTAATCTATGGGGTGTAGAAACTCCACCGTTGAAAATACATAAGTGAAAGGTCTAGGCATGGCCGTGAGGCCAGCCTCCAAACGTGTACAATGATCTATGATAGCATAAAATTGATCATGGATATAAAATAAATCACTAAAAGTAGTTTTTATACTAAACTAGTAGCTAGGGTTACAGAAAATAAGTAACTATGTGTAGATAGTGCAGAAATCCACTTCCGGGGCTCACTTGGTGTGTGCTTGGGCTGAGCATTGAAGCTTTCACGTGTAGAGACTCTTCTTGGAGTTAAACGCCAGCTTGGGTGCCTGTTTGGGCGTTTAACTCCAGCTTGTAACTCAGTTTTGGCGTTTAATGCCAAAGAAAGTTGGCGTTTAAATGCCAGTTTGCGTCATCAAAACACGGGCAAAGTGTGGACTATTATATATTTCTGGAAAGTCCAGGATGTCTACTTTCCAACGCAATTGAGAGCGCACCAATTGGGTTTCAGTAGCTCCAGAAAATCTATCTCGAGTGCAGGGAGGTCAGAATCCAACAGCATCTACAGTCCTTTCAGCCTCTGAATCAGATTTTTGCTCAGGTCCCTTAATTTCAGCCAGAAAATACTTGAATTCACAGAAAAATACGCAAACTCATAGTAAAGTCTAGAAATGTGAATTTTGCTTGAAAACTAATAAAAATATACTAAAAAGTAGCTAGATCCTACTAAAAACTACCTAAAAATAATGCCAAAAAGCGTATAAATTATCCGCTCATCACAACACCAAACTTAAATTGTTGCTTGTCCCCAAGCAACTGAAAATCAAATAGGATAAAAAGAAGAGAATATACTATAAATTCCAAAATATCAATGAAACTTAGCTCCAATTAGATGAGCGGGACTAGTAGCTTTTTGCCTTTGAACAGTTTTGGCATCTCACTTTATCCTTTGAAGTTCAGAATGATTGGCATCTATAGGAACTCAGAATTTAGATAGTGTTATTGATTCTCCTAGTTCAGTATGTTGATTCTTGAACACAGCTACTTTATGAGTCTTGGCCGTGGCCCTAAGCACTTTGTTTTCCAGTATTACCACCGGATACATAAATGCCACAGACACATAACTGGGTGAACCTTTTCAGATTATAACTCAGCTTTTCTTGAGTCCCCAATTAGAGGTGTCCAGAGCTCTTAAGCACACTCCTTTTGCTTTGGACCACGACTTTAACCGCTCAGTCTCAAGCTTTTCACTTGACACCTTCACGCCACAAGCACATGGTTAGGGACAGCTTGATTTAGCCGCTTAGGCCAGGATTTTATTCCTTTGGGCCCTTCTATCCACTGATGCTCAGAGCCTTGGATCCTTTTTATTTTACCCTTGCCTTTTGGTTTAAAGGGCTATTGGCTTTTTCTGCTTGCTTTTTCTTTTTCTTTCTTTTTCTTTTATTTTTTTCGCCATTTTTTTTCTGCAAGCTTTGTGTTCACTACTTTTTCTTGCTTCAAGAATCAATTTTATGATTTTTCAGATTATCAAATAATATTTCTCCTTTTTTATCATTCTTTCAGGAGCCAAAAATTTTAACATTCATAAACAACAAATTCAAAAATATGCAATGTTCAAGCATTACATTCAGAAAACAAAAAGTATTGCCACCACATCAAAATAATTAAACTAATTTCAAGATAGAATTCGAAACCATGTACTTCTTGTTCTTTTGTAATGAAAAACATTTTTCATTTAAAAAAGGTGATGGATTCATAGGACATTAATAGCTTTAAGGCATAGATACTAAGATACTAATGATTATGTAATAAAGACACAAATAAAACATAAAGCATAGTAAACGAAAAACATAAGTAGACAAGGAGATTAAGGAACGGGTCCACCTTAGTGAAGGTGGCTTCTTCTTCCTCTTGAAGAACCAATGGTTCTCTTGAGCTCCTCTATGTCTCTTCCTTGCCTTTGTTGCTCCTTCCTCATAGCTCTTTGATCTTTTCTAATCTCATGGAGAATGATGGAGTGCTCTTGGTGCTCCACCCTTAGTTGTTCCATGTTAGAACTTAATTCTCTTAGGGAGGTGTTAATTTTCTCCCAATAGTTTTGTGGAGGAAGGTACATCCCTTGATGCATTTCAGGGATTTCATGATGAGGAATTTCCTCATGCTCTTATTGAGGTCCATGAGTGGGCTCTCTTGTTTGCTCCATCCTTTTTTTAGTGATGGGCTTGTCCTCTTCAATGAAGATGTCTCCCTCTATGACAATCCCAGCCGAATTGCAGAGGTGACAAATGAGGTGAGGAAAGGCTAACCTTGCCAAAGTGGAGGACTTGTCAGCCACCTTGTAGAGTTCTTGAGGAATAATCTCATGAACTTCAACTTCCTCCCCAATCATGATACTATGGATCATGATAGCCCGGTCTATAGTAACTTCAGACCGGTTGCTAGTGGGAATGATTGAGCGTTGAATGAACTCCAACCATCCTCTAGCCACAGGCTTAAGGTCATGCCTTCTCAATTGAACCGGCTTGCCTCTTGAGTCAATTTTCCATTGAGCTCCTTCCACACATATGTCCATGAGGACTTGGTCCAACCTTTGATCAAAGTTGACCCTTCTAGTGTAGGGGCGTGGGTTTTCTTGCATCATTGGCAAGTTGAACACCAACCTTACATTTTCCGGACTGAAATCTAAGTATTTCCAACGAACCATTGTAAGCCAATTCTTTGGATTCGGGTTCATACTTTGATCATGGTTCCTAGTGATCCATGCATTTGCATAGAACTCTTGAACCATTAAGATCCCGACTTGTTGAATAGGATTGGAGAGAACTTCCCATCCTCTTCTTCTAATCTCATGTCGAATCTTCGGATACTCATTCCTTTTGAGCTTGAAAGGGACCTCAGGGATCACCTTCTTCTTGGCTACAACTTCATAGAAGTGGTCTTGATGGACCTTTGAGATGAATCTTTCCATCTCCCATGACTCAGAGGTGGAAGCTTTTGCCTTCCATTTCCTCTTTCTAGAGGTTTCTCCGGCCTTAGGTGCCATAAATGGTTATGGAAAAACAAAAAGCAATGCTTTTACGACACCAAACTTAAAAGGTTTGCTCACCCTCGAGCAAAGAAGAAAGAATGAAGGAGAAGAAGAAGAAAAATAGAGGAGATGGACGGAGAGGGTGAATTCGGCCAAGGGGGTATAAGGTGTTTGTGATGTTTGAAGTTGAAGGAGAGATGATAGGTATATATAGGAATAGAGGGAGGGTTAGGTTCGTGTATTTGGGGTTGGATTTGGGAGGGAAATAGGGTTTTGAATTTGAAGGTAGATGGGGTTTTGGGGAAGAGTGAATAAGGTGATTGGTGAAGGATATTTGGGGAAGAGTGTTATGAAAAGGTGTGGAGAAGAGAGAAGAAGAGGTGGGGTAGGTGGGGATCCTATGGGGTCCACAGATCCTGAGGGGTCAAGGACTTAGCATCCCTGCTCTATTTAGGCGTGCAAAACGCCCTTAGAGTGCACTTCTGGCGTTAAACGCCAGGTTGCTGCTTGTTTCTGGCATTTAACGCCAGCTTTTCTCCCTTTCTTGGCGTTTAACGCCAACTTGGTGCCCTGTTCTGGCGTTAAACACCAGTCTGGTGCCTATTTCTGGCGTTAAACGCCCAGAATGGTGCCAGATTGGGCGTTTAACGCCCATTCTGCTACTCTTACTGGCATTTAAACGCTCGTAAGCTCTTCCTCCAGGGTGAGCTATTTTTAATGCTATTTTTCATTCTATTTTTGATTTTTCAGTTGTTTTTGTGACTTCGCATGATCATCAATCTAAAGAAAACATAAAATAACAATGGAAAATAAATAGATATAATTAAATAACATTGGGTTGCCTCCCAATAAGCGCTTCTTTAATGTCAATAGCTTGACAGTAAGCTCTCATGGAGCCTCACAGATAATCAGAGCAGGGTTGGGGCCTCTCAACACCAAACTTAGAGTTTGGTTGTGGCTTCCCAACACCAAACTTAGAGTTTGGTTGTGGCCTCCCAACACCAAACTTAGAGTTTAAATGTGGGGGTTTTGTTTGACTCTGTATTGGGAGAAGCTTTTCATGCTTCCTCTCCATGGTTACAGAAGGAGAACCTTGAGTCTTAAGTACAAGGTAGTCATCATTTAACTGAAGGACCAACTCTCCTCTGTCAACATCAATCAAAGCTTTTGCTGAGGCTAGGAAGGGTCTGCCAAGGATGATGGATTCATCTTCATCCTTCCCAGTGTCTAGGATTAGGAAATCAGCAGGGATGTAAAGGCCTTCAACCTTTACTAGCACGTCCTCTACTAGTCCATAAGCCTGTTTCATTGATTTATCTGCCATCTCTAGTGAGATTCTTGCAGCTTGTACCTCAAAGATTCCCAGTTTCTCCATTACAGAGAGTGGCATGAGGTTTATCCCTGACCCCAGGTCACATAGAGCCTTCTCAAAGGTCATGGTGCCTATGGTACAAGGTATGAAGAATTTTTCGGGATCCGGTTTCTTCTGAGGTAATGTCTGCCTCATTAATGCATTCAGTTCATTGGTGAACAAGGGGGTTCATCTTACCA
>NC_029785.2:79365588-79375083 GCF_000816755.2 Arachis ipaensis
CCTTCTCAAAGGTCATGGGTCCTATGGTACAAGGTATGAAGAATTTTTCGGGATCCGGTTTCTTCTGAGGTAATGTCTGCCTCATTAATGCATTCAGTTCATTGGTGAACAAGGGGGTTCATCTTACCATGTCTTAGTACCAAATAACTTGGCATTCAGCTTCATGGTTGCTCCTAAATATTTAGTAACTTGCTCTTCAGTGATGTCATCATCCTCTTCAGAGGAAGAATATTCATCAGAGCTCATGAATGGCAGAAGGAAGTTCAATGGAATCTCTATGGTCTCTGTATCAGCCTCATATTCCTTTGGTTCCTCAAAGGGAAACTCCTTTCTGTCCAGAGGACGTCCCATGAGGCTTTTCTCACTGGGACTCACGTCCTCCTCACTCTCTCTAGGTTCGGCCATGTTGGTCATGGTTATGGCCTTGCACTCTCTCTTGGGATTTTCTTCTGTATTGCTTGGGAGAGTACTGGGAGGAGTTTCAGTAATCTTCTTACTCAGCTGACCTACCTGTGCCTCCAAATTTCTAATGGAGGACCTCTGTTCATACCCAGGGTCGAGCTATCCGAACCGGGATATTCAGTAGCGAAGCGATCGACTTATTCAGGTCAAGCGGACCGACTTCTTTATGAAGAACTCGGCCAAAACGACAGCAAAGCCCAATAAAAGGGCCCAAATAGAGGAACACGACCCAGAATCCAAAGGCAATCCCAGCCTATAGAGATAAAGGCGGTTCCCTTGAAGATAAGCTGACTTCACTCAAGATAAGATAAGATAAGATAAGATAACTATCTTATCTTATCACAAAGATCAGCCCACGCTACTATAAATACGCTGGAGCACCCAGGTATAACTCATACTCTGATTCTACATAAAAAACCTGCTTAATACCCGTGCTAACTTAGGCATCGGAGTCTCTTGCAGGTACCCCCCACCCTCCGGTGGCCAAGGATCAGCAAGGCAGTAAGTCCAACAAGTCGGACCCAACAGCTCCGGCCGTCATCAGGTAACCCACGGAACATTGGCGCCGTTGCCGGGGAACCTAGAAGTCATCCCAAAACCATGGCGGACGGCCATGACAACGACCACGATTCAGATTTGGAGAACAGAACGCCACACAAGAACGCGGACACTACGCTAAAGGATACCCCAGAATCCAACGGAGACAAAAACTCACCAAATCCGGGAGCCATGGAACCACTCCAAGATCGTTTGAAGCAGCTAGAGAAAAAAACCCAGCAACAACGGGAGATCGGAAAAGATCTACAAAGAGAAGTACGATGACGTCGAGAACTAGAAGAAAAACTACAGCAATTAGAAGCCGACCTCAAAACAAAAGCTCCTCGGACCACTCCTGAAGAAAAACCACGCAAAGAACAGGACCCATTCACCAGGGAAATCATGAAGACCAAAATTCCAAAGGACTTCAAGCTTCCGGATATGGTTTTGTACGATGGCACTACAGATCCCAACCATCATCTTAGCAATTTCAGAAGCAGGCTGTACCTTACCGATGCCTCGGATGCCGTTCGCTGCAAAGCTTTTCCAACAACTCTCACAAAAACGGCGATCAGATGGTTCGACAACTTACCTCCGAGGTCCATCTCGAACTTCGACGATCTGGCCAAAAAGTTCTTGGCCAGATTCTCCATCCAGAAGGATAAGGCCAAGCACGCACCCAGCTTACTAGGGATCAAGCAAGGAGATCGGGAAAGCCTCCGCAACTACATGGAAAGATTCAACAAAACTTGCATGGACATACAAAGTTTACCAACAGAGGCCGCCATCAAGGGGCTTATCAACGGCTTACGAGAAGGACCTTTCAGCCAGTCCATATCAAAAAAGTATCCCACCTCCTTAGACGAAGTACAGGAGCGAGCAGAAAAATACATCAACATGGAAAAGAACGCTCGGTTGGGAGAAACCTCAAAATCTGGAACCTCCTACCGAGACAGAGACAAGGACTCCAAAAGGAAAGAAGATCGACAGGGTGAGAAAATCAAAAAGTACCACAACTACACTCCTCTCAAAGTATCCCTGGTCGACATATACAAAGAAGTTTGCCATACTGAGAAAATCCCCCCAGCGCGACCACTCAAAGGCAAAAGGGGAGGAGAAAATCGGAAGGAATATTGTGACTACCATCGAATTCGGGGACACTCTACCAACGAATGTTTCGATTTAAAAAACATCATAGAAAAATTGGTAAGAGAAGGAAAACTAGATCGATTTCTGGCCACCCGGGATGATGACCAAAGAAAAAGACGGAGAGACGAAGATGACGGACGAATTGAACGGTCACCTCGGACACCAGAAAGACACGTCCACATGATACATGGTGGATTCGCAGGAGGTGGGATCTCCAAATCATCCCGAAAGAGATACCTTAAAGAAGTATACCACGTTGAGGGAAAGGAGGAAGCACCCGACATCCCGGCGATTACATTTACTAAAGAAGACGCATCCGGCATCATCTCAGGACACGACAACCCCATGGTCATCACAATTATACTGGAAAACGCCAATCTACACCGCACACTAATAGACCAAGGGAGTTCTGCCGACATCTTATTCAAAACAGCTTTTGACAAACTCGGCTTAGACGAAAGGGAACTAAGAGCATACCCGAACAATCTGTTTGGACTAGGAGACACTCCGATACAACCGTTGGGATACGTATCGCTACACACTACTTTTGGAAAGGGGAACCAATCTAGGACTCTCAAAATAGACTACATTGTGGTCGACGTAAGTTCAGCCTACAATGCTCTCATAGGTCAGACAACACTCAATCAACTCGGCGCAATAGTCTCAACTCCACATCTATGCATGAAATTCCCAACTACAGAAGGGATAGCCACGGTAAAAGCAGATCAAAAAATGGCACGTCGCAGCTATAACGAGAGCTTAAACCTCAAAGGCAGAGGAGAAGAGTTTCATACAATTGAGCTTGGTGGAGCTCAGCGTCGAGAAGAACTCCGTCCGTACCTAGAAGGCGAGATAGAAAAGGTTCAGATTGGAGACACCTCGGATAAAATGACTAATATCGGCACGGTCCTAAGAGGAGACTCAAAAGAATCATTGATACAATTCTTGCGAGATAATGTCGACCTCTTCGCATGGAAAGCCGCAGACATGCCAGGAATAGATCTTAAGTTAATGTGCCACAAGGTAGCGGTCTATCCAGGATCTCGGCCAGTGCAACAGAAACGAAGAAAACTCGGACCAGAACGATCCCGAGCTGTGGAAGAACAAGTACAAGCGTTATTGGAGGCATGATTCATAAGAGAAGTCAAGTATCCGCTATGGCTAGCAAACGTCGTTTTTGTGAAAAAGTCAAATGGGAAGTGGCGCATGTGTACCGATTACACCGATCTCAACAAAGCCTGCCCAAAAGATCCATATCCACTCCCAAGTATTCACGCTCTGGTAGATGCTTCCTCTGGATATAGATACCTCTCATTTATGGACGCCTATTCGGGATACAACCAAATCCCCATGTATCCACAAGATCAAGAAAAAACATCGTTCTTAACACCAAAGGCGAACTACTGCTACATTGTGATGCCTTTCGGTCTCAAGAACGCGGGAGCTACTTATCAAAGGCTAATGAATAAAGTCTTCTCAGATTACATCGGGAAAATCATGGAAATCTATGTGGACGACATGTTGGTGAAAACACAGAACGAAAATACATTATTGTCCGACCTGTCCCAAGTATTCGACACTATAAGGAAGCATGACATGCGACTCAACCCCGCAAAATGCACCTTCGCAATTGAAGCAGGAAAATTCTTGGGTTTCATGCTCACGCAAAGGAGAATTGAAGCAAATCCAGACAAATGTCAAGCTATACTCGACATGAAGAGCCCAACCTGTGTCAAAGAGGTACGGCAACTCAACGGGAGATTGGCCGCCCTATCCCGATTTTTAGCAGGAGCTGCGGTAAGATCTCTCCCATTCTATGCTACTTTAAGAAAGGGAAAACAGTTCGAATGGACGACAGAATGTGAACAAGCTTTCCAAGACTTCAAGGAGTTCTTAGGACGGCCACCTATCCTATCTCGACCACAAGAAGGAGAACCACTTATATTATATCTCACAGTAGGAAGCCGGGCGATAGCCAGAATTCACAGATACCCCGGAAACTCCCGCAGAGTGGAATCTCTACGTGGACGGTTCCTCAAATAAAACTGGAAGCGGCGCAGGCGTGATAATAGAAAGCAACCAAGGAACCCAAGTTGAGCTTTCCCTCAAGTTCAGGTTCCCGGCCTCCAATAACCAAGCGGAATATGAAGCACTATTAGCTGGTTTGAAGATGGCTAAAGAGATCGGAGCTCAAAAACTCAACATTTACAGCGATTCACAAGTGATCACATCACAAATAACAGGGAGCTACCAAGCCAAAGACCCCACCATGAAAAAATATTTAGACAAAACCAAGGAACTACTCAGACAAGTCGGGGAATATAAGATCTGCCACATACCCCGCGAACGAAATGCCCGAGCTGATGCACTCTCAAAACTAGCCAGCACCAAACCAGGGGGCAACAATAGAAACCTCATCCAGGAAATATTGCAAAACCCATCAATCTCGGAAGAAGAACAAGTCCTGGCCATAACAAATCAGGACCAAGGATGGATGACCCCCATAGTCAACTACCTCAAAGAAGGAACACTCCCCGCAGAAGAAAAGGAGGCGAAAAAATTAAAAAGGGAGGCACAATACTACACCATCATAAACAACATCCTGTACAAAAGAGGAATCTCAATACCTTTACTAAAATGCGTGCCGACCTCCAACACAAAGGAAGTGCTAGAAGAAATACATAGCGGCATTTGCGGCAATCATCTCGGAGCACGAGCTCTCCCCAAAAAAGTACTCCGGGCAGGATTTTATTGGCCAACTCTACAGAAAGAAGCCACATAATTTGTAAAGACATGTCCACCATGTCAAAAACATGCCAATTTTCACATAGCCCCGCCAGAAGAGCTCATCAGTGTGACTTCACCTTGGCCATTTGCAAAATGGGGACTCGATCTTCTCGGCCCCTTCCCACAGGGATCAGGACAAGTTAAATTTCTCATAGTGGGAGTAGATTACTTTACAAAGTGGATTGAGGCAGAGCCCCTAGCCAATGCCACCGCTCAAAGGAGTCAAAAATTTTTATATAGAAACATTGTCACGAGATTCGGGATTCCATATTCGATAACTACAGACAATGGCACTCAATTCACGGATGCAGGTTTCAGAAAACTAGTAGCCGACTTAAATATAAAGCACCAGTACACCTCAGTTGAGCATCCACAAGCCAATGGACAGGCCGAGGTGGCTAACAAAGTCATATTGGCTGGGCTAAAACGGAGATTACAAAATGCAAAGGGAGCCTGGGCAGAAGAGCTCCCACAGGTCCTGTGGGCATATCGAACAACGCCACATTCCACCACGAAGGAATCCCCTTCCGATTAGCATACGGAACAGAGGCGATGATTCCAATAGAGATTGAGGAAGGGTCGCCCAGAGTAGTTCACTACAATGAGGAAGCAAACTTCCAACTTCAGAGAGAAGAGCTCGACCTATTACCCGAAATCCAAGAAAGAGCTCGGATCAGGGAAGAAGCTCTAAAACGCCGAATGGCTTCCATGTATAATCAAAGGGTAGTGATGACAAGTCATCCTAGCCTATTTTAGCTAGTCTTTTTCTCTTGTTTTCATTAGAATTATGCACTTTCTTGAGCTACAAGCAAGCTAATTGAGTAGATTTTCATGTTTCCCTTGATTGAACCAACCATATATGAATTCATGCCATTTCATGAGGTTTTATGCTATATTTGTTGCATATTGTGAAAGAATGAATATCTCATGATTTTGAGCATAGCTTCCCATTTCACTTCTCTGTTTACTGCTTTCTATGTTCATTTACTTTTCTGCTTCATATCCAGTTCAATCCCAATTCCCTTTTACTCTTCTGTTTGATGCAATTTAACTTTTCCTTGTTTAATTACTGTAAATCCACGTCCCAATCCCCTTTACATATCAAGCAATTTACATTCCTTGCACTTTAAGATTCCGCAAAAGGCTGAGGTACAAACATTTACACAAATGGAGGCTTAACCCATCTATGAGGCATGGGAGAGGTACAAGGCTCTTATAAGGAAATGTCCCCCTGCCATGTTTAATGAGTGGGAGAAGCTTCAAAACTTCTATGAAGGCTTAACACTAAAATCCCAGGAAGTTTTGGATCATTCAGCTGGAGGTTCCTTGCAACTCATGAAAACTGCAGAGGAGGCTCAAGAGCTCATTGATATGGTGTCCAACAACCAATATTTCTTTGCTCATCAAAGAGGCCGCCAACCATCACAAAGGAGAGGAGTAATGGAGCTAGAAGGAGTGGATTCAATCCTGGCTCAAAACAAGATGATGCAGTAGCAAATTCAACAACAATTTGAGCAAATGGCCAAGAGGATTGATAGTCTCCAAGTTGCAGCAGTCAACACCAGCCAACCATCAACCACATGGGGACAGAGTGAAGAAACTCAAGAAGAACAACAACAAGAGCAAGTACAGTATATGCACAACCAAGGACCAAATGAAGTGTATGGTGATACATACAATCCATCTTGGAAGAACCACTCAAACCTTAGATGGGGAGATAACCATACCCAAAACCAACAACCATGGCAGAGGAATTCAAACCAACACAACCCAAGAAGCAACCAAAATCACAACCAGCAGCAGACTAACCAAAACCCCTACAGAAAACCTCAAAACAACTACCCCAACCTCAACCAATACCAATCTAATAACCAACCCACCAACCAAAATGCCTACCATCCACCACCCACACCTCATAACCCACCTCAAATATCACCTGAAGCCCAAAGAATCACTCACTTGGAGGCCATGATAGACAAAATGTTGAAACACCAGAAAATGGTAACCAAGAATCAGGAAGCCTCCCTGAAGAGCCTAGAGAGACAGATGGGGCAACTCTCCAAGCAAGTATCTATTGAGAGACCTTCAAACTCACTGCCCAGTGACACAATTCCAAATCCCAAGGAAGAATGCAAGACAATACAATTAAGGAGCGGGAGAACATTGATAAGCAACAATGACACTACAAGGAAGCAAGCAGAGAACATCAAAGAGCCAACGGAGGATGAGAAGCAACCAAAGGCAGATGAAGCTAAGGAGCAAGTTGTGATGCCAAACAAAGGCACTGAGAAACTTAAAGAGAAAGATAACCAGCCACATAGCTCAAAGGAAGTAGCTCAGGGACAGCAGCAAATAGGAAAGAGCATCACACCTCCACTGCCATATCCCCAGAGGTTCAACAAAGAGGTTAAAGACCAGCATTTTCACAAATTCCTTGAGATTTTTAAGAAGCTGGAAATCAATATTCCCTTGGCTGAAGCACTTGAGCAAATGCCTCTATATTCCAAATTTCTGAAGGATCTTATCAACAAGAAAAGAAGCTGGGATGAGAAAGGAACCATAATGATTACTGAGGAATGCAGGGCCTTGATTCAAAAGGGACTTCCTCCCAAGCTTGAGGACCCAGGGAGCTTCCTGCTGCCTTGCACCATTGGGGAATTGACCATCACTAAAGCAATGTGCGATCTCGGAACAAGTATTAACTTAATACCATCCTCCTTGGTGAAAAAGCTGCATATAGAGGAGGTCAAACCAGTACAAATGTCTCTGGAGCTGGTAGACAAGTCAATGGTATACCCCAGGGGTGTAATTGAAAATCTTTTGGTCAAGGTGGACAGTTTTATATACCATGCTGATTTTGTGGTTCTAGAATCAAACGATGATGATGGTGACTCTGTTATACTGGGAAGGCCATTCTTGGCCACTGCTAGAGCTATCATAGACGTAGAGGAATGGGAATTAACTCTAAGGATGCATGACCAGAGTGTCACTCTGAAGGTATTACCAGAAGCACAATTTAGCAAGGAGAAGAAAGACTATATGAAAAATGACCAGGAAAGTCACAGCAACATCCCAATGCTAAGGATTATGCAGACTGATGAAAAAATCCAAGAGGGTATTAGAGTATTAGCCACTGAAAAGAGAGGTTCCCAAGGAAAGCCTATGGCCAGAAAAGAAAGATCAACAAAAGGAAAGATGAAACGCAGAAACAAAGCAAAAGTGATGTACCCTTTGACAAGAAACAAGTTTGGTGTTCATCAAACCTTGATGCACCGATTCAAGGATACAATTAATCCTTCATGAAAAAAAAAAAGAGAAAAAGAAAGTGTAATGGAAACAATTCTTATGAACATTTAACGTTGGAACTTCACTCATTGGAGGAAGAGACTCATTTTCTTTATACATTACCAAACATTAAGTTTGGTGTCCTCTAAAGAGAGTGTCACGGTTCAAATAAGATAAGAATTGATGGTTCACATAGTATTACTAAAAAGAACACTCTTGCTACGGTTGGATAAGACTAATGTATGTTGTCTTGTTGTGATGACTAAGAGGTCAAAGAATCTTCAATGAAAAAGACAAGACAAAGGAAAGTATAGCATAAGGACAAAATCCCATCACATGCTTCAAGGAAGAAATCTGCCACTCCTTGAGAATGATCACGGCAAAGGCAAGGGAAGGAGCAAACTTTGTCTTCATTCATCCATACATGCATGCCTTTGATCTCCATAAATCTAATTGCATCCCAACCCTTCATTGCTCATTTAAAAGCATGCCACCTTCAAGCCATGCACATGACCGAATCACTCCTCAACATAACAAGCTTTGTGCAACCTTTCTCTTACTTTAAACTCCAACCACTTAAACTTCTCTTCATAATTTCTTGTCATAGCAAGTCCGGTCCTAATTTCTTTTTCCTCCAAACACACATCAAACTCTCCAACATTCTTCACATTCCCTCTCAACCAACCAAGTGATCATGGCATCCTCCTCAAGAACCAAACGACGAAAAGGAAAAGATCCAATAGTGGAGGAAGAAACACATGAATATGACCAACGGAGGTTCAAGTCTTGGTTTCATCAAATGCAAATTCAATGGATGAACGAGAAAAGAATCTATCCTGAAATTCCATTCATGTTGCCGGATGATGGATGTCAAGAAATGAAGAACAAAATCCGGAAGAGGAGATGGGAGGAACTTACATCACCAGCCACCCAAATTAATACCAATATCATAAGAGAGTTCTATGCAAATGTCCCAAGGCTTGACATGCGTGAGCCCCCAACGTACAAGAGCTATGTGCGGGGGGTGGAAGTAGACTTTAGCCCGGACGCAATCAAGAAAGTCTTGAAACTAAAGTCAGTCCGCTTTGATGAACCGGGATACCAACAAAGATTGAAAGAAGATCAGGATTATGAGGAGATTGCGAGAGACATTTGTTTTGAGAACTCAGAATGGGAAGGAGGTAACAAGAACAGATACAAGTTCCTGAAGAGATGTAACCTCACTCCGGAAGCAAAAGGATGGTATGAGTTGATGAAAAGATCAATTCTGGGCAC
>NC_029785.2:79375894-79377307 GCF_000816755.2 Arachis ipaensis
AAAGGACGATCTAGAGATGACAACCACTTTCTACAAATCGGCAAAGATGAACACAGAATAATGTAATAAGTTATCGAAAGTGATCCGAAAAAAGAACCTGACGAGGTCTTATGGATTGCAAAATAATAACTTAAAGACTGGCCGACGTTGAGAAGTCGGACCAAGTCAACCCAAGTTATAAGTAAACCCTGGAAAGAGGTCTGGCCAACCCTATTAAAGAGGATTACTTTAACTTAGAAGGGCTCGACACGACAAAGTCAGCCCAAAATGAGAAGTTATCAAAGTAGTCCCTGAAAAAAGATCTGACAAAGATCCAAGAAAGAGGACTACAAATAACTTAAAGGAGACCGATATAACCAAGTCGGACTCCTACTACTTAAAAGTTATCAAAGTAGTCCCTGAAAGAGATCTGACAAAGATCCAAGAAAGAGGACTACAAATAACTTAAAGGAGACCGATATAACCAAGTCGGACTCCTACTACTTAAAAGTTATCAAACTAGTCCCTGAAAGAGATCTGACAAAGATCCAAGAAAGAGGATTACAAAAATAACTTAAAGGAGACCGATATGACCAAGTCGGACTCCTACAACTGGAAAGTTATCGAAGCAATCCCTGAAAAAGACCTAACAAAGATCCAGGAAAGGGATTACAAAAATAACTCAGAAAAGGACTGCGAAAACAACTCGGAGGACTAACTTGAAGAAATCGGTTATAAATTGTCGAAAATACAAGCCGGAGCGGGAACAAACCAAAAATCAAGTTAGACCTACCTAGTCACAACCTCGAAGGATTCAAGATACAAAGTACAAAGCAATCCAAAAGAGATACAAGTCAAGCACAAAAGCACGATATCATCCACAAGGTTATAAAAGCCTCAGAGGCCACCAAAATCTATCTCAAAAAAGCTAAAGCATGCTACCATTTATTTTTCATAAAAAACAAAAGTTGCTGGGCAAGCAACGAGAAAGTGTCAGCAATCAACAAAACATAAAGAGTTTAAAAAAGCCCACAAGCCGGGCCAACTACATATCCAGAATAAAGATTAAAACTAAGGGTCAGAAGATTTCTTAGTAGCATCAGGCTGAGGAGACGGAGGCCGAGTCTGGAGAGGAACGGCATCTACAGTACCGTCATCCCAGTTCAAGATCTGGCAGTCAGGGTCGGAAGCGGGAGGACCAACCTCGGCAGGGACAGCAGAAGGCGACACCTTGGTAGAGGCTACAGGAGGAGGATCAACATCATCCTCATCCTTGTCATCAGGGACAACCTTGCCATCCCTGACAACGTTCTCCAAGCTAAAGAGGGTCAGGTCGGCCTCGGGAGCAATAACCCGAACTTGTTCCCTCAGGTTCTCATAGGCAGCAGTTACACTGCCAACAAGATGACCTTGGAGTTCGGAATAATTAGCCCG
>NC_029785.2:79378849-79379720 GCF_000816755.2 Arachis ipaensis
CCCGGGCATTCTCCAACTCTTCTCTCAGATGCAACACCTCCCGGTAAGACGTCAAATAACTGTCCTTATGCCGCATAGCCGTGTCCTCGGCCAGTTTCAGAGAGCCAGCCAAGGAAGTAGAAATAGCCTTTTCATTTTCCAAATCTTTCTCCAACCTGGCCACCCTTACTTCAAGCTCCCCCTTTAAATCCTTCATCCGGTCAAACTCCTGTTTGGCCTCCTCCATAAAAGCTTTAGTGGCATGGAGAGGAAGACTTTGAGCAGTCCGATATAGGGTCGCCCCCATGTGTGCCAACTTGATACCACTCCGGGTGATATAATCAAAATGATGAAGAATCGACACGTCATCCATAGGAAGAACACCATAAGGGCCGATTTGTTGATCTACAAACCCAACTGCATCAAAGTCAGGAGTATCAAGGTTGAAAGATTCAGTTGTTCTTTGCTTCTTACTAGGAGGCGGACCGGAAGCAGCAACGGAAGATTGCGGAGGATCGACCTGACGGACCCAAGGAGTAGGAATTGCTCTCCTCGGCCCGGGAGAACTCGGTATAGGAGGTTTAACCAGAGGCTGAGAAGACCCCTCTCCGGCCGCTTTGGTCGAGAGGTTTAGTGCTGCGGTCGCCTTCTTCGCCTTCTTATAGGCTCTCATGGAATCATTATTCTTCGACATCTCTGAAAAACACAAAAAACAAAGAACAAGTTACAACACAGGAAAAACAAAGCCCGAGAGCAAGTATAAAAACAAATCAGGCAGTACCCAAAGCAGCCCGAACCAAAGATGGATCATTCAAAAATCTCTTCGTGTCCAGGTGGGGTGGCTTCCCCCACTAAGCATTTCCCACGTGTAACGTGGCACTCTTACATTCTT
>NC_029785.2:79379829-79407222 GCF_000816755.2 Arachis ipaensis
CACAATAGAAACACACAACAAAACAAGGGAGTCCAGCCAATCGGACATCCCCTCGGGAACTCTGGAAGACATCTCTACAATATTATTTCGAGAAGACATGAGGCCAACTGAATCCTACAAGTAAGAAAAGAAGAGGGGATTACTAAAAACATCTCGGACAAGGGAGAAAACAACTCAAAACGATGCAGGATATCACACAGAAAAGGAAAACCCCAAGACTCAAACCAAAATCTTGGGGCATCCTTTGGAGGCAATAATCAGGCAAAGTTTCCAAGAAAAATCTACAGCTCGCACCCCGACATCTCTCAGAAAGAAAACAAAAGAAAGCGAAAATGCAAAAAAAAAAAAGATCACCCTCATACAGTTTATCAGAAGAAAGCACTATTTCTACAGTTTAGTAAAAATAACCAAGCGGAAAGGCGCAAACTTTTTTCAAAATCAAGCAAAAAGCAAGCACCAACACCGAGCATACCAAACAAGAAATCATCAAAGACACCAGCCCCTTTTCCAGAATCAGATACATTATCATCAAAAGCACAAACGAGAAATAACATGCAGAAGCCCTAAGCACATTAAAGCAATAGGAAAGGCGAAAAAGATTCAGAGCACGCATTACGACTATAACCAGGCACAGTAGAAGCAGAAAGATCCAAACTTCCCTCAAAGCAAAATCACAATTTAATCACGAAAAGCCAAAAGCAGCGAAAAAGAAAGAAAATGCGAATGGAACTCACCTGGAGAAGAGAAAAGCTTCAAAGGAAATAAGGAGAGGCAAGTTGTCCCGAGAATCGTCAAGCGACACCGCCACGAAGGAAAAGAGGAAACGAGGGCGAAAAACAGAGAACGAGAAAAATGGAGGAAAATGGTGAAGAAGTTACGAAAGAGCAAAGAAGAGAAACCGTCTCTGAGCTTTCAAAAATCAAAATAAAGAGCCAAAGGAGAAACGGAGCAATTAATACTAATTAATTAGGGTATTAAACCCTCGCACGTTCCCCAGGACAAAGCGCTAATACAAAAGGGCGCGCTTTTAGAAGGAAAACGTTCTACATTCAAAAAAGCTTCTGCAAAGGAATCGACAAAATGCTTGAGTTTGGCTTCACTAAAGAAGGACCGAAGTCAAAGAACTCAACCTCAAACGGAAGACCGAGCTCAAGCAGGGGCACTGTTCATACCCAGGGTCGAGCTATCCGAACCGGGATGTTCAGTAGCGAAGCGATCGACTTGTTCAGGTCAAGCGGACCGACTTCTTTATGAAGAATTCGGCCAAAACGACAGCAAAGCCCAATAAAAGGGCCCAAATAGAGGAACACGACCCAGAATCCAAAGGCAATCCAAGCCTATAGAGATAAAGGCGGTTCCCTTGAAGATAAGCTGACTTCACTCAAGATAAGATAAGATAAGATAAGATAACTAACTTATCTTATCACAAAGATCAGCCCACGCTACTATAAATACGCTGGAGCACCCAGGTATAACTCATACTCTGATTCTACATAAAAAACCTGCTTAATACCCGTGCTAACTTAGGCATCGGAGTCTCTTGCAGGTACCCCCCACCCTCCGGTGGCCAAGGATCAGCAAGGCAGTAAGTCCAATAAGTCGGACCCAACAGCTCCGGCCGTCATCAGCCAGCCGGACACGTTATCTCCGACCAGTACAGAAGATCTCATCCGAGATCGACCTCCAGTTTCAGGTAACCCACGGAACAACCTCGTTTCATTTATAAAACTTAGTGTGGTCTTGGATAGATCAGAGACTATGGTTTCCAGGCTAGAATGGCTCTATTCAGAATTTCCTATCTATTTCTTCCTCCATTATTGTTAAAACCTTGTTGAGGCTTCTGTTGGTCCTTCCATGAGAAATTTGGATGATTTCTCCATGAAGGATTATAGGTGTTTGCATAAGGTTCTCCCATGTAATTCACCTCTGCCATTGCAGGGTTCTCAGGATCATAAGCTTCTTCTTCAGAAGATGCTTCTTTAGTACTGTTGGATGCAGCTTGCAATCCATTCAGACTTTGAGAGATCACATTGACTTGCTGAGTCAATATTTTGTTCTAAGCCAATATGGCATTCAGAGTATCAATTTCAAGAACTCCTTTCTTTTGAGTTGTCCCATTATTCACAGGATTTCTTTCAGAAGTGTACATGAATTGGTTATTTGCAACCATTTCAATGAGTTCCTGAGCTTCTTCAAGCGTCTTCTTCAGATGAAGAGATCCACCAGCAGAGTTGTCCAAAGACATCTTAGACAGTTCAGACAGACAATCATAGAATATGCATATGATGCTCCATTCTGAAAGCATGCCAGAAGGACACCTTCTAATCAATTGCTTGTATCTTTCCCAAGCTTCATAGAGGGATTCGCCTTCCTTCTGTCTGAAGGTTTGGACTTCCACTCTAAGCTTACTCAATTTTTGAGGTGGAAAGAACTTTGCCAAGAAGGCATTGACCAGCTTTTCCAAAGAGTTCAGGCTATCCTTAGGCTGTGAGTCTAACCATGTCCTAGCTCTGTCTCTTACAGCAAAAGGGAAAAGCATAAGTTTGTAGATCTCAGGGTCAACCCCATGAGTCTTAACAGTGTCACAGATTTGCAAGAACTCAGCTAAAAATTGATGAGGATCTTCCAATGGAAGTCCATGATACTTGCAATTCTGCTGCATTAGAGAAACTAATTGAAGCTTAAGCTCAAAGTTGTTTGCTCCAATTGCAGGAATTGAGATGCTCCTTCCACAGAAGTCAGAAGAGGGTGCAATAAAAGTCACCAAGCATCTTCTGTGCATCTCCACCATTGTTGTTGGGTTCGGCCATTTTGTTTTGTATGCTTCCTTTTCGAAAATTTCTGTCAGGTCCTTTTCAGAGTTTTGTGCCTTAGCTTCTCTTAGCTTTCTCTTCAAGGTCCTTTCAGGTTCAGGATTGGCTTCAACAAGAATGCCTTTATCTTTGTTCCTGCTCATATGATAGAGAAGAAGACAAAGAAAGTATGGAATCCTCTATGTCACAGTATAGAGATTCCTTGAGGTGTCAGAGGAAAAGAAAATAGAAGAATAAGGTAGGAGAATTTGAACTTATTAAGGTGATCAGTCTTAACACTTCAAGTCAAGTGTGAACATTCCCAGAATGAAAACACAGAGACAATCATGCAACACATATCACATAGATATCCTATAAGCATGAGACACACAACAGAGTATGCAATGAAGCATAGTCAGTCCACTCCCCAGGCTCTATTGGGAACGAACTGCTCTGATACCAAATTGTAACAACCCAATTTCTGGTACGTCATGATCATACTAGAAACTGAGCGCTACCAACTTGTCTTCCTAATTATTATCTATTATTTATCATATGAGCCTGATTCGTTGTTAAAAACGTAGTTAATTTGCGAGGTACTTTTTTTTTTTAAACGCTTGGATTAATAAACAGAATCATTAATAATCAAGTCACAAATGATAACAGATAATACAGTTATAAACAACCACACATAACTACATCACAAGTAGTTGACAATATTCGGTGATCCAGCCTTTATTAGAGTATAGACTTTTAGTTAGAACACCCTTAGATATAGCTAAATAATAACTATATACATATATATACAAACAATATCCCAGGTCCTGACCTGTTCAAGAAGTCCCTAAGCTGGCACCCAGGCTAACCTAGACTCTATAGTCACCTAGTCCCTCTAAACTACTAGAGCGAGGGAAAGTACATTCTAGGTCTTCAAAACTCAAGTCAGGTGGAACGTCATCAAAAGGTGGAAGGTCGTCTACTACTCCTCTGCACGATCATATGTTATCAAAGAGCGTCTCTCAAGTACTTCATCGAGTGGCCACATAACAGCAACATCGTATGGAGGACTTAGGCTAAAGTTTGTAGATAAGCAGGGTGCAGACGTTGGCTGGCCTCACAGTATATACATATAAACAAGTAACGGAGTTCACTCTAGACTCAGAAGACTACCTAGAGCGGAATCCTCTTTGTAGAACAGTCATTAGTAAACTACGGAAGGGTACTCATGCTTCCATCTGAAGGGGGAAGGGAGAAAGAAGGGGTAAGAACTGGGGAATTCTTAGTAGGGCCGGGGTTATTAGTTAAGTTCATTAATTATATGTTGTTTTGCAAATATATAGCAGACTACCGAGAAGTAGTGAATAGAAGATACAGATAAATAAATAAAATAGAGAAAACAGAAAGCAAAACACAAACAAAAGAATACAAGAAAACAAAACACAGACACAGTGAATAGAATACAAACAAAGAAAGCATACATTCATTCAACAATCATAACAGAGGAAATGCACAACCAAGTATGATGCATGTCTGTCCTATGCTGGCCATGAGCTCATGTGTCGGTTTACACCCTGCAACCCGACATTACCCAGGAACTAGTCCTAGATATGGCTTTATTTCTGTAGGTGAACTTCGGCCTACAGAAACAACACTCCTGTAAGTGAACTTCGGCTTACAGGAATAGTCTAAACACAACAGAACAACTTTCTGTAGGTGAACTTCGGCCTACAGAAATGGCACCTCTGTAAGTGAACTTCGGCTTACAGAAATGGCGCCCCTGTAAGTGAACTTTGGCTTATAGAAATAATATAAACACAACACAACAACTTTCTATAGGTGAACTTCGGCCTATAGAAATGGCACCTCTGTAAGTGAACTTCGGCTTACAGAAATGACAACTCTCTGTAGGTGAACTTCGGCCTACAGGAGCAATACCCTGGGATACACAATTGATATTCACTGCATGTGAACTTCGGCCTACAGGAATAATAACTCACTGTAGGTGAACTTGGGCCTACAGGACCTCTAGGGCCAATGGAAAAGCAGCAGATGAACATACAACAGAACATCATGCCACAAGGCTTAACACTTTATTCTTATACTCTTCTCCTCTATTCTTTTTGTTATATTACTCTTTTCTCATTGTCTCTTTACTCTGCTCTGATTACTCAGTTCTCTGTATCTCTCTACTCTGCTATGATTTTTCTGTTTAACGTATGTATTTAAAGCTTATGTAAATTTTGGTATGAATAGTTAGCATGTCCCAAGTATAGGTTCATTAAGTCTATACTGAAACAATTTAACTTTTCATATAATACCTAACCCTAGTCGCGACTCAAGTACTAACTAAGTTGCCCTAGTTCGTTCACTAGTCTCTGTCTGTTTTTCTGTTGTTAAAACTTTACAGACTTTTCTTTCAATTTTTATCTTTTCTTCAACTTTTTATCTTTTATTTATCTTTGCCTCACTAATATCTTTTTACCACTCCCTAAGTGTTTTATGAAGGTAATTATGAGATTCTGCGCTTAAAGTTGTCTTTCTAAAGCTTTTACAGAAAACAGCCTTTTCCGCATTATTTTATTATTTTTATTAAAATATTATTTTTAATTAAATATTATTATTTAATATTTTATGATTTTTTATTATTTTATTATTAAATTTTCGACAATTAACTTACTTTTACTTTTAACCTTTAAAATTCACTTTTTACCACCCGTAACTTTTAATATTCCTACTTTAACCACCCTAACTTTCAGAAATTACAAAATAACCCCCCAAACACCAAAATATTTACTTCCTTGCCCTTTTATGGATCAAAAAGGTGTTCTTCATTATTCTTCATCACACTCAAAGTGTTCTTCATGTTCTTCATAAATTCTTCAGATTCTTTCTCTGCTTTTACTCGTTTTTCAGTCTTTTCAGCAACCGATTTTTACCAAAATTCAAAATAAATTAGCAGCCACTAAAACCCCATCTTTTCTACATGATTTTAATACAAATTGAACCTCAATTCAAGCCTAGGGTTTCATTTTTCCAGCTGCCCCAAGAACATGAACTTAAAGCTTGAATTTCATCAAATTTCATCAAAATTTCACCAAATTTTCACCAAGAATCAATCATATAAGCAACAAATTTTTAGCACAGCCAATTTATACAACATTCACACAACTCAAACACAAATAATCAAGATTAATTTCGTGACACCCTACCTGGTTTTGCTGCTCCTAATTCAATTAAACTTTCAGGTGGTCCTTAAGCACTTTTTCCTCCTAAATCACATCAAGAAAACACATATTTAAGGATGTTCGCTTGAAAACGAATCAAAAGAGAGATGGTGCAGCCAACTCACCTTGATTCCAGCCTTGATAAGTCATATGATCATGTAAAGAAAGAAGAGAGGATCATTTTGGTCGGATTGGAATTTTGATTTGAGTTTTAGTTCAGCAGAAATCAAGCTTTGAATATTTGGAACTAAGAACTTTTCTCTCTTTTTCTCTCTACCTATTTTCGGCCACAAAGTGAAAATGAGCCAGCCTTGGGGATTTTGGGGGTGTAGGGTGAGTTGTGATTGGTTGGCTTGGAGGTGGATTAAAATAATATTAAAATATCTCAGGTGTATAACTACTAAAACTAGATGTATCGGAACACTTGCAAAAACATCTCTAAAAATTATTCTTTGAGCTACTAGCATAAATGACACTAGTAACATATTTATTATGAGAATAAGACATGTCTAATGAGGCCTTAGCATTGCTAAAGTAATCAGAGAGTGCTGGTGCTAAGCTGCACCAGTAAACTGTGAACCCGGTTAAACCGATTTTCTATTTTTAACTAAAACTGACCAGGTAACCTTATAATATCATTCAAAAAGCTTCTAATACTAATATAACGATAATATTATCCTATTATCTCTCTTCTCTCATGAATCAAGTCCGGTTCGTCAAACTGAGACTATTTACGAAAAACAGAATCAAAACTCCTAACCGATACGGTTCAAAAACTAGGCTCTTCGTGACTGCGTTGTCGAGCTTGCCTCAAAAGAGGTTTTGGCTTAAAGATGACATAATGACAATGAGGATTGAGATGCTTGATGATACTGCAGAGGTGTTCCCTTTACTGATCTTCCGGAGAAATCCGTGCCTGTAGAAAAGATCTCGCGTACTCAGAAATCGGGGTTGTTACATTCTACCCTCCTTAAAGAAAATTTTGCCCTCAAAATTTAACATGCGCATAAGAAGTTATAGTATTATCTAGCACAAACAAAACCATAGTGTGGTACTCACCTCGAGTGGAAGAATTATATGCATTTGTGTTGCCAGCAGTTATGGTAAAAACCCTTCCTTGTTGTTTTGGCCTTGCTGGATCTCGAACAAACCTCCTTGGGCAAATCCTAGCTATGTGTCCAGGTTCTCCGCAAGCATAACAATGGTTTGTCCCATACTGACATGGTATGTTACCATGATCTTTCCCACACCTTGAGCATACTGAAATATCCTGAATTTCTTGAGGTTGACCTCCTTCTTCCTCTCTCAGATTATTGTTGTCGTATTTGCCATTGTTACGAGCGAAAAAGTTACCATTTCGTTGATTCCTATTTTGGCAATGGAACTGACCACTGAACTTAAAGTTACGACCTTGAGGGGCTACATCTTGAATAAAGTCTCTTCCTGAGGTTTCCCTACGATTTGCTCAAGCTATCGCCACCTTTTTCGAACATTCTTCCACTAGTTTACTTTTATTCACCAATTCAGCAAAATTTCTTATCTCTAATGGAACTACTGAACTCATCAGATCCTCATGAAGGCCCCTTCGAACTTCAAACACTTCCATTCTTCAAAGTCAGCAGGATTCCCTTGGCAGATCTTGGAGAAACGGCACAAGTCATCAAACTTACGGGCATATTCTGCAACAGTTGTGTTACCCTATTTCAGCTGCATAAGTTCCATCTCATTAGCGTCACGAGCTGCCCTCGGAAAATACTTCTTATAAAATTCATCCTTAAAAGTATTCCAAGGAATATCGCCTTCATCTTGTTGCAACAGTCGCTGTATCCCCTGCCACCAATGCTCAGCTTCTCTTTCCAGCATATAAGTAGCAAACTCCACGTGTTGGCCTTCTGGAACATGCTGCGCTCGCAGTGATCGTTCAATAGCTCAAAACCAGTTGTCAGCATCAGTCGTAATGAGTGTACCTTTAAACTTAGGTGGTTTAACCTTCAGAAAAGTCGCAAGGGTCATAGGTCTTTCGAGATGCCCCAAGTTATTCTCATCATTTCCACTATCTTCTCCATGCTCATTCTCATTCCCGTTTCTCACTCCAAGACGATCAACAGCCCTAGCCGCTGCTACTGCAGCCTCATGCACTGCCTCAGCCATAGCGTTCATAGTAGTCATAAATGTTTCCTGTTCTCTCTCTCGGTTATCACTAGGGGTTCCTTCTCGCGCACTCCGCCTCCGTGGTCTCATTGTAGTCCTGTTCACACCAAACAATCGTTATTAAGGTGATCAGTCTTAACACTTCAAGTCAAGTGTGAACATTCCCAGAATGAAAACACAGAGACAATCATGCAACACATATCACATAGATATCCTATAAGCATGAGACACACAACAGAGTATGCAATGAAGCATAGTCAGTCCACTCCCCAGGCTCTATTGGGAACGAACTGCTCTGATACCAAATTGTAACGACCCAATTTCTGGTACGTCATGATCATACTAGAAACAGAGCGCTACCAACTTGTCTTCCTAATTATTATCAATTATTTATCATATGAGCCTGATTCGTTGTTAAAAACGTAGTTAATTTGTGAGGTACTTTTTTTTAAAACGCTTGGATTAATAAACAGAATCATTAATAATCAAGTCACAAATGATAACAGATAATACAGTTATAAACAACCACACATAACTACATCACAAGTAGTTGACAATATTCGGTGATCCAGCCTTTATTAGAGTATAGACTTTTAGTTAGAACACCCCTAGATATAGCTAAATAATAACCATATACATATATATAAATACAATATCCCAGGTCCTGACCTGTTCAAGAAGTCCCTAAGCTGGCACCCAGGCTAACCTAGACTCTATACTCACCTAGTCCCTCTAAACTACTAGAGCGAGGGAAAGTACGTTCTAGGTCTTCAAAACTCAAGTCAGGTGGAACGTCATCAAAAGGTAGAAGGTCGTCTACTACTCCTCTGCACGATCATATGTTATCAAAGAGCGTCTCTCAAGTACTTCATCGAGTGGCCACATAATAGCAACATCGTACAGAGGACTTAGGCTAAAGTTTGTAGATAAGCAGGGTGCGGACGTTGGCTGGCCTCACAGTATATATATATAAACAGGTAACGGAGTTCACTCTAGAATCAGAAGACAATCTAGAGCAGAATCCTCTTTGCAGAACAGTCATTAGTAAACTACGGAAGGGTACTCATGCTTCCATCTGAAGGGGGAAGGGAGAAAGAAGGGGTAAGAACTGGGAAATTCTTAGTAGGGCCGGGGTTATTAGTTAAGTTCATTAATTATATGTTGTTTTGCAAATATATAGCAGACTACCGAGAAGTAGTGAACAGAAGATACAGATAAATAAAGAAAATAGAGAAAATAGAAAGCAAAACACAAACAAAAGAATACAAGAAAACAAAACACAGACACACTGAATAGAATATAAACAAAGAAAGCATACATTCATTCAACAATCATAAAAGAGGAAATGCACAACCAAGTATGATGCATGTCTGTCCTATGCAGGCCATGAGCTCACGTGTCGGTTTACACCCTGCAACCCGACATTACCCAGGAACTAGTCCTAGATATGGCTTTATTTCTGTAGGTGAACTTCGGCCTACAAAAACAACACTCCTGTAAGTGAACTTCGGTTTACAGGAATAGTCTAAACACAACAGAACAACTTTCTGTAGGTGAACTTCGGCCTACAGAAATGGCGCCCCTATAAGTGAACTTCGGCTTACAGGAATAATATAAACACAACACAACAACTTTCTATAGGTGAACTTCGGCCTATAGAAATGGCACCTCTGTAAGTGAACTTCGGCTTACAGAAATGACAACTCTCTGTAGGTGAACTTCGGCCTACAGGAGCAATACCCTGAGATACACAATTGATATTCACTGCAGGTGAACTTCGGCCTACAGGAATAACAACTCACTGTAGGTGAACTTGGGCCTACAGGACCTCTAGGGCCAATGGAAAAGCAGCAGATGAACATACAACAGAACATCATACCACAAGGCTTAACTCTTTATTCTTATACTCTTCTCCTCTATTCTTTTTGTTATATTACTCTTTTCTCATTGTCTCTTTACTCTGCTCTGATTACTCTGTTCTCTGTATCTCTCTTCTCTGCTCTAATTTTTCTGTTTAACGTATGTATTTAAAGCTTATGTAAATTTCGGTATGAATAGTTAGCATTTCCCAAGTATAGGTTCATTAAGTCTATACTGAAACAATTTAACTTTTCATATAATACCTAACCCTAGTCGCGACTCAAATACTAACTAAGTTGCCCTAGTTCATTCACTAGTCTCTGTCTGTTTTTCTGTCGTTAAAACTTTACAGACTTTTCTTTCGATTTTTATCTTTTCTTCAACTTTTTATCTTTTATTTATCTTTGCCTCACTAATATTTTTTTACCGCTCCCTAAGTGTTTTATGAAGGTAATTATGAGATTCTTCGCTTAAAGTTGTCTTTCTAAAGCTTTTACAGAAAACTGCCTTTTCCGCATTATTTTATTTTTTTTATTATTTTATTATTAAATTTTCGAAAATTAAATTACTTTTACTTTTAACCTTTAAAATTCACTTTTTACCACCCGTAACTTTTAATATTTCTACTTTAACCACCCTAACTTTCAAAAATTACAAAATAACCCCCCAAACACCAAAATATTTACTTCCTTGCCCTTTTATGGATCAAAAAGGTGTTCTTCATTGTTCTTCATCACACTCAAAGTGTTCTTCATGTTCTTCATAAATTCTTTAGATTCTTTCTCTGTTTTTACTCGTTTTTCAGTCTTTTCAGCAACCAATTTTTCACAAAATTCAAAATAAATCAGCAGCCACTAAAACCCCATCTTTTCTACATGATTTCAATACAAATTGAACCTCAATTCAAGCCTAGGGTTTCATTTTTCCAGATTAAATCAAGCTTTGAAGATTTGGAACTAAGAACTTTTCTCTCTTTTTCTCTCTACCTATTTTCGGCCACAAAGTGAAAATGAGCCAGCCTTGGGGGTTTTGGGGGTGTAGGGTGAGTTGTGATTGGTTGGTTTGGAGGTGGATTAAAATAATATTAAAATATCTCAGGTGTATAACTACTAAAACTATATGTATCAAAACACTTGCAAAAATATCTCTAAAAATTATTTTTTGAGCTACTAACATAAATGACACTAGTAACATATTCATTATGAGAATAAGACATGTCTAATGAAGCCTTAGCATTGCTAAAGTCATCAGAGAGTGCTGGTGCTAAGCTGCACCAGTAAACTGTGAACCCAGTTAAACCGATTTTTTGTTTTTAACTAAAACTGACCAGGTAACCTTATAATGTCATTCAAAAAGCTTCTAATACTAATATAATGATAATATTATCCTATTATCTCTCTTCTCTCATGAATCAAGTCCGGTTCATCAAATTGAGACTATTTACGAAAAACAGAATCAAAACTCCTAACCGATACGGTTCAAAAACTAGGCTCTTCGTGACTGCGTTGTCGAGCTTGCCTCAAAAGAGGTTTTGGCTTAAAGATGACATAATGACAATGAGGATTGAGATGCTTGATGATACTGCAGAGATGTTCCCTCTACTGATCTTCCAGAGAAATCCGTGCCTGTAGAAAAGATCTCGCGTACTCAGAAATCGGGGTTGTTACAACTAACAACTTGAGAATACACATGAGAAACAACAAAAGACACAAAAAAAGAGAATTTAAAGATCAGACCCAAGTAAATCATCAAGAACAACTTGAATATTAATGAAGAACATAATGCATATATTTAAAAAATGCAAGAGAATTAAAAATATGCAAGACACCAAACTTAAAAATAAACACTAGATTCAAACATAAAATTTTTGGTTTTTTGGTTTTATAATTTTTTTTGTATTTTTCAAAAATTAATTGGAAAGAGAAAATAGGGAATTCAAAGTTCTTAATAAGAATTCCAGGAATCATGCAATGTTAGTCTAAAACTCCGGTCCAGGAATTAGACATGGCTTACTAGCCAGCCATGCTTTTAGTGAAAGCTCCGGTCCAAAACTCTAGACATGGTCAATGGCCAGCCAAGCTTTAGTAGTTCATTACATTCAACAGCAAGATTGATAGAAATCAACAAGCTCTTGTGATGATAAGTTGAAATCTCGGTCCAAAAGTTTAGACATGGTTTCACAACCAGCCAGACTTCAACAAATCATCATAAAACTCTAGAATTCATTCTTAAAAATTTTGAAGACATAGAATAATTTATTTTTTGAAAATTTTTCAAAAATAAAAATAATAAAAACAAAAAAGTTTAAAATCAAAATAAAATTACCTAATCTGAGTAACAAGATGAACCGTCAGTTGTCCAAACTCGAACAATCCCCGGTAACGGCGCCAAAAACTTGGTGCACGAAATTGTGATCTCTGAAACGGCGCCAGAAACTTGGTACGCACGATCTTAATCTCAACTCTTTTTCACAACTCCCACAACTAACCAGCAAGTGCACTGAGTCGTAAAAGTAATAAACCTTACGTGAGTAAGGGTCGATCCCACGGAGATTGTCGGCTTGAAGCAAGTTATGTAATTCATTGGTGAGAATTTTATTTAAGCGTATGGAGATGCTTTACTCCTTCTGAATTTCTGCTTTCCTACTGTCTTCATTCAATCATTCATACTCCTTTCCATGTCAATGGCTACCGTCCGTCCTCTCAGTGAAAATGGTCCAAGTGCGCTGTCACCGCACGGCTAATCATCTGTCGGTTCTGACTCATGTTGGAATAGGATCCATTAATCCTTTTGCGTCTGTCACTATGCCCAACACTCGCGAGTTTGAAGCTCGTCACAGTCATCCCTTCCCAGATCCTACTCGGAATACCACAGACAAGGTTTAGACTTTCCAGATCTCAGAAATGGCCGCTAATAATTCTAGCCTATACCACGAAGACTCTGATTGTGAACTAGGAGGCTAAGAGATATGCATTCAAGCTTGTTTTCATGTAGAACGGAAGTGTTTGTCAGGCACGTGTTCATCAGTGAGAATGGTGATGAGTGTCACTTGATCATCATATTCATCATGTTCTTGTGTGCAAATGAATATCTTAGAATAAGAATAAGCTTGAGTTGAATAGAAAAACAATAGTACTCTGAATTAATTTTTGAGGAATAACAGAGCTCCACACCTTAGTCTATGTGGTGTAGAAACTCCACCGTTGAAAATACATAAGTGAAAGGTCTAGGCATGGCCGTGAGGCCAGCCTCCAAACATGTACAATGATCTATGATAGCATAAAACTGATCAAGGATATAAAATAAATCACTAAAAGTAATTTTTATACTAAACTAGTAGCTAGGGTTACAGAAAATAAGTAACTAAGTGCAAATAGTGCAGAAATCCACTTCCGGGGCCCACTTGATGTGTGCTTGGGCTGAGCATTGAAGCTTTCACGTGTAGAGACTCTTCTCGGAGTTAACGCCAGCTTTGGTCCTAGTTTGGGTGTATAACTCCAGCTTGTAACTCAGTTCTGGCGTTTAACGGCAGAATAGGGCAGGAAGTTGGTGTTTAAACGCCAGTTTGCATCGTCAAAACTCGGGCAAAGTGTGGACTATTATATATTGTTGGAAAGCCCAGGATGTCTACTTTCCAACGCAATTGAGAGCGCCCAATTGGGTTTCTGTAGCTCCAGAAAATCCATTTCGAGTGTAGGGAGGTCAGAATCCAACAGCATCTGCAGTCCTTTCAGCCTCTGAATCAGATTTTTGCTAAGGTCCCTCAATTTCAGCCAGAAAATACCTGAAATCACAGAAAAACACACAAACTCATAGTAAAGTCCTGAAATGTGAATTTTGCATGAAAACTAACAAAAATTAACTAAAAAGTAGCTAGATCCTACTAAAAACTACCTAAAAATAATGCCAAAAAGCGTATTATCCGCTCATCACACGTGTCTTTGTGCAAACTCCAATACACGCGTACGCGTCAGACACACGCACGCATCGCTGAAAATTTCTCCATATCGCGTGCTTGCGTGAGCCATGCGTGCGCGTCGATGCTCGCTGGTTATCTCCTTAGTTTCTTGTGTTCTATCTATTTTTGTAAGCTTCCTCTCCATTCTCTAAGCCATTCCTGTCCTATAAAGCCTGAAACACTTAACACACCGATCACAACATCGAATGGTATAAAGGGGAATTACAATACACAAATTAAAGGCTTTAGGAAGCAAGTTTTCAATCATAGAACAGAACTAGGAAGGAATTGTAAAATCATGCAAATCATATGAATAAGTGGGTAAGGACTTGATAAAAACCACTCAATTGAGCACAAGATAAACCATAAAATAGTGGTTTATCAACCTCCCCACACTTAAACATTAGCATGTCCTCATGCTTAGCTCAAGGAGATAAAATAAATGAGCAGAGAAAAGTAAGACTCATGAAATGCAACCTATGAATGCAACTATATGCTAAAATGATTCTGCCTACTTAGTTAAAAGTAAATAAGTTCTCCAAGACAAACATAAATCAAATTCCACTAATTCAAATTATACAGTAAAGACAAGTAAGTTTGTAAGAAGATAGCTCGTGAAAGCAGGGAACATAGAATCAAGCATTGAACCCTCACTGATAGTATATGTGCACTCTAATCACTTAAGTGTATAGGGTAATCACTCTACTCTTCTCTAGTCATGCTTTTTAAACTTTGTTTTTCACCTAACCAATCAACAAGTATTTAATTTACTAATGCAAACATCATGAGGTCTTTTCAAGGTTGTAATGGGGCTAAGCTCTCACCTATACACACACTCTATATACTTTTAAAATCATGCCTAGCTACCCAAAATTCCCACTTTTGCATCTCATACTCATGCATCAACTTTTCTTTTAATTTTCATCACATGTGCATTGATCTTTTATTAAACTTAGCAATTGGGGTAATTTTGTCCCCTTATTTATTTATTTAATTTATTTATTATTTTTGGTTTTTTTTTGAAAGCATAAAAGTAAACATAACATTATCAATGTACATGGATTTTTAATTTTTTTTTGGTCTCACATGAGTAGGTACCCACATTCCCAATATTTTAACATAGTAGAAACATAACACATTCCCTTATTAACCCATGTTCCCACAGTTTCTCCACACTTAATTAACACACTATTTCTATCTTAAGCTAACCAAAGATTCAATTTGGGGTATTTAATTGTTTTTTTCGCTTAAGGCTATTAATGTGGTAAAATATAGAACAAATGGAGATTAAAAGGCTCAAGGTGGCTAACAAAGGTAATTGAAGGATACGATATTTGGGATAAGTGAGCTAATAATCAAATAATGGCCTCAATCATATGCATGCATATAACACATTAAACATTGGACATATAGAGTGGAACAAAATAAAAATTACAATCATAGAGAAGAAAATACACAAGAATAAAATATCATGGTTAAATAGTGTAACCATACAATTAGGCTCAAAAATCTCTCTGGGTTGTGTGTTCATAGCTATAATTCATGTCCCAATTTACAGTCTTCAAATAAGTTTAACACAAAAATTTTCAATTCAAATTAGTGAAATATCATAAAATAGTCTTGAAAAGAAATTTTAGTTACTTTAACCAAGCAAACATACATGCAACCTATTATTATCATGCAATCTATTCTATCTAACAAAAGAAAAAAAACTAAAATGTTGGTGTTAAGAAGAAAAATTTACCTCCAGAAGTCAGGTACTGACCGACCTCCCCACACTTAAAGCTTGGCACCATCCTCGGTGCCATCAGTCAGGAACAAAGGGGGTTGGTAACAACATCTCCACAGTCAGGATTATCATGGCTCCCTGTGCTAGTAGATAAAGTGGAGTTTATTATTTCAGGATTTTTTTTAAAGTAAAAGTAAACATAATTTATCAATGCACATGGACTTAATATTTTTCTGGTCTCACATGAGTAGGTACCTGAATTCCCAATATGTTATTATTTAAACATTGTACACTTTCATTAACCCAAGTTCCCACAGTTTCCCCACACTTAGTTAACATACTATCTTAAGCTAACCAAAGATTCAATTGAGGTATTTAATTTGTTTTTCTGCTTAAGGCTAGTAATGTGGTAAAATATAGAACAAATGGGGATTAAAAGGCTCAAGGTGGCTAACAAAGGTAATTGAAGGGTAGGCTATTTGGGATAACTGAGCTAATAATCAAATAATGGCCTCAATCATATGCATGCATATAACACATTAAACATTGGACATATAGAGTGGAACAAAATAAAAATTACAATCATAGAAAAAAAAACACACAAGAATAAAATTTTATGGTTAAAATAGTGTAACCATGTAATTAGGCTCAATTCTCACAGGTTGTGTGTTCTTAACTCAAAAACCATGTTCCAATTTACAGTCTTCAAACAAGTTTAACATAGATTTTTCAATTTTAAATTAGTGAAATTTTCAAAATAGAGTCTTGAAAAGAAACTTGTTATTTTTCAACCAAATAGAACATGCATGCAAACACCTATTACTATGCAAACTATCCTATACTAACAAAAGAAAAATAACTTATTGGTGCTAAGAAAGAGCAGTTACCTCCGAAAGTCAGGTACTGACCGACCTCCCCACACTTAAAGCTTGGCACCGTTCTCGGTGCCATCAGTCAGGAACAAAAGGGGGCTGGTAGCAGCATCTCCACAGTCGGGATTATCATGGCTCCCTGTGCTAGTAGATGAAGTGCAGTCCGGAGTGTCTGGTTCTTCTTCAGGTGGGTGGTTGCCAACAATCAGCTCCTTGAGGAATGTAAATTGGCACTTGTTACGGCACTCCATTCACTTTGCCTGCTGGTCAAGCTGGTCCAACCTCTGAAGTATCTGAAGGAGCAGCTGATTTGTTGAAGGTGCTTGTGGTGTGGAAAGAGAAGGAATATCTCCGGTCGAGTCTGCAGTCTGGCTGATAGTGGCTGCTAGTGGTCTGACGTACTTCCCATTGGGGATAATCTGATCGTCCCGCGGAAGTATGGTCTTGGTGTCTCTAGCTCTGTAGGAGACTCTGGCTACTGAGACTAGATCTGAAACCAAGGCGGAAAAGGGTAGGTTGCTCGTAATTTGTACGTGTCCCATGGCGTCCCGGAGGTGTCTTGGTAGGTTGAGAGGCTGGTCAGTAAGGACATACCAGAGAAGAACAGCCATATCTGCAGTGAAGGAGAACTCGTGAGTGCTCAGAAAGACGTAGTGGGACATAATCTGTGCCCACACTCGAGCCTCCAAGGTGAGTGCTGAAGCCAATATTCCCTTAGGTCGGGATCGATGGTATCCAGAGATCCATCTGCTGCTAGGTTGTGCTATAACTCTGAGAACGGCGTCCCAGTCAAATTGGTATGTCTGGTGTTTGAAGGAGTCTTCTTGGAATGCGTCCAATCCTTCTGGAGCAGGGGGGAGATCTAAAGCTTGTTGAATAGCCTCTTCAGTTATGGGGACTTGCTTCTGATAGACATAGACAGATTGCAGGGTTGGCATGTGAAAATTTTAGTAGAATTCAACTACCCATGAGAGATTAACCTGTCGTGGCTGTCTTCGTAAGAATCCCCATTGTCTTCCCTCAATTAGGGGCTCAACAAACTCAACAATGTGGGTCGGGAGGATGAGTAGGTGCTCATTGTTATAGTTCCGCTCAGCCAGGATGGGGAACATATGCTCACAGTAGCGGTTAGTGAACCGCGCAGTGTCCTTTGTTGGAAAGGCTTTCTCTTTTTCATCGACCTTGATGATCCTCTTGACTCGCTTTGTTGAGGGCTTTACTGATGTTGAAGATGGTTCCACAGCTAGTGTTCTTTTTGTTCATTTCCTTGCCGGTGGTTTGGGAGCATCTTTCTCTTTACCCTTCTTAGTGGCCATCCTAGAAAGGGAAAGGGAAAGTAACATGTAAAGCTAAGGGTTAAAGCAAGGAGGAGGACAGTACAAGTGATAAGCACTGCATGGTAAAGAAGGATGTCGTTAACACATGGTCGCGACTACATGTGATAAGTTCATCAATGGAAATATAGCAAGTGCATGTTATGGCAAGTAGATGCAAGATGTTTATTGGCATGCCGGTAAAGGCATGAGTAGCATAGATCAAGCATCAAAAGTTAAATTGTATTATTACTCGTAACAAACTGACCATCATGTTTGTATTGAAAATTATATTTAATTAATAAAATATTTAAGGGTTTTTGTGAAAAATAGGCATTAGAGTAGAAGGATAGAGTAATTAAAAATGCACAATGCCATACGGGCTTTTTCACAAACACTTAGCATGCATGGTAAATATGTTATTGAAAGTATTAAATTTGAACATGCAAACAACCTAAAAATAATTAGTAATAATTGTCAAATAATGCCTCAATATATCCACAAGCAAAATATAGAAGAAAACAATCACCTAATTAAATTTCTAACACCAATTAAAAGGATGTAAAAAGAAAAGAAAGACAAAAAAAACATAGATAATGAAAAGAAAAAGGAGAAGAAAACATAAATAAAAGTATTAATGGAAAAGTAAAAAGAGAAAGAAGAAAAGAACCATGATGAAGAAGATGAACAAGGGGGGAAAAAGTAGTAGAAAGTAAGAAAGAATAAAGAAGAAAGAAGGAAGAAGAAAGAAGAAAGAATGATAATAGAAAGATAATTAGGATTGGGGAAGAAAAGATAAGAATTCTGGCGCACATCTACTTAAACTGTGCATCGCATGCGACGCGTACGCGTGCTTCACGCGTCCGCGTAGGTTGCGCTATTTTCAAGTGACGCGTACGCGTGGAAGACGCGTACGCGTGACATGTATTGTGCTATTGGCGCGGAGGCAGCCTCGTGCACGCACAACTCTCTGTTTCAATACGCACATTGCCAAAATTTAGGGCGACGCGTGCGCATCAGGGACACGCACGGGTGAATGGCCTAAATTAGAAAAATAATGCGTACGCATCAGGGACGCGTACGCGTGATGGGGTTTGTACTTCCAGCACAATTCCAGCCCCACACCATCATAACTCTCTGTCCATACACTCATTTACGCCGATTTGCAGGGCCACGGGTACATGTGGGTGACGCGCACGCGTGGAGGGCTGATTTTGCAAGCAACGCGTATGTGAGGGCGTGTTTGTGGCTAAAGCACGCCTCCAGACATGCTCCCACGTAACTCTCTATTTCATTCATCTTCGTTTCGCATGCACTTATGACGCGTATGCGTCAGCGACGCTTGCGTGTTGCGTGGAAAAAAATTTTTTTATGCAGAATGCAAATGCAAATGCAGACTATATGCATGAACACTAAGAGTAAAACAAAATAAAATAAAACCAAGACTGAAAAAGAACGATCATACCATGGTGGGTTGTCTCCCACCTAGCACTTTGCTTTAACGTCCTTAAGTTGGACGGTCTTCAAGCTCATTCTGCTTCTGTTGGTGGGTCTTCCAAGAGGAAGACTTCTAGTTCTTTGTGTTCCTTCATCTTCTCACCATGATAAAGCTTTAGGTGATGTCTATTGACCTTGATGCAATTGGAACTTGAAGGATGACGCAGGTGGAAAACTCCATATAGCTTTGCTTTCTCCACCCTATAGGGAACTTTCCATCTGGATCTCAGCTTGCCTGGCATGAGTCTCAGCCTGGAGTTGTAAAGGAGAACCAGATCTCCCAGTCTGAACTCTCTTCTTTTGATATGCTTGTCATGCACGGCCTTCACTTTTTCTTTGTATAATCTGGAGTTATCATAAGCTTCAAGTCGAAGAGTCTCCAGCTCTGCCAATTGCAACTTCCTTTCAGCACCAGCTTGCTCGAATCCCATGTTGCACACTCGCACAGCCCATAAAGCCTTGTGTTCCACCTCCACTGGAAGGCGGCAAGGCTTTCCGTACACTAAGCCGAAGGGATTCATCCCAATGGGTGTCTTATACGCTGTCTGATACGCCCAAAGCTCATCTTGTAGCCTGGCACTCCAGTCCTTTCTATGAGGCTTGACGATCTTCTCCAGGCGATCAAGCATCTGATCAATAAATGGCAAGGCGTAGTGATCCTTGAGAGTAGTTTGGTTGAGACGCCTGTAATCAATGCAAACTCTCCATGAATTCTGCACTCTAGTTGTCAGGAGCTCTCCATGTTCAGTCTTTATTGTTGTAACTCCAGACTTCTTGGGTACTACTTGTACTGGACTGACCCATTCACCATCTGAGATGGGGTAAATGATATCAGCTTCAAGTAGCCTGGTCACTTCTAAGATGGTGGGATTCAATCTTCTTTGGGGTTGACGGACAGGCCTTGATCCCTCTTCTAAAAATATCCTATGCTCACAAACTTGAGGGCTGATGCCTACTATATTCGCCAAGCTACACTGACGTGGCAGAAATTGGCGAGTTAAGAATTGTTATAAGATATGAGTTGCAAGTATAGTCCTCAACCAACCAGAAATCCGCTTATCAATTTAAAAAGGGTGTCACAGAAATTAAAATTAAAATACTGGGAGTATGAATCCCATGTCGTCTCCCAACGAGTTGCAGGAAAGTGTGCTATTTTATTAATCAGATAGTTTTCAAAAAGATTTAAGTTGAATGACAGGTAATTAAATCAGAGAATTAATGTAAATTAAATAAAAGCCTTGACTAGGAGTAGATTAGTTGGAAGCCCTATTCTTGTTGCAGTACTTTCAAGATTAATTGATAATTGGGGTTGTTCTGTTTAGTTATCCCTTACTAGGTCAGGGAAAGTCAAACAAGTTGGAATGTTGTTTCTATTCACAAGTCCCAATCCGCTTACTTGGAAGGACTGGCATTAGTGACTAGAGAGCAAACCAATAATAAACCCAATTACAATTTCTCCTTTGAGCACTCCAACTCAAGGGTTCCTTTCAATCAACTCCCCATCAAGTTAGGGAACTACTCGCTCATTGTGAATGTGGAATTCATAACATAGAAAAGGGAATTAAAGAAAGACATGATAAATAAAACTCTAAGGAATCAACTAAAAATAAAAGTAACTCTTACATTAATAAATTCTGAAATAATCCAATAGTAAGATTGAAGTAAATTAAAGGACATGGGAGAGTAAAGCCAAGTAAAGAAAGCGAACTAGATTGACGAAGTCTTGATGAGGTGATAACTCTTCTCAATATCCCAATGCAAAAAGCAATAGAAAATAAAAATCCTAAGAACTATGAATGTGTAGAGAGAAAACCTAGAGGAGAGGAAAACTAGATCTGAAAAACTAAAACTATCTAGAATGAATGTTGTTGTTGATCTCTGCATGTTCTCTGGCTCTAGTCTGCTTTTCTGGGCCAAAAACTGGGTCAAAATAGGGCACGAAATTGTCCCCAGCGATTCTGCAAATTATGCAGATCGCGCACGTCACGCGATCGCGTCATTCATGCGGACGCGTCATTCGGCATTTTGCTTGTCCACACGGACACGTCGTCCACGCCTCCACGTCACTTATGCTATTCCAATCCGCGCGGTCGCGTGAGCCATGCGGCCGCGTCACTTCTCGCTGGTCATCTCCTTAATTTCTTGTGTTCCTTCCATTTTTGCAAGCTTCCTTTCCAATCTCCAACTCATTCGTGCCCTATAAAGCCTGAAATACTTAACACACAGATCACGGCATCGAATGGAATAAAGGAGAATTAAAATACATAATTAAAAGTCTCTAGGAAGCAAGTTTTCAATCGTGTAATGATTTTAGGAAGGAAATATAAATGCATGCTAATTATATGAATAAGTGGGTAAAGATCATGATAAAACCACACAATTAAACACATTATAAACCATAAAATAGTGGTTTATCAACCTCCCCACACTTAAACATTAGCATGTCCTCATGCTTAGTTGAAGGAGATAAAATAAATGAGTAGGAACATGTGAAACTCATGCAATGCAATGCAACCTATATATGTAAATGCAACTATATGATTCTTTTCCACTTGATCAAAAGTAAAGAAGCTCTTCAAAACAATTACAAATCAAATTCCATTAATTCAATTCTTATACAGTAAGAACAGCTAAAAATGCAAGAAGATAGCTCATGAAAGCGGAGAACATAGAATTTCAAGCATTGAACCCTCACTGAAGATGTATGTACACTCTAGTTTCTCTAGTGTATAGCGTAATTACTCTATTCTTCTCTAATCATGCTTTCTAATTTTTGTTCTTCTCCTAACCAATCAACAACATTTAATATACCAATGCAAACATCATGAGGTCTTTTCAAGGTTGTAATGGGGCCAAGATAAGGGTAAGGATGTATATATGGCTAAGTAAGCTTATAAATTGAATCTTTATTTAACCCAAGCTTTCACCTAACCTCTATGTATATTCTATATAACTTTAGACAGCATACCTAGCTACCCAGAAATTTCTTTCACATTCCATACTCATGTTTCAACTTTTTATTTTAATTTTATCATACATGCATTGATCCTTGAATTCTTAACTTAACATTGGGGTAATTTTGTCCCCTTATTTATTTATTGAATATTTTTTTTTCATAAACATAAAAATAAACATAGCTTATCAATGCACATAGATTTTTAATTCTTATAGTTTCACATGAGTAGGTATCCAAATTCCCATTATATTATCATGACACATTCCCTTATTATCTTTTGTTCCCACAATTTCCCATACTTAATTGACACACACAATTCTATCTTAAGCTAACCAAAGATTCAATTTGGGATATATATTTGTTTTTCCGCTTAAGGCTAGTAATGTGGTAAAATATAGAACAAATGGGATTTAAAGGCTCAAAGTGGCTAACAAAGGTAATTGAAAAGGGTAGGCTTAATTTGGATAAGTGGGCTAAACAAATATTGGCCTCAATCATATGCAAACATATAAATATAATAAACATTGGACATATAGGATGAAACAAAATATAGATTACAATTATAGAGAAGTAAACACACATGAATAAAATAATTATGGTTAAATAATGTAACCATTCATAAAGGCTCAAATCTCACAGGTTGTGTGTTCTTTAGCTCAAAAATTATGTTCCAAATACAACTTCAAGAAAATTTATTATAGAAGTTTTGATTAAAATTAGTGAAATTTTGTTCCAAAGATAGGGTCTTAGAAGAAACTTATTGTCTTTTCAATCAAGCAGAACATGCATGCAACTAACCTATTACTATGCAATTTATCCTATTCTACAAAAGAAAAATCTAACTAAATATCCTAATTTATTGGTGTTTAGGGAAGAGAAATTACCTCCGAAAGTCAGGTACTGACCGACCTCCCCACACTTAAGGCTTTGCACCGTCCTCGGTGCCATCTGTTAGAAACAAAGGTGGGTTGGTAGCAGTATCTCCATCGTCGGGGCCATCATGGCTCCCTGTGCTGGTAAAGGAAGTGGAGTCCGGGGTGTCTGAGTCCTTGAATTTTCCCAAAATTAGCTCCTTGAGGTATGTGAATCGGCGTTTGTTATGGCGCTCTCTCATCTTAGCTTTCTGTTCCTGCCGATCCAACCTTGCAAGTATCTGCTGGAGCAGGTGGTCTGTAGTAGGTGCTTGTGGTGTTGAAGAAGGAAAATCTTCAACTAGTTCAATAGGCTGGCTGATAGTGGCGGCTGGTGGTCTGATATATTTCCCATTAGGGACGTATTGATCATCCCGCGAAAGTATGGCTTTGGTGTCCCCAACTTTGTAGGAGACTCCGGCGGCTGAGATAAGATCTGAGACCAGGGCGGGGAAAGGTAAGTTGCCCGTGATTTGTATGTGTCCTATGGCATTCCAGATATGTCTGGGTAGATTCAGAGGTTGGTCTGTAAGGATGCACCATAGAAGAACGGCCATGTCCGCAGTGAAGGATGATTCGTGAGTGCTCGGAAAGACGTAATAGGACATGATCTGTGCCCATACATGAGCCTCCATGGTAAGTGCTGAAGCCGATATTCCCTTAGGGCGAGTGTGATGGTATCCGTAGATCCAACGGCTGCCAGGTAGTGCGATAACTCTGAGAACGGTGTCCCAGTCAAAGTAGTACATCTGGCGCTTGAGTGCGGCTTCTTGAAAGGCATCTAATCCTTCTGGAACAGGGGGAAGACCTAGAGCTTTTTGAATGGCCTCTTCTGTAATGGGACTTACTTCTGGCGGATGTAGACAGACTGCAGAGTTGGTAGGTAGAAGTTAGAGTAGAACTCGACTACCCAAGAAAGATCGACCTGCCTTGGCTGTTGTCTTCGTGCAATCTGCGGCTCAACAAATGTAGCAATGTGGTTTGGGAGGAGAAGAAGGTATTCGTTGTTGTAACTCCTTTCTTCCAAGATGGGGAACATCTGCTCACAGTAGTGATTGGGAAATCGCACAGTGTCCTTTGCTGGGGAGGCTCTTTCTTTATCATCAACTTTTATAATCCTCTTAATTTTCTTTGTTGAGGGCTTAACCGCAGTTGAAGAGGGTTCTACCACTAATGCTCTTTTTGTTCCTCTTCTTGCTGGTTGTTTAGGAGTAGCTTTCTCCTTTTCTTTCTTGGTGCTCATCATCATTCTCACCTATGAACGCGTGCCTGACAAACACTTCCGTTCTACATGCAGACAAGCTAGAATGAGTATCTCTTGGATATCTAATACAGAGGACTGAGTCCGAGATATTGGAATCTTCGTTGTATAAGTTAGAACCCATGGATGGCCATTCTTGAGATCCGGAAAGTCTAAACCTTGTCTGTGGTATTCCGAGTAGGATCCGGGAAGGGATGGCTGTGACGAACTTCAAACTCGCAAGTACTGGGCGTAGTGACAGACGCAAAAGGAGGGTGAATTCTATTCCAGTATGATCGAGAACCTCCAGATGATTAGCCATGCAGTGACAGCGCATCGGACCATTTTCACAGAGAGGATGTGAAGTAGCCATTGACAACAGTGATGCCCTACATATAGCTTGCCATGGAAAGGACTAGGAAGGATTGGATGAAGACAGCAGGAAAGCAGAGGTTCAGAGGGACAAAAGCATCTCTATACGCTTATTTGAAATTCTCACCAATGAATTACATAAGTGATGACAAGTCATCTTAGCCTAGTTTCACTAGTCTTTTTCTTTTGTTTTCACTTGAATGATGCACTTTCTTGAGCTACAAGTAAGCTAATTTGGGTAGATTTAGCAATAGAGTGAAGTTTTCTTGGTTTATCTTGCTGAATATGATTCTCATAGCTTGATAAATAAACGAGAGAAGTGATTTCCATTCATTAATCTCTCAATTTTACCAACTGTTTGACACATGGTGTCAACTAATCCTCTGACTACATTCTGGCATGAGAATATCCAATTTTCACTCCCGTGAGTTATTATTACTTGATGCGACCTGGTGCACTTGCCGGTTAGATTTGGGTGTTTTGGAGAAATTCGTTTCTCTACGAAAATATCCCATCATCTTGTTGTTCTGTACAACAAAAGCAATTTTCTTCTGATTTTCTCTCAAAGCCTATTAACTGTTTGACACATTGTGTCAACTAATCCTCTGACTACATTCTGGCATGAGAATATCCAATTTTCATTTGGATTGTTTGTGATTGTGCAGGTCATGGAGGAAAGGAATCCTACAGCAAGAGGAGAAAAATTGAGGCATTATGATTTCCAGCCTCCATAATCAAAGAGCAAGATGTCAAGCTAGTGACAATAAAAGAGCGCTTGATGGGAGGCAACCCAACCGGAGGTAACCATCTTTTCATATCTATTTTAATAAAAAGGCTAATTAGTTTTATCTATATTGCTGGAAGCTAAGTTTGGTGTTACACACCAAAACAATATAAAGGAGAATGAAGGATTCTAAGTTTGGTGTTTCACCAAAATCCCATTATAAAACACATTCTCACTTTCTGCATAATGCTGGCTTCAAGCATGTTGGATGAACTAGTTAACTATTCTGCTGTTTCCTAGTTTTCAGTTTTATTGCTTTTGAAAAAGAAGAAGAAAAGAAAAAAATTATCACACATGGTTAATTTGATGCATGAAAACCATTGGCAAGGTACTAAGTTTGCTGTTCCCACACCAAAGTAAGTTCAAAAGCCCATAAATAAATCAGCCAGACTAACCATTGTTTCCAAGTGCTTGGGGAACAAGCAACTTTCAATATCATTGCAGAGGTCCATACAAGCTTTTGGAGGGATTAAGCATCATCAACCAAAGAAACAAAAGATGAACCTAAGGGCCAGCAATGATGATGAAAAGAAGGAAAGCAAGTGAACTCCAAAAGGTTGTATTATTAAGTGATTATCTTACATCAAACACTGCTATGATTGAGAGTGGTTTAGTTTCCCTGATTATCTGTCTGTTTAGCATGATTTCTTTTCTGTAATTCAATAAGCAAGATGCTTGATCATTCACAACATTTTTCTCTTCAAAACGCGTGGGTTGGTCAGACAAGTGTGGAGATACCTGATGACAAGTCATCTTAGCCTAGTTTCACTAGTCTTTTTCTTTTGTTTTCACTTGAATTATGCACTTTCTTGAGCTACAAGTAAGCTAATTTGGGTAGATTTTCATGCTTCCTTTGATTGAATCAACCATGTATGAATTCATGCTATTTCATGAGGTTTTAGGCTATAATTGTCACATATTATGATAAAATGAATATCTCATGATTTTAAGCATAGCTTTGATGTGTTTGGTTGATTAATGATAGGTGAAGAAAGCTTGGAGAAAGGTTGAAGCAAGAATGAATGGCTAGGAGTAAAGAGAGGACAATGGAATAAGTGAAAATGAACCAGTAAGCAAAACGTTGGACCAAAAGTTAGCCTCAAACTTTTGCACAAACTTTTGGGTGAAAAGTTAGCCCCAACGTTAGCCCCTAACTTTTGGGCTAACGTTGGCACATGAAAGTTACTCCCTGGGCACCAAAAGTTTGCGCCAACGTTAGCCCCTAACTTTTGGGCTAACGTTGGCGCCATAAGTGCACTAAGGAAGGCCAACGTTGGAGCAAAAGTTAGACCCCTAACTTTTGCCCCAACGTTGGTATCAGCAAAACAAGGGTGCTGATGTGAAAAGTTGGAGCAAAAGTTAGACCCTAACTTTTACTCCAACTTTTACTCAAGCTTTCATGATTCCAACACGGTTCAATTCGGTTCTTCTCCAAACTCCAAGAGCAATCAACCAAGGCCTCTCTCAACCCAATTCCACCAAGAGCAAAGGCCCAACTCAAGGCTTGAAGATCATTTGAAGAAAGTGTATAAATAGGATAGAATTCAAGTTCTTAAAGGAGCTTTCCTTTTGAGTTTTCATAATAGTTTTCGGAGAGCTTTGGATATTGAGTGATCTTTAATTTTTTAGTTTCGGGGAAGGAGAATTCCATTCTCTTCCTTTGAGTTTTATTGCTTTCAATTTCAATTACAACTGTCTTGGATCTTGGGTTGAAGAATTGAAGAAATTCTGTTT
>NC_029785.2:79407638-79411261 GCF_000816755.2 Arachis ipaensis
TTGTTCTTCATCTACTTTCTTTGCAATTTACTTTTCCCTTGCAATTGTTCTTGTTGGATCAAGGAAGGTAGTGAGATCTAGACATGGTTTTCTAGTCTCTGGACTCCTGAGATCTGAAATTCCAATTTACATTCTGTTTTTGCTTTTCATGTTCATTTACTTGTTTTGCTTCAGATCCGATTCAACCCAAACACTCTTTTACTTTTCTGTTTGATGCAATTTTCTTTTCCTTGTTTAAATTCTGCAAATCCAATCCCCAATTCCCTTTACAATTCCAGCCGTTTACATTTCTTGCACTTTAAGATTCCGCAATTTACATTTCTTGCATTCTAAGTTTCTGCCATTTAATTTCTTGTTCTTTAAGATTCATCACTTTAATTTCTTGCTCTCTTTAATTTCATGCAATTTACCCATTCCCTTTACTTTCCATGCAATTTAATGTCTGCAAATCACAAATCACTCAACCAAATCTTGATTCGCTTGACTAAATCAACCACTAAACTAAAAATTGCTCAATCCTTCAATCCCTGTGGGATCGACCTCACTCCCGTGAGTTATTATTACTTGATGCGACCCAGTGCACTTGCCGGTTAGATTTGGGTGTTTTGGAGAAATTCGTTTCTCTACGAAAATATCCCATCAATAAGTATCTCTATCCTATTTTATTTATCTTTTAATTATTAAATCTCCATAACCATTTGAATCCGCCTGACTGAGATTTACAAGATTACCATAGCTTGCTTCAAGCCGACAATCTCCGTGGGATCGACCCTTACTCACGTAAGGTTTATTACTTGGACGATCCAGTGCACTTGCTGGTTAGTTGTACGAAGTTGTGAAACTGAATTAAGAACATGAACGTGCGTATTGACTTTTTAGTGCCGTTACCAAGGAAGGAATGATCACGATTTCGCACACCAGTTCTTTAGCTAAAATCGCCACATTTTGATGAGCCCAGTTATCATGTGAGAATAAGTAATGGCCCCGATAATGATGAACTTGAAGAAATTGTGAATGATATGTGTGTTATAGGATCTGACTGGGAATGGTATTTGGATAGAAGACATCGGTTCATCAGGAGAGGAGACCTCATCCCGGAAGCCAAGGGATGGTTTGAGCTCGTGAGGAGATCTATCCTCCCAGCTGCAAATAATTCGGGGGTTAACACTACTCAAGCTACTATGGTACATTGCTTAATAAAGGGTGGAGGCATCAATGTGCACGAGATTATAGCTGAGGGGATTCAAGAGTCAGCCGAGAAGAATGATCCAGGTGCTAGACTTTGGTACCACAGCACCATCCTTAGACTGTGTACGAAAGCCAAGGTAGTCTTCGAGGACAACAATCCAAGTTGGGTAAACCCTGGAAAGTCAGTCACGTTACAGCGAATAACTTATGTGGCACCCGCCCAACAACAAAGAAGGCCTCAAATAGGGAAAAGAACATCACAAGAAGAACCTCACCAAGAAGAACCTCACCAGGAAGAATACCAGCAAGAAGAGCACTATGATCCAACCAATATAAATCTGGGCCACATTCAAAGAGCCATTGAGGACTTGGCAAGGAGATATATGGAAGGGCAAGAGCAACAACTACACATTCAATCCCAAAGGATGGATCGTCAAGAAGAACTCCTTTCTAATTGGATGAATCAACAAGGGGAGTGGCAGAAACAGCAAATGGAAAACTACTCCCAGCTCACTCAAGCCATCAATCAAATGACTGAAAGGCAAGAGTGTCAAGATAAACACCTTCAAGAACTCAACCAACGTCAGCTAGCTCAGACAAAGGCATTCAATGAGTTCAGCGTACTTAATGAAGAACGGCAACTACATAGGGAGGAGTTCAACATAAACTCTCAAGCCAAGTTGAACTATATGTCTGGTCATATGCACTCTACAATCCCTTGGTATGATGAGGTCAAAAAAGATCTCACAGAACAAGAGGAAAGGAAGGTGAAACAGTAGAAGTAAACATTGAAAAAGAAGATGGAAGATGCTGGCTTCTGGAAAAAGTTGATTGGAAAAAGCAAGGGAAGTGGGAGTGCAAGCACTCAAGAAAAACACAAAGAGGACAAACAAGAAGGAGAGCGCGAACAACCTCATGAGTAAAAGGTGGTGGAGTTCCCTTATTGTCCCATCTTTTTCAAGTTTTAAATAAGAAAAATCTTGTATGAAATAGAACATGCTTCCATGGTAGTTTAGGTTTTTCAATGCTGTCTTTAGTATTTTCCTTACTTTTGTCATATGTGTGCTGGTTCAAGTTATCTATCTTCATCTGCATCTTGCTTATTGTATGTTTGTCCTTTTAAGCTAAATAAAAAGAGATGTTATGAAAGACCAGAGTGGAGTTCAATTTGTGGAGTAAGTCCTTAAATTTGTGGTGTAGTAATCACTTAACTAAGTTGGTTCACCAACAAGGTGGGAAGGCAACTATCTGTCCTGAATCATATGCTTGAAACACACCCCATGAGACTAGCTAAATAATAAGATCCCAATAAGAAAAAGGAAAAGAACACTAAGAGTTGAAAAAGAAAGGAAGGTAATAAAGAATAAGGCTAGGCACCAAGGGCTTGAACCTTGAGGGATGTGTCTGTGGTGCTCTTGTACCAAGGATCTGCTTGGATGAATAAGTTCTTAGGAGTGCTTCATCACTTGGTAACTTGGGTTAACTAACCCGGGATTATCAACTGAAAATCCACTATCAAGAGTAACCTTGCTACAGAACATTTAGTAACCCAAAGAGGTGCTGGACACCAAGACCTCAAGGAAAGAAAATAACAAACCATGTGCTTGTGGTGTGCATGTATGGGGGAGAGAGACTTGAGGGAGTAAGTCCTTAGGGGTGTTTCAACACCTAGCACCTTGAACCAACTGGTTCAGGAGTGTTGGCTGAAAACTTATCTTAAAGAGTCGCCCTCTCACATAACACTTAGCCTAAGGATGCAATAAACCTTGGAAAGACAAAGGGATCAATAAATAACAGTCTCAAAGGGTGCCATCAAGTGAGTATTCCAAGGCATGATAAAGGTCTGAAAGCCAGTAAAGGAATGAACCTAAGTTGCTATGAATGAAACCCCATAAAACCAAGGACATGACTTCCACAAGAATGATTCATTCATCTTGTCATTTCATTCATCATTCTCTTGTTCCAGTACTTCCTTAGGGACAAGCAAGCTTTAAGTTTGGTGTTGTGATGCCAGGGCATTTTGGCCAGTTTCACTGACCTTTTCTTTATGGTTTTAGGGTAGTTTAATGCACTTTCTTAGGAAATAAGCAAGTTTTGGGTAAATAATCACTTATATCTTGATTCAAGCAAACATTGTGAATTTTACATGATTTCATGAGAATTATGTATGAATTAAATGACAAAATTGAATGATGCATGTCTCATAACTTGGATTAGAGCTTTGATGCACTTTATTGCTTGATTTCAGGACAAAGGAAGCAAGGAAGAACCACGTAGTAGCCACGTTAGTCTAGCTAACGTGACCACTAACGTAGAATGGAGGCTAGCTTGCAACGTTAATGAGAAAAGTAATCGCCAATAACGCTCTCGAATCCATCATTGCCCACGTTAAGAGTCACGTTAACTAAGTTAACGTGAACTCTAACGTGGAGGAA
>NC_029785.2:79414441-79450247 GCF_000816755.2 Arachis ipaensis
TGAAAGCCAGTAAAGGAATGAACCTAAGTTGCTATGCATGAAACCCCCATAAAACCAAGGACATGACTTCCAGATTCATGATTCATTCATCTTGTCATTTCATTCATCATTCTCTTGTTCCAGTACTTCCTTAGGGACAAGCAAGCTTTAAGTTTGGTGGCCAGGGCATTGGGCAATTTGGCCAGTTTCACTGACCTTTTCTTTACTATTTTTAAGGTAGTTTCATGCATTTTCTTAGAAAATAAGCTAGTTTTTTTCTTAGGAAATAAGCACGTTTTGGGTAAATAATCACTTACATCTTGATTCAAGCAAACATTGTGAATTTTACATGATTTCATGAGAATTATGTATGAATTAAATGACAAAATTGAATGATGCATGTCTCATAACTTGGATTAGAGCTTTGATGCACTTTATTGCTTGATTTCAGGACAAAGGAAGCAAGGAAGAACCACGTAGTAGCCACGTTAGTCTAGCTAACGTGACCACTAACGTGGAATGGAGGCTAGCTTGCAACGTTAATTGGAAAAGTGATCGCCATTAACGCCTTCATGAGCCATCATAGCCCACGTTAGTTGCCACGTTAACTATGTTAACGTGGAAGCTAACGTGGAAGAGAAGTAGAACTCCAACGTTAGTGGTAAAAGTAAGTGCCACTAACATTCCAAAGTGGCAGCTGGCCACGTTAAGAGTCACGTTAACTCAGTTAACATGAACTCTAACGTGGATGAGGAAGATAATGCCAACGTTAGTGACACTCACCTTTGTCACTAACGTTGGATTAAGCCACTATGAGCCACGTTAGTTGCCACGTTAATTACATTAACGTGGAAGCTAACGTGGAGAAGAGGGATGATGAGCCAACGTTAGTGACACTCACCTTTGTCACTAATGTTGGAGATGGCTATCAATACCATGTTAGAAGTCACGTTAACCTAGTTAACGTGAACTCTAACGTGGGAAGAAGGGCATTTTGAAGTGTTAGTGACAAAGGTAAGTGTCACTAATGCTCTCGAAGATTTGGCAAGCCTACGTTAAAGGCCACAATAACTATACTAACGTGAACTCTAACGTAGGGAGAAAGGGGTACTCTCAACGTTATAGGAAAAGGTAAACTCCAGTAACGTTTGCGAAGGGCCAAGAAGCAACGTTAGTGGTCACATTAGTGCCACTAACGTTGAAGTTAACGTGGACCTTTTTTGGGTTGGGAACGTTAGTGAAAGAGGTGATTGTCACTAACGTTCTCGATCCCACAATTTCACTTAACGTTAACACCACTAACACCCCAAGCTAAAGTCCATACCTACTGAACACTTTCTCTGCAAGTAAAGCTGAGCCCACTGAAAAAGATAACTGCTTCAACTCAAGATCCAAAGGCCCATATCCAAGACTTGAAGAAGCAACTAGAAGATCAGAAGAATAGTATAAATAGGGAGAACTTTGAACTAGAAGGGAGCTTTTGGGCATTATTAGAATTACTCTCTGTATTTTTTACTTTCTCTGCAACTTCTAGTTTAACTTTTCAGAATGCATTCTCCATCTTTGTTTTCCATTCCCAGAGCTATGAACAACTAAACCCCTTTCATTGGGTTAGGGAGCTCTGTTGTAATTTGATGGATCAATAATAGTTTTCATTATTCTTCTTCTTTCTTTTCTCTTGATTTTACTAGAAAGCTTTCAATCTTCATCTAATTGAGTAGTTATCTTGGAAAAGAAGCTATTCATACTTGGATCTCTTCGGAACCTTGGAAGAGGAATGAAGAGATCATGCTAGAAATGCTCTCTCATGTTGGACCAAATTGGGGTTTGAATGGATATAGTGACATATAATCCTACCAACACTTTGATTTAGAAATACATGTGGCATAATCAGTAACCATACCTCATCTCTTCTCATGAGCAATTGGACCAAGGAATTGGCTATTGATCAAGATTTGAGAGATTGAATTACCAAGGAATTGGAATTCAATCACTTAAGATTGCCAAGGAGATCAATGAATGCATTGATTGAGGAAGAGATGAAAATGAACTTGATTCGGAGGATGCAACATCTCCTAAGCCCAATGAACTCCCCATTTCTGATCTTACCCATTCTCTTTAATTTCTACCAATTACTTCCATGATCATCTTCCCCATTCCCATTTAAGATTCTACAATTTATTTTTCGTCATCTATTTTCAGTTCTTTATTTCCAGCATTTACATTTTCTGCTATTTACTTTTCCGCCATTTAATTTCCTACAACTCTCAAATCAAATTCTGCTTAGCTCAACTAGAACATTCCTCCAATTAAAGTTGCTTGACCAATCAATCCCTGTGGGATTCGACCTTACTCTATTGTGAGTTTTTACTTGACGACAATTCGGTATACTTGCCAATGGAGATTTGTTAAGAGCCAAGTTTCCGTGCATCAAGTTTATGGCACCGTTGCCGGGGATTGATTTTGTATCAACAATGATTTAATTGGTAGATAACTAGATTGAGCATTTTCCTTTTGGTTGATTTAGTTTCATCTGAGTAATTTACTTTCAGTTTTAGTTATTTCTTTCCCTTTACCTTTCACCCATTAGTGGTGTTACCTGCATTTTGCTTTAATATTTGGTTCACTGACCCACTAACTGTTTGATATATTGCATCACTCACACTAACAGCATTTCTGCAGAAAATATTGTCTGCATCTATCTTTCTTGCTTGTGCCTTATTGGGTGTATGACAGGTAGAAGAAGCAGGGCTTTAACTTCCTTTGATTCTGAACCTGAGAGGACCTTCCTTAGATTAAGGAGGGAAGCAAGAGGGAAGAGAGTAGTCGGTGCTGAGGAAGATGAGGAGTACTTTGAACCAGACATGGATGAGAATATGGAGAACCATCATGAAGAAGAGGCTCACAACCATGGCAAAGAAGGTCCAGCGCATCAGGCTAGACAAGAGAGAAGAGTTCTGGGTTCTTACATCAACCCAAATCCAGGAAACTGTGGAAGTAGCATCCAAAGGCCAACCATACATGCCAACAATTTTGAACTAAAGCCATAGGTCATCACCCTTGTTCAGAACAATTGTTCATTCGGAGGAAGTGTCCAAGAAGACCCCAATCAACATCTAACCACCTTCCTGAGGATATGCGATACTGTGAAGTCTAATGGTGTTCACCCTAACACCTATAGACTACTTCTGTTTCCCTTCTAACTCAAGGACAAAGCATCTAAATGGCTGGAATCCTTTTCAAAGGAGAGTTTAGCAACCTGGAAAGATGTGGTGAACAAATTCTTGGCAAGATTCTATCCTCCTCAACGAATCAACAGGTTGAGAGCTGAGGTACAAACCTTCAGGCAGCAAGTTGGTGAGACTCTATATGAAGCATGGGAGAGGTTTAAGGACCTGACACGAAGTTGCCCGCCAGATATGTTCAATGAATGGGTGCAGTTGCACATTTTCTATGAAGGCCTTTCGTATGAATCAAAGAAGGCAGTAGACCACTCATCCGGGGGATCTCTGAACAAGAAGAAGACCATTGAAGAAGCCATAGATGTCATTGAGACTGTAGCAGAGAATGACTACTTCTATGCTTCTGAAAGAGGCAACACTAGAGGAGTGATAAAGCTGAATAATGTGGATGCACTGCTAGCTCAAAACAAGCTTATTACCAAGCAGTTGGCTGACCTTACCAAAAAGATGGAGAGGAATCAAGTGGCAGCAATCACCACCTCAGCAGCAGCGCAAGAAGGAGTGAATGAAGAAGCAGAGGGTGATCAGGAATAAGCTAACTACATTGAAAATTCACCTAGGCAGCACCATGACCCATATTCCAAAACATATAATCCCGGTTGGAGGAACCACCCAAACTTTGGGTGGGGAAACCAACAGGATCAAGGCCAAGATTAGAGACGCCACAACCCTAACAACAATGCAGCTCACCAACACTCCACACAGAGGTCATATCAACACCCACCTAACAACACCTCTCAACATCCATACCAAAGTCAAAATGGCCCTTCTCATCCTTCCAATCTCAACTCTCCATCATCGGAAGAAAGACTATCAAGGATTGAGACTCTACTTGAGGGCATATATAAGGAAATCCAAGATAACAAGGTATTCAAGAAGGAGGTGCGAGCCAATATCAAGAACTAGGGAGACACCATCAAGAGGCTGGAGTTTCAAGTGGGATACCTTTATGAGAAGATCCCCAAACCTACTGATAGCTTCCCAAGTGACACAGAGAAAAATCTGAGAGGTGAAGCAAAGAAGGTCAGACGGGAAGATTGCAAGATGGTTACTATAAGTGATAAGGAGACTGAGGAAGAGCCGAACAAACCATTAGAACAACCTGAAGATACATCAGCAGAAAAGCAGGAAGAGAATCATCAAGAAACCACAATCACACAGAAGGAGCTGTTGAGACTCTATGCACCCTTTTCCCAAATACTCAATGGTGGTGTAGAGAAGAGAATATACTCAAGGTTTCTTGACATGTTTGCATCTCTCCATGTAAACATACCATTCATCAAGGCCCTCCAACAAATGCCCTCATACATTAAGTATATAAAGGAGCTGCTAACCAGGAAAAGCTCACTCAAGGGAGGACAAATAATAGTGATGAATAAGGAGTGCAGTGCTCTCATTCAAACAGAGTTGCCTACAAAAAGGAAGGACCCAGGGAGTTTTCACATCCCCTGTCCCATAGGAGAAATACTGATTGATAAGGGATTCTGTGACCTGGGAGCAAACATCAACTTAATGCCTCTATCTCTAATGAAGAAGCTGCAGATCAATGAGCTAATGCCCACAGACGTAGTCATCGGACTGGCTGACAAAACTCAAAAACAAGCAGTGGGAGTGGTTGAAAATGTGTTGGTGAAAGTGGGAAACTATTTCCTCTCCACAGATTTTGTCATATTGGAAGTGGAAGAGAGTCCCATCCACCCAATCATATTGGGAAGACCGTTCCTAGCTACAGCCAGAACACTCATATATGTGGAGCGAGGAGAGCTAATACTGAGGATACATGATGAACAACTCGCATTCAAAGTCTTCAAACCCTCACAAGAAGCAGACCAGGAAAATAAGGAACCAAGGGAAAATCACAGCAAAGCACTGGTGGAAGAAACAAGTACTGAAGCACAAAATGTAGAACCTATGCACAATTACTCAAGAGGTTTCAAAAAGGATTTGATTTCCTCTTTTTATATATAAAACAAGCATGCATAATTCCCCCTAAATAAGTGAAATATATTAAAGCATGCACATTAACTTAAAATAGGGGTACCAATCCTATTTTGAGTTATTCACCAAATAAGCATACAAGCATTAAACAAAATTATGAAGGAAATATCAAAGTATTTAAACCATAATAGAAATCCTTAGCTTACTAGGAGTTAGTTTAACAATTCATATAATCAAATAAACATAAAGCAATAAAAAGTGACTTGATGTTAAAAAAATCTTCAATTTGTTGATCCTCCATTGTTTATAATCTTCAAATACTTCAATCTACCTCAAGATGAATCACTCATTCATCAACTCATAAACCTACAAAACAATGGCTAATTGGATATCTCCAATGCTTAAGTTAGTAAAAGATACAAAAATAGTAATATAAATGCAATGAATTCAAAAAAATCATATTAGATTAGAATCCAAGATACCAAGTTCATTTCGGATGTTAAAAAAACTTTGGAGTTCCATTTTGGTGTAAGGCTTGTAAGCACTTTGGTCACAATTTGTTTATCATTGTATTTTGTGCCAAGCATGCTTAGGTTGTTGAAGATCTTGGAGAGTCTTTCAAGAGCTTCTTCAATGCTCTCTTCATCTTTCATTTAAAAATTTTTCCATTCATGAACCAACATAAATACCTTTGATTCTTTAACGTGGTCGGTTCCTTCGTAAGTGATTTGGAGTTTATCCGAAATCTCTTTAGCGGTTTCACATGTAGAGATCTTCATATAATCATGCTCGTTAAGTGCACAATGAATGAAGTTGATGGCTTTATCATTCATTGCCACTTTCTTCCAATCATCGTCACTATATTCATTTTCTCCTTTCGGTACTTGCTTTAAGACGGAGACTTCTCCTTCTTTAGCGCTTATTGTCTTTGTTGGAATGTGATTTCCATTCTCAATCACTTTCCAAATTCTCACATCTTGAGAACGGATCCAAATTCTCATCTTATTTTTCCAATAAGAGTAATTTGTTCCGCTAAAAAGAGGAGGTCTAGCTGTTGAGTTACCTTCACTAGTGTTGTTGTTGTTAAAGCTTGTGCTTGCCATAATCTTTTCCCTTAAACGGTTAAGTCTTTCAAAAGGTTAAGCTCTGATACCACTTGTAGAACCTATGCACAATTACTCAAGAGGGGGGGGGTGAATTGAGTATTGCAACAACAAGAAATCTTTTTGCGGAAGTTAAAGACAATATATAAAAGTGTTATTGTACTAGTATTTTTCCAAGAGCTTAACTCAATTGCTAAGAATTTATAAGGAGCTTTTACTTTCCAATAGACACCAACTCAAATAAATTGATCAAGCTTTTCACCAATCGGACTTAAGCTATTCCTTAAGTACTTACGAAGCTACTTTTCAATCACAATTTATTTGCTCAAAGGTAAAAGACAATAATATAAAAGAGATGAGTTTGGAGAGATGCAAACGCTATTTAGAGTGGTTCGGCACAATCCTTGTCCTACGTCCACTTTCTTTCTCAATCGCTATTGAGAAGTTCCACTATTGCCAAGCTTCAAGGTGCTCGCGCAAAACCTTTTACAATCCGAGTCCTTAGTTTCTAACACCTCACGGTATATGATCACCACTCGTATACTAACCCACTCCACTTAGAGATACCTTCTCTAAGATTTGCCTTGAGTACTTAGTATACTTCTTTGGTATCCTCACCGACTATAGTGTTTATAACTCTTGACTCAACCTTGGAGATCACACTCCAATTTACAAAGTGTTACAAGAAAACAATTCTCAAAGAATTATTGAGACGAAATGAGTACTCTCTAGAATAGTGTATGATTACAAGTTTAGCACTATTGAACCAATTGATATTGCTCTCTCAAATTGTGTATTATAACACCTTAAAAATGTGTAGAATGAAAGAATATGAACAAGATAGTTTGCAAATACTCAAGTATATGAAATAAGGCTTCAATCCATCTATTTATAGACTTCCCAAACCTTAGAAACGTTGGGGAGTTAATGGGATGGAGCCGTTTTGTCAAAACTAGCCGTTTTTTATGTTTTTGAATCATTTGCATCGATGCATAACACTTTGCATCGATGCAAATGTGTCTTTGAAGCTGAAATTTGAATTTTCAGCTAGGTTGCATCGATGCAAACATCTTTGCATCGATGCAACAAGTCGTCGCATGCTTTGCATCGATGCAAGATGAGTGTGCATCGATGCAAACCTTAAAGAATGGCTTAAAATCACTTCAAAATACTTAGGATTGATCTCAAACTTGTTGGAGTCAATTCCTATGCTTTTGTACCTTTGAAAACAAGTTTTTAAACCATTCGGCTAGCATCGAATTGCAAGATGTGCATCAAAACATTTTGTGAGTGTGTGTTGAGAGATTTAGCAATTGGTTCTTAACAAAAAGTTACCTAAGTCCTAAGACACTATACTTGTCTTCAAATGTTGTGGACTTGAGTTTCTTGTTGTTGTTGTGTTGCTTTCAACTCTTCATTCCTCAACGTTGAATGTTGGTTGATCTTTCAACATGCTTGTTCATTCAAGTTGTTTGTTGGTTTGTCTTTCATGTCGTTTGTTGGTTTGTCATTCATCAAAACCTACGAATACAAACTTCGCATACAAGCAACATGATTTACACAAAATGTACACCTGGGAATCCCCTTGGTTGATAAGCAAAACAGCCAGAAGGTGTCACAGCTAAAGAAAACTCAAGTGGAGCCAAAACCACCAGAATCATATGAGACCAGCAACAAAATCTTCCAAGGAAAAGAGACCACAAAGAGCAGGATAACAGCAAAAGAAACAAAGAAGCAGGCACCAAGGAGATGGAGGAATAAGAAGATCCCTACAGAAGATTTCTCTCCAGGGGATAAAGTGATCTCAGCTTACTTCCCAAATATCCCACCTCATCTCCCCACTATCCCATCTCAGCTACCCAAGGTTTTCACCATCAACAAAGTTCTCTCCCTAGAACATGTAGAGATCCTTGATGAAGCCAATGGATATAGGTTTAATGCAAGAGGAGAAGATCTGAAGCACTACCACCCACCCTGACAAAAGGCAGAACGTCAAGCTAGTGACGCTAAAGAAGTACTTCATGGGAGGCAACCCATATTTTACATGCTTTTAAAGTAGTTAATAAAGCAAGGTTCATGAAATTAAAATCAACTTTGACATATCCTTGAATGCAACATATAGTGAAGAACAAGTTTGTTGTTCAAGGCACACTAAGAGAACATGAATGCAACTCATAGCATGTCACTCTTAGCACCTTGAACAAATCTTCTTACACCACAGTGCCACAAACTAAGTTTGGTGTCACTAATGTGTCATACATGGACATTTAGTTGGTTAGTTGGTTTGCACTCATGAATAGCAATTAGTAACTAGAAACAAAAATTTTAAAAAGTAGTTACTCTTTCTCTTCTTTTTTAAATTTTGCCGCCACTTTCCACAATTTTATTAAACATATTTCTTTTATTTTGTAGGAGAATTGATGGGACAATTGAAGGAGGATTCGGCCACCACAAAAAGAGAGGACTATACACGTGTCTTCAAGGGGATTGCATTGGGAATTGTTGCCATGCAACATTGGAAGAAGAACAAGCTTGGAAACTGAACCAACCCCATCATAAAGTTGATGATCCTTGTGCTCATCCATTGCTAAACCCTATCCGTCCATCACACAACCACCCCATCAATCCACACCTTTCATTCACTCATCACTTTCCTATATAAGTGATTCCTAGTTCGTACTCCCCTTCACATTCCAATTCCCATTCTTTATACTTCACACCTTCGGAACCCAAATCCCTTCATCTCACCCTATCCAAACCCAACTAAATTCCACCATTTATCCATAACCCCTCAACACTTTCACACATCAACTCTTACTCATGGCATCATCGAGCTCCAAGAGGCAAAAGAGAAAGGAACCGGTTGAGGGCAGCCCTTTTGATGAAGGGAAATTCAAAACTTCATTCCATAAACTTGAATTTGAACGAATAAAGCTCAAAAAAATATTGCCTAAGTTAACATTCCAGTTCAATGAGGATGAATGCCCACATATTCGAGAGAAGATCGAACAAAGGGGTTGGCAAAGGCTCACGAACCTAGAAGCAAAGATAAATGCAAACCTCATCAAAGAATTCTATGCAAATGTGGTCAAAGAAGACAAAACTAAGGCCCCCACTTTCAAAAGTTATGTGAGAGGAACAGAGGTGGACTTCAGCCTCAATGCCATAACGAGGGTTCTTCAGCTGAAATCGCCACATTTTGATGAGCCCAGTTATCACGTGAGAATAAGTAATGGCCCCGACAATGATGAACTTGAAGAAATTGTGAATGATATGTGTGTTATAGGATCTGACTGGGAAAGGTATTCGGATAGAAGACTTCGGTTCATCAGGAGAGGAGACCTCATCCCGGAAGCCAAGGGATGGTTTGAGCTCGTGAGGAGATCTATCCTCCCAGCTGCAAACAATTTAGAGGTTAACACTACTCGAGCTACTATGGTACATTGCTTAATAAAGGGTGGAGGCATCAATGTGCACGAGATTATAGCTGAGGGGATTCAAGAGTCAGCCGAGAAGAATGATCCAGGTGCTAGACTTTGGTACCCCAGCACCATCCTTAGACTGTGTACGAAAGCCAAGGTAGTCTTCGAGGATAACAATCCAAGTTGGGTAAACCCTGGAAGGTCAGTCACGTTACAACGAATAACTTATGTGGCACCCGCCCAACAACAAAAAAGGCCTCAAATAGGGAAAAGAACATCACAAGAAGAACCTCACCAAGAAGAACCTCATCAGGAAGAATACCAGCAAGAAGAGCACTGTGATCCAACTAATATAAATCTGGGCCACATTCAAGGAGCCATTGAGGACTTGGCAAGGAGATATATGGAAGGGCAAGAGCAACAACTACACATTCAATCCCAAAGGATGGATCGTCAAGAAGAACTCCTTTCTAATTGGATGAATCAACAAGGGGAATGGCAGAAACAGTAAATGGAACACTACTCCTAGCTGACTCAAGCATTAATCAAGTGACTGAAAGACAAGAGCATCAAGATAAACGCCTTCAAGAACTCAACCAACATCAGCTAGCTCAGACAAAGGCATTCAATGAGTTCAGCATACTTAATGAAGGACGGCAACTGCATAGGAAACATAAACACTCAAGCCAAGTTGAACTATATGTCTGGTCATATGCACTCTGCAATCCCTAGGTATGATGAGGTCCAAAAAGATCTCATAGAACACGAGGAAAGGAAGGTGAAACAACAGAAGGAAACATTGAAAAAGAAGATGGAAGATGCTGGCTTCTGGAAAAAGTTGATTGGAAAAAGCAAGGGAAGTGGGAGTGCAAGCACTCAAGAAAAACACAAAGAGGACAAACAAGAAGGAGAGCGCGAACAACCTCTTGAGTAAAAGGTGGTGGAGTTCCCTCATTGTCCCATCTTTTTCAAGTTTTAAACAAGGAAAATCATGTATGAAATAGAACATGCTTCCATGGTAGTTTAGGTTTTTCAATGCTGTCTTTAGTATTTTCCTTACTTTTGTCATATGTGTGCTGGTTCAAGTTACCTATCTTTATCTGCATCTTACTTATTGTATGTTTGTCCTTTTAAGCTAAATAAAAAGAGATGTTATGAAAGACCAGAGTGGAGTTCAATTTGTGGAGTAAGTCCTTAAATTTATGGTGTAGTAATCACTTAGCTAAGTTGGTTCACCAACAAGGTGGGAAGGCAATTATCTGTCCTGAATCATATGCTTGAAACACACCCCATAAGACTAGCTAAATAATAAAATCCCAATAAGAAAAAGGAAAAGAACACTAAGAGTTGAAAAAGAAAGAAAGGTAATAAAGAATAAGGCTAGGCACCAAGGGCTTGAACCTTGAGGGATGTGTCTGTGGTGCTCTTGTACCAAGGATCTGCTTGGATGAATAAGTTCTTAGGAGTGCTTCATCACTTGGTAACTTGGGTTAACTAACCCGGGATTATCAACTGAAAATCCACTATCAAGAGGAACCTTACTACAGAACATTTAGTAACCCAAAGAGGTGCTGGACACCAAGACCTCAAGGAAAGAAAATAACAAGCCATGTGCCTGTGGGGTGCATGTATGGGGGAGAGAGACTTGAGGGAGTAAGTCCTTAGGGGTGTTTCAACACCTAGCACCTTGAACCAACTGGTTCGGGAGTGTTGGCTGAAAACTTATCTTAAAGAGTCGCCCTTTCATAGAACACTTAGCCTAAGGATGCAATAAACCTTGGAAAGACAAAGGGATCAATAAATAACAGTCTCAAAGGGTGCCATCAAGTGAGTATTTGTAGCCACGTTAGTCTAGCTAACATGACCACTAACGTGGAATGGAGGCTAGCTTGCAACGTTAATGAGAAAAGTGATCGCCATTAACGCCTTCGTGAGCCATCATAGCCCACGTTAGTTTCCACGTTAACTATGTTAACGTGGAAGCTAACGTGGAAGAAAAGTAGAACTCCAACGTTAGTGGTAAAAGTAAGTGCCACTAACGTTCCAAAGTGGCAGCTGGCCACGTTAAGAGTCACGTTAACTCAGTTAACGTGAACTCTAAATTGGATGAGGAAGATAATGCCAACGTTAGTGACACTCACCTTTGTCACTAAAGTTGGATTAAGCCACTATGAGCCACGTTAGTTGCCACGTTAATTATATTAATGTGGAAGCTAACATGGAGAAGAGGGATGATGAGCCAACGTTATTGACACTCACCTTTGTCACTAACTTTGGAGAAGGCTATCAATACCACGTTAGAAGTCACGTTAACCTAGTTAACGTGAACTCCAACGTGGGAAGAAGGGGCGTTTTGAAGCATTAGTGACAAAGGTAGGTGTCACTAACGCTCTCGAAGATTAGGCAAGCCTACGTTAAAGGCCACGTTAACTATACTAACGTGAACTCTAACGTAAGGAGAAAGGGGTACTCTCAATGTTATTGGAAAAGGTAAACCCCAGTAACGTTTGCGAAGGGCCAAGAAGCAATGTTAGTGGTCACGTTAGTGCCACTATCGTTGAAGTTAACGTGGACCATTTTTGTGTTTGGAACGTTAGTGAAAAAGGATATTGTCACTAACGTTCTCGACCCCACAGTTTCACTTAATGTTAACACCACTAACGCCCCAAGCTAAAGTCCATACCTACTGAACACTTTCTCTGCAAGTAAAGCTGAGCCCACTGAAAAAGATAACTGCTTCAACTCAAGATCCAAAGGCCCATATCCAAGACTTGAGGAAGGAACTAGAAGATCAAAAGAATAGTATAAATAGGGAGAACTTTGAACTAGAAGGGAGCTTTTGGGCATTATTAGAATTACTCTCTGTATTTTTTACTTTCTCTGCAACTTCTAGTTTAACTTTTCAGAATGCATTCTCCATCTTTGTTTTCCATTCCCAGAGCTATGAACAACTAAACCCCTTTCATTGGGTTAGGGAGCTCTGCTGTAATTTGATGGATCAATAATAGTTTTCATTATTCTTCTTCTTTTTTTTCTCTTGATTTTACTAGAAAGCTTTCAATCTTCATCCAATTGAGTAGTTATCTTGGAAAAGAAGCTATTCATACTTGGATCTCTTCGGAACCTTGGAAGAGGAATGAAGAGATCATGCTAGAAATGATTTCTCATGTTGGACCAAATTGGGGTTTGGATGGATATAGTGACATATAATCCTACCAACATTTTGATTTGGAAATACATGTGGTATAATCAGTGACCATACCTTATCTCTTCTCATGAGCAATTGGACCAAGCAATTGGCTATTGATCAAGATTTGAGAGATTGAATTACCAAGGAATTGGAATTCAATCACTTAAGATTGCCAAGGAGATCAATGAATGCATTGATTGAGGAAGAGATGAAAATGAACTTGATCCGGAGGATGCAACATCTCCTAAGCCCAATGAACTCCCCATTTCTGATCTTACCCATTCTCTTTAATTTCTGCCAATTACTTCTATGATCATCTTCCCCATTCCCATTTAAGATTCTGCAATTTATTTTCCGTCATCTATTTTCAGTTCTTTATTTCCAGCATTTACATTTTCTGCTATTTACTTTCCCGCCATTTAATTTTCTGCAACTCTCAAATCAAATTCTGCTTAGCTCAACTAGAACATTCCTCCAATTAAAGTTGCTTGACCAATCAATCCCTGTGGGATTCGACCTTACTCTATTGTGAGTTTTTACTTGACGACAATTCGATATACTTGCCGAGAGAGATTTGTTAAGAGACAAGTTTCCGTGCATGATGAGCGGATAATTTATACGCTTTTTGGCACTGTTTTTAGTATGTTTTCAATGTAATTTATTTAGTTTCTATTATATTTCTATTAGTTTTTAAATAAAAATCACAATTCTGGACTTTACTATGAGTTTGTGTGTTTTTTTGTAATTTCAGGTATTTTCTGGTTGAAATTGAGGGAGCTGAGCAAAAATCTGATTCAGGCTGAAAAAGGACTGCTGATGCTGTTGGATTCTGACCTCCCTGCACTCGAAATGGATTTTCTGGAGCTACAGAACTTCAAATGGCGCGCTCTTAATTGCGTTCAAAAGTAGACATCCAGGGCTTTCTAGCAATATATAATAGTCCATACTTTTCTCAAGGATAGACGACGTAAACTGGCATTCAATGCCAGTTCCATGTTGCAGTCTGGCGTCAAACGCCAGAAACAGGTTACAAATGGGAGTTGAACGCTAGAAACAGGTTACAACCTGGCGTTCAACTCCAGAAACAGCCTAGACACGTGAGAAGCTTAAGTCTCAGCCCCAGCACACACCAAGTGGGCCCCAGAAGTGGATTTCTGCACCATCTATCATAGTTTAGTCATTTTCTGTAAACCTAGGTTACTAGTTTAGTATTTAAACAACTTTTAGAGGTCTATTTCGCACCTCATGACATTTTAGATCTGAACTTTGTACTCTTTGATGGCATGAGTCTCTAAACTCCATTGTTGGGGGTGAGGAGCTCTGCTGTGTTTCGATGAATTAATGCAATTATTTCTGTTTTCTATTCAAACACGCTTGTTTCTATCTAGGATGTTCATTCGCACTTCAATATGATGGATGTGATGATCCGTGACACTCATCACCATCCTCAACTTATGAACGCATGCCTGACAACCACCTCCGTTCTACCTTCGATTGAATGAATATCTCTTGGATTCCTTAATCAGAATCTTTGTGGTATAAGCTAGAATCCATTGGCAGCATTCTTGAGAATCCGAAAAGTCTAAACCTTGTCTGTGGTATTCCGAGTAGGATTCAGGGATTGAATGACTGTGATGAGCTTCAAACTCACAAGGGTTGGGCTTAGTGACAGACGCAAAAGTATCAATGGATCCTATTCCAGCATGAGTGAGAACCGACAGATGATTAGCCAGGCGGTGACAGTGCACCTGGACCTTTTTCACTGAGAGGACGGATGGTAGTCATTGACAACGGTGATCCACCAACACACAGCTTGCCATAGGAGGAACCTTGCGTGCGTGAAGAAGAAGACAGGGAGAAAGCAGAAATTCAAAAGACAAAGCATCTACAAATCTCCAACATATTCTCTATTACTGCAGAACAAGTATTTATTTCAAGCTCTTTTATTTTTCACAATTCAAACTGATAAATATAATTGATATCCTGACTAAGAGTTACAAGATAACCATAGATTGCTTCAAACCAACAATCTCCGTGAGATTCGACCCTTACTCACGTAAGGTATTACTTGGACGACCCAGTGCACTTGCTGGTTAGTGGTACGAGTTGTGAAAAGTGTGATTCACAATTTGTGCACCAAGTTTTTGGCACCGTTGCCGGGGATTTTTCGAGTTTGGACAACTGACGGTTTATTTTGTTGCTTAGATTAGGAAAAATTTTTCTTTTTAGTTTAGAGTCTTCTATTATTGTTTTTGGTTGAGATTATTTTTTTAAATCCTTATTTTCTCTTTTTAAATTTTTTGAAATTTTTTTTAACTAATAATTGAGTTTTTCTGTTTGAGTTTAGTGTCATGTTTTAAGTTTGGTGTCAATTGCATGTTTTTATTTCCCTTTAAATTTTCGAATTGCATGTTCTTTATTCTTTCTTAATCTTCAAGTTGTTCTTGTTTATTTTCCTTGTTTGATCTTTAATTTTTCATGTTTTGTGATTTTTCTTGTTTTTCTTGTGCATTTTCGAATTATTAGCATCTAAAAAAAGATTTATTTATACCTTGTTAAAACACTTTTTCAAAATTAATTTTTCTAGAGCGTGGTGCTTATGTTCTTAGTAATTGGCTATCCTCTTTTTATAAACTTTTTCAAAATTAATTTTTCTTTGAATAAATCTTGTGCCAAACTTTAAGTTTGGTGTTTTCTTGTTGATTTTTCTTTAGTTTTCGAAAATTTTGTTTTGGTTTTCTAAAAATTTTAAGTTTGGTGTTCTATCTTCATGTTCTTGTTGTTCTTGCGAGTCTTCAAAGTGTTCTTGAGTCTTCCTTGTGTTTTGATCTTAAAATTTTTTAAGTTTGGTATTCCTTGGTATTTCCCTCCAAAATTTTCGAAAATAAGGAGCATTAGATCTAAAAATTTTAAGTTTTGTGTCTTTTTATTATTTTTCTCTTTCCTCATTGAATTCAAAAATATCTTTTTCCTTTATTTTAATTGATTTTCGAATTTTCCTTTTAAAAATTCAGATTTTATTTTAAAAATTTTTTATTTTATCTTATCTTAGTTTTAAAATTTCAAAATTCAAATCTTTATCAAAAATCATATCCAAAATTTTTCAAATCTTCTTAATTAAGTAATTATTTTAGTCTTAATTTTTTTTTTGTTCTTAATTTTTGAATTCTATATTTAATTTCAAACTATTTTATTCTCTTTTCTTTTATTATTTATTCGTTCCCTTTTACAAAAAAATAAAAATAAGAATATATTTTATTTGCTATTCATATCATTTTCCTTTTCTCCATCATGGATCTAAGTGGAATTGAACAGTCCAGAAGGACTTTGGGGTTATATGCCAACCCCACTACTGTTTCATATGGGAGTAGTATTTGTATACCCTCCATTGGAGTCAGTAGCTTTGAGTTGAACCCTCAGCTCATTATCATGGTGCAGCAAAGTTGCCAGTATTCCGGTCTTCCTCAGGAAGAACCTACAGAGTTTCTGGCACAGTTTTTACAGATTGCTGACACAGTACATGATAAGGAAGTAGATCAGGATGTCTACAGATTATTACTGTTTCCATTTGCTGTAAAAGACCAAGCTAAGAGGTGGTTAAATAACCAACCTAAGGCTAGCATAAGGACATGGAAACAGCTGTCAGAAGAATTCCTGAATCAATACTTCCCTCCAAAACAGATGACACAGCTAAGGCTGGACATCCAAGGCTTTAAACAAGGAGATAATGAATCTCTTTATGATGTTTGGGAGAGATACAGAGAGATGCTAAGAAAATGCCCCTCTGAAATGTTTTCAGAATGGGTGTAGTTAGATATCTTCTATTATGGGCTTACAGAGAAAGCTCAAATTTCTCTAGATTACTCAGCTGGTGGATCTATACACATGAGAAAGACATTTGAAGAGGCTCAAGAGCTTATTGATATAGTTGCCAGAAATCAGCATCTGTACCTAAATAGTGAATCTTCCATGAAAGAAGAAGCTAAAACAGTAACTGCTGAACTCAGTCCTGCAGAACAAATTACTGAATTCAATCAGCAATTAGATTTTCTAACAAAACAGCTGGCCGAATTCAAGGAGATATTACAAGATACAAGAAGGGCTAATATAAACATGAAAGTACAATTGAAGCAAACAGAACAGCAGTTATCAAAATAAATAGCAGAAGAATGCCAAGCAGTTCAATTAAGAAGTGGAAAAACATTAAATACCTCACTTCAAGGCAGCAGGAAGCCAAGAAATGAATAAACTGCTATTCACAATCCCTCTGAGGACAATAAGAGCCCGGAGAGGAATAACTCTGGCATTCAAACACCAGAAACAAGCAATGATTTGACGTCAAATGCCCAATGGAAGCTCAGTTCTGGCGTTCAAACGCCAGGAACGAAAGCTTGGTTTAACTGAAGAAGTCAAACCAACCCGGATATGTCTCCAACTTGCTGATGGCTCCATTAAATACCCATTAGGCATGATTGAAGACATGATTGTCAGGGTTGGGCCATTCGCCTTTCCCATTGACTTTGTGGTGCTGGAAATGGAAGAGCACAAGAGTGCTACTCTCATTCTAGGAAGACCTTTCCTAGCAACTGGACGAACTCTCATTGATGTCCAAAAGGGGGAAGTAACCCTGAGGGTCAATGAGGATGAGTTCAAGTTAAATGCTGTCAAAGCCATGCAGCATCTAGACACACCCAAAGATTGCATGAAAGTTGATCTTATTGACTCTTTAGTAGAGGAGATCAACATGGCTGAGAGTCTCGAGTCAGAGATGGGAGACATCTTTAAAGATGTTCAGCCTGATTTGGAGGATTCAGAGGAATCGAAAGAACCTCTGAAACTTCCTCAGGAAGAGGAGAAACCTCCTAAACCCGAGCTCAAGCCATTACCACCATCCCTGAAATATGCATTTCTAGGAGAAGGTGACACTTTTCCAGTGATCATAAGCTCTGCTTTAAATCCACTGGAAGAGGAAGCACTACTTCAAGTGCTAAGGACACACAAGACAGCTCTTGGGTGGTCCATAAGTGACCTTAAGGGCATAAGCCCAGTTAGATGTATGCACAAAATCCTATTGGAGGATAATGCTAAGCCAGTGGTTCAACCACAGAGGCGGCTAAATCCAGCCATGAAGGAAGTAGTGCAAAAAGAGGTCACCAAATTACTGGAGGCTGGGATTATTTATCCTATTTCTGATAGCCCCTGGGTGAGCCCTGTTCAAGTTGTCCCCAAAAAGGGAGGTATGACAGTGATTCATAATGAAAAGAATGAACTGGTTCCTACAAGAACAGTTACAGGGTGGCGCATGTGTATTGACTACAGAAGGCTCAATACAGCCACCAGAAAGGATCATTTTCCTTTGCCATTCATAGACCAGATGCTAGAGAGACTAGCAGGTCATGAATACTACTACTTTTTGGATGGCTATTCAGGTTATAACCAAATTGCAGTAAATCCTCAGGACCAAGAGAAAACAGCATTTACATGTCCTTATGAAGTGTTTGCTTATAGAAGGATGCCTTTTGCTCTGTGTAATGCACCTGCAACCTTTCAGAGGTGCATGCTCTCTATCTTCTCTGATATGGTAGAGAAATTTTTGGAAGTCTTCATGGATGACTTTTCAGTATTTGGAGACTCATTCAGCTCCTGCCTTAACCATTTAGCACTTGTTCTGAAAAGATGCCAAGAGACCAACCTAGTTTTAAACTGGGAAAAATGTCACTTTATGGTAACTGAAGAAATTGTCCTTGGGCATAAAATTTCAAACAAGGGAATAGAGGTGGATCAAGCTAAAGTGGAGGTAATTGAAAAACTACCACCACCTGCTAATGTTAAGGCAATCAAAAGCTTTCTAGGGCATGCAGGATTCTACAGGAGGTTTATAAAGGATTTTTCAAAAATTGCAAAACCCCTGAGCAATCTGCTAGCTGCTGACACGCCATTTGTGTTTGACACAGAGTGTCTGCAAGCATTTGAGACTCTTAAAGCTAAGCTGGTCACAGCACCAGTTATTTCTGCACCAGACTGGACATTACCATTTGAACTAATGTGTGATGCCAGTGACCACGCCATTGGTGCAGTACTGGGGCAGAGGCATGACAAGCTTCTGCATGTCATTTATTATGCTAGCCGTGTTTTAAGTGATGCCCAGAAAAATTACACAACCACAAAAAAGAATTACTTGCAGTGGTTTATGCCATTGACAAGTTTATATCATACTTGGTAGGATCAAAAGTGATAATGTATACTGACCATGCTGCTCTTAAATATCTACTCAAAAAGCAGGATTCAAAACCTAGGCTTATAAGATGGGTGTTGCTTCTGCAAGAGTTTGATATAGAAATAAGAGACAGAAAAGGGACAGAGAACCAAGTGGCTGATCATCTGTCCCGGATAGAGTCAATAGAAGGGGCGTCCCCCCTCTTTTGAGATCTCTGAAACTTTTTCGGATGAGCATTTATTCGCCATTCAGGAAACACCATGGTTTGCAGACATAGCAAACTATAAAGCTGCAAGGTTCATACACAAGGAGTACAGCAGGCAACAAAAGAAAAAATTAATTACTGATGCAAAGTACTACTTGTGGGATGAACCCTATCTCTTTAAGAGATGTGCAGACGGAATAATCCGTAGGTGTGTGCCTAGAGAAGAAGCACAGAAGATCTTATGGCATTGCCATGGATCACAATATGGAGGCCATTTCGGAGGTGAGCGAACAGCCAGCAAGGTCCTCCAATGTGGCTTCTACTGGCCTACCCTATATAGAAATTTCCGAGAGTTTGTACGTAACTGTGACAGCTGCCAAAGAGCTGGTAATCTACCTCATGGTTACGCCATGCCTCAACAAGGGATCTTGGAGATTGAGTTGTTTGATGTATGGGGAATTGACTTCATGGGACCTTTCCCACCATCATACTCAAACACTTATATTCTGGTGGCAGTCGATTATGTATCAAAATGGGTAGAGGCCATTGCCACACCGACTAATGATACTAAGACAGTGTTGAAGTTCCTCCAGAAACATATCTTCAGCAGGTTTGGTGTCCCTAGAGTACTAATCAGTGATGGGGGCACTCACTTTTGCAACAAACAGCTTTACTCTGCCATGGTTCGGTATGGGATTAGCCACAAGGTGGCCACTCCATATCATCCACAGACAAATGGGCAAGCTAAAGTCTCTAATAAAGAACTAAAGAGAATCCTGGAACGGACTGTAAGTGCCCGTAGAAAGGATTGGGCAAGAAACTTGGATGATGCTCTGTGGGCTTACAGAATAGCATTCAAGACTCCTATAGGGACCTCTCCATACCAGCTTGTGTATGGTAAGGCCTGTCATCTGCCCGTGGAACAGGAACATAAGGCCTACTGGGCAACTAGATTCCTGAACTTTGATGCCAAATTAGGTGGAGAAAAAAGATTACTCCAGCTAAATGAGCTAGAGGAATTTAGACTCACTGCTTTCGAAAATGCCAAGCTTTATAAGGAGAAATCAAAAAGGTGGCATGACAGAAAGCTGTCATCAAGAATCTTTAAACCAGGACAAAAGGTTCTGTTGTTTAACTCTAGGCTCAAGCTATTCCCTGGGAAACTGAAATCCCGGTGGAGGGGACCATATGTGATTACAAGTGTATCACCATATGGTTATGTGGAGCTTCAAGAGATTGATTATGATAAGAAGTTCATTGTTAATGGACAGAGAATCAAACACTATCTTGAAGGCAATGTTGAGCAAGAGTGCTCTAGGCTGAGGCTCGATTAAAAAACTCAGCAAGGTCCAGCTAAAGACAATAAAGAAGCGCTTGCTGGGAGGCAACCCAGCCATTGGGAAAACTTTTTCTGTTATTTTGCCCTATTCTTGATTTTATTTTTTTATATAAAGTTCACTGTTAATAAGGTAAAGAGTCAATTGCAGAGGTTCACAGGGTTATAGAAGGATTCAGTACACAAAACAGAGAAAAAGAGCTCACTGGCAAGAAAACACCAGTAAAAGGCACAACTGGGCGTTAAACGCCCAAAAGGAGCATCTACTGGGCATTTAACACCAGTAATGATAGCCATCTGGGCGTTAAACGCCAGAAAGAAGCAGCTTCTGGGCGTTTAACGCCAGATTGACAGCATGGGCGTTCAGAAAAACGCCCAGTGACAAAGGGGTTTCTGGCGTTTAACGCCAGCTAGAAGCAACAGCTGGGCGTTAAACGCCCAGACCAAGCACTAACTGGGCGTTAAACGCCCAAAACATGTAGCAGTTGGGTGTTTAACGCTAGGAATGTGGGGAGTAGGCAATTTTGTTTTCAATTCAAATTTTTTCCATTTTTTATGTTTCAATTCATAATTTCTTGCACAAACATGTCACAAACCCTAATTTCTAAAAACCCTAATTTCAAAAAAAAAAATCAAATGTATCTTAATTCATAAGCCCTTTTTCAAATCCTTTTCAAAACAAAGCTATCTCTTGAATCAAGGGAAGTTCATAACCAAAAAAAATTCAGACCATTTTAACAGAATAATGAGTCTAAGATCGGTGATCCCAGAAGTTAAATTCGATCTGAAAGAAGATGAATATCCGGAGATCCAAGAGCAAATTCGAAACAGGAGCTGGGAAGTCCTAACTAATCCTGAAACAAAGGTGGGAAGAAACATGGTTCAGGAATTCTATGCTAATCTATGGTAGATGGACAGGCAGAGCATTGCTGGAACCGCATTCTATGACTATAGAACTCTGGTTAGAGGGAAGGTTGTTCACGCCTACCCTGACAAAATAAGGGAGATCTTCAAGCTACCTCAACTGCAAGATGACCCAGACTCCTTTAATAGGAGAATGATGAGATCAAACCTGGGATTGGACAAAATCCTAGAGGACATATGCCTCCCTGGAGCCAAGTGGACAACCAACACAAAGGGTGTCCCGAACCAACTCAAGAGAGGAGATCTCAAACCAGTTGCCAGAGGCAGACTGGATTTCATTGGATGCTCTATACTTCCCACTAGCAACCACTCTGAGGTCACCATCAGAAGAGCAGTGATGATTCATTGCATTATGCTAGAAAAAGAAGTGGAAGTTCATCAACTGATTGCTTGTGAGCTTTACAAAATTGCAAACAAAAACTCCAAAGATGCTAAATTGGCTTACCCAAGCTTAGTCTCTCTGCTATGTAAAGATGCTGGAATAAAAATGGGAGTAGATAAGTATATCTCAGTTGAGCAACCAATCACCAAAAAGTCTATGGAAGGACTACAAGTGCAGGACGACCCCATCAAGAGAAAAACAGAGGAGCTCCTCCCAAAAATCCCTCAAATTGAATACTGGGAGCGCGTAGAAGCATCTGTCACCAAGTTGCAAGAAGCTGTGGATCAAATGAAGGAAGAACAGCAAAATCAAAACAGCATGCTGTGCAAACTGCTTAAAGAACAAGAAGAGCAGGGGCGTGACATAAAGGAAATGAAGCGCCAGAGGCTGTCTCTTGAAGGGCCAAGCACCCCACAGACCAAAGAAGCATCTACCTCCCAAAATAAAGGTTGTTGAGTCCTAACTCTGAGATAACCTTTTATCTATGTTAAGAGTATTAGAGTTAGAGTCATTTATTTTTATGTCTTTAATTTCCTGTCTTTTATTATTAAGTGTCTTCTTTTATGCCTAATTTATATTATTTTTATTAAATAATAAATAAAAATTAGAGTCTATGCCTTAAAGTCATGAATATCCTATGAATCCATCACCGTTCTTAAAAAAAATATTTTAATTACAAAAGAACAAGAAGTACATGGTTTCAAATTCATCCTTGAAACTAGTTTAATTATTTTGATGTGGTGACAATACTTTTTGTTTTCTGAATGAATGCTTGAACAGTGCATATGTCTTTTGAAGTTGATGTTTATGAATGTTAAATATGTTGGCTCTTGAAGAATAAGGAAAAAGGACACATGTTATTTGATAATCTGAAAAATCATAAACTTGATTCTTGAAGCAAGAAAAAGCAGTGAATACAGAAAGCTTGCGAAAAAAATGGCAAAAAATAAAAATAAAAAGCAAGCAGAAAAAGCCAAAAGCTCTTTAAACCAAAAGGCAAGAGCAAAAAGCCAATAGCCCTTAAAACCAAAAGGAAAGGGTAAATAAAAAGGATCCAAGGCTTTAAGCATCAGTGGATAGGAGGGCCTAAAGGAATAAAATCCTGGCCTAAGTGGCTAAACCAATCTGTCCCTAACCATGTGCTTGTGGCGTGAAGGTGTCAAGTGAAAACTTGAGACTGAGCGGTTAAAGTCAAGGTCCAAAGCAAAAGAAGAGTGTTCTTAAGAACCCTGGACACCTCTAATTGGGGACTTTAGCAAAGCTGAGTCACAATCTGAAAGGGTTCACCCAGTTATGTGTCTGTGGCATTTATGTATCCGGTGGTAATACTGGGAAACAAAGTGCTTAGGGCCACGGTCAAGACTCATAAAGTAGCTGTGTTCAAGAATCAACATACTGAACTAGGAGTATCAATAACACTATCTGAATTCTGAGTTCCTATAGATGCCAATCATTCTGAACCTCAATGGATAAAGCGAGATGCCAAAACTATTCAAGAGGCAAAAAGCTACAAGTCCCGCTCATCTGATTGGAGCTAAGTTTCATTGATATTTTGGAATTTATAGTATATTCTCTTCTTTTTATCCTATTTGATTTTTAATTGCTTGGAGACAAGCAACAATTTAAGTGTGGTGTTGTGATGAGCGGATAATTTATACGCTTTTTGGCACTATTTTTAGTATGTTTTCAATGTAATTTAGTTAGTTTTTATTATATTTCTATTAGTTTTTAAATAAAAACACAATTCTGGACTTTACTATGAGTTTGTGTATTTTTCTGTAATTTCAGGTATTTTCTAGCTGAAATTTAGGGAGTTGAGCAAAAATCTGATTCAGGCTGAAAAAGGACTGCTGACGCTGTTGGATTCTGACCTCCCTACACTCGAAATGGATTTTCTGGAGCTACAGAACTCCAAATAGCGCGCTCTTAATTGCGTTCGAAAGTAGACATCCAGGGCTTTCCAGCAATATATAATAGTCCATACTTTGCTCAAGGATAGACGACGTAAACTGGCGTTCAACGCCAGTTCCATGTTGTAGTCTGGCGTCAAACGCCAGAAACAGGTTACAAATAGGAGTTGAACGCCAGAAACAGGTTACAACTTGGCGTTCAACTCCAGAAACAGCCTAGGCACGTGAGAAGCTTAATTCTCAGCCCCAGCACACACCAAGTGGGCCCCAGAAGTGGATTTCTGCACCATCTATCATAGTTTAGTCATTTTCTGATAAACCTTGTCTGTGGTATTCCGAGTAGGATTCAGGGATTGAATGACTGTGACGAGCTTCAAACTCACAAGGGTTGGGCGTAGTGACAGACGCAAAAGGATCAATGGATCCTATTCTAGCTTGAGTGAGAACCGACAGATGATTAGCCGGGCGGTGACAGCGCACCTGGACCTTTTTCACTGAGAGGACGGATGGTAGCCATTGACAACGGTGATCCACCAACACACAGCTTGCCATAGGAGGAACCTTGCGTGCGTGAAGAAGAAGACAGGGAGAAAGCAGAAATTCAGAAGACAAAGCATCGCCAAATCTCCAACATATTCTCTATTACTGCAGAACAAGTATTTATTTCATGCTCTTTTATTTTTCGCAATTCAAGATGATAAATATAATTGATATCCTGACTAAGAGTTACAAGATAACCATAGATTGCTTCAAACTAACAATCTCCATGGGATTCGACCCTTATTCACGTAAGGTATTACTTGGACGACCCATTGCACTTGCTGGTTAGTGGTACAAGTTGTGAAAAGTGTGATTCACAATTTGTGCACCAGTGCATCACTACCTTGCTTGAAATTCAATGCTTTTTATACCAAATGAAATATGTTTAAAATGGTTTAAGTTTGGTGGAAATACAATTTTGGTAGAGGAAGATATGATTATGGGGAGTTTGGTGCCAAAATCTGAAATTCTGCAAAGTTACAGAATTTTGTGATTTCTAGTATGTGCGTACGCATAGCCTTGTACGCACGCACACCCCTGTGATTTTTCGAACCTGTGCGCACGCACATCCTTGTGCATACGCACACACAGGGGAAGGCTTTCTGTTTAGAGTGCTAGCACAACCTGTGCGCGCACACAACTAATGAAGATTTACAACCTGTGCGCACGTACACATTGGGAAAGGCAGCCTGTTGGGGGCGCTAGCACAGCTTGTGCGAGCGAACAGAATTGTGAAAAATTGCACTTGTGTGTATGCAGACCGCTATGCGTACGCACATGTTTTAGAAATCCCATTCGGCATGCGCACGCACACCCGTGTGCATATGCACATGCCCTGTTTTCCAATTAAAACTTTGTTTTCAACTATTTCACCTTCCCAACGAGATTGTAAACTTATGTGACACCTTTTTAAGACTCTTGGGCTTATTTTTGGGTACCAAGACATAGGAACGACCCTAGGGGATTAAATTTGGTATTATTTCAAAAAGTTAGAGAATACAGGCTTAGGTTTCTGGTGTACTGAGGATGGGTTTGGTTGAGAGAGAAGGAAGAGTAATGAATTGATGATTATTGAAAGTAAATTGAGAAAGTGATGAACTATTCAATTCGAAAAGGAAATGTGAATTGACAGTGGTTGAGATGAGTCGAGTACTCAAAATGAAATGATGGATCCATGATATACTGAAGATGTTTTCTAAAAACTACTGAACCACTGTTTTATACTGAGATTGTTGAGACGTTATGCACCTGGCAGGGACGGTGGTTAATCCCGCCTGTCGAGGTAGCGGTTGCGGCATAAGAACGGTGGTTAATCCCGCTTACATTTTGATGTGAGCTCTGTGGCAAGAGTATCCCGCTCGCATCCCTTCGGATCAATAGAGTGTGCAGGCACAAAATACTGGACGGTGTTCCGAGCACCATATCTCGGGGGTTCCCAATGATGTTTCCGAAAGGCGGCATCTCCATGGAGATGTGTCGGGTTGGCAGTTGAACCGACAATGTGATATCACAGCCAGTAGGACAGGCATTTATCATATGCATCTTCTATCTGTTTGTATGCTTTGTCGACTTGTAATTGATTGCCTATTTGAATTACTTAAAATATATGCCTATACTTGTGTTTTACTTGCATTGTAATTAATTATGTTTTCTACTGGGATTGAGGATATGTTGGTAAAGGCTGTGGGACAGCGGAGAGTTGTTAGTTAGAGAATCCTTTAAGTTAGATTACCCTTTTAAAATGTTAAGATTTTACTTATGCTTTACTTTTTTAGTTGTGCTTAGAGATGAATCTTGTGATGTATATGAAGTTCTAGGATTGCCTTTAGCGTCCTGGGGTCTTACATCTTACATCACTGGGCACTGTTACCATACTGAGAACCTCCGGTTTTCATACCATATTTCTGTTGAATTTTTCAGATGCAAGTCGCAACCCACCTCGGTGAGTTGCTTGGATGGTGACAGAAGCGGAGGATCATGATACTTTTTGGAGTCCCTTTTGATTATTTTGTTTATATATATCTCTTACTTTTCTATTTTGCTTTTGCCTAGAGGCTTATGTCGAGAGAAAAACCTGTATAAGCTGTTTTTAACTCCAGATTTCTGTATGTCTGTATATAGCTAGCCGGCTTAAACTCTGTGAGCCGTGGCTAGATTCTTTTGTTATATTATACTCTTATCTTTTGTTATATTATACATATACCTTGTGCTTTAAGTTAGTAGCTTTGTGAGTACGTTTTGCACTTTTTAAATCCTGTTTTAAGCTATATCCTTCATCAGACTTCTAGAATATATTATTTTCTTCTATATATTATATGTATGAGCTTAGAACTGTCGTAACCTTTGATTAACCTTTGCTTTACGACGTGAGGTAAGGCTTAGGGTAATTAGGATGTTACAGAAACTGCTTGAGAATTTGCAATAGATGAAAAGTCATTATTTCATTATATTTTGAAAAAATGGAGATTGGAGATATATAAATTGTTCTTCTTTTCGAAGAGTTAAGGAGCACAAAAACAAGTCAGAGAGGTTAGTCACTTTCTTGCCTTGCCATTTGTATTTTGTTTATCTCTGTGTGAGTGAGGAGAAAGAGGTCACGGGTGAGAAGAAAAATGAAAAGGGAAAAAATGGGTGCAAAGATCTGTATAGTTGAGTTATTGATGATGTGAAGATGAGGAGTTCGCTGTTTGTGGATGATGAAACTGTACAAGAAATAGATAAGTCTAGATTAGTTAGGAAGGATTCCCCAATGAAAATAGAGTTGGTCCCCTATAGTAAGGAAGATCGCGTGTACCATAGGAAATATAACTTTGAGTTCTTTTATATGCATAGATATGTGTTACAGGAGTTGAGAGTAAAGCTTCCGTTCACCAATTTTGAGTGTGCAGTGTTAAAATAGATGAATTGTGTGCCATCTTAACTTCATCCTAATGGTTGGGAATGTTTGAAATGTTTTGAAACTCTGATGGAGTTTTTGGAGTTTAAACCATCGATAACAGTGTTATTTTCACTATTTAAAGCGAAAGCGGTATCAAAAAGGGGTGGGTAAATCTGAATAGTTCATTGGGTTAGGCTACTTTCAAATTGTACAAATATTCACACAAAAACTTTAAGAAAATATTTGTTAAAGTGAAAACTGCTAAAGAAGAGTTCCCTTTTTTATATTGATGAGAACTTAGGGGAGAGGTTTCCTCTATTTTGGTGTTTTGAGCCACAACAGATACTGGGTCCTAAGGTAATAACTGATATTGAGGAAAGATTATTGGAGTATTTGGTGGAAAAAATTCCTGAAAATAAAATAATATCTATTTCGGATCTACTACTTTGGGAAGATAATAGAGGCACTGTATTACATTATTTAGGTGAGATATTGTTAGCTTTAGGATTGTGTGATTTTGGTAACAATGTTTGAAGTTTTCTAAGTTATTTGTGATCTTGCAGGTAGCAGGTTTTCGAATATTACTGATGCAAGCTTAAGAGCTCAGATTAAGAAGTAAAATGCAGAAAAGGAAGGATCATCATCGCATCTTGAAGGAGCAGATGGGAGAGTTGAGGTGAATCAACCTACTCCGAAAAAGAAAATCATAGTCACAAAGAAGAGAAAACTTGACTCAATTATGGAAGAATCAAGTGGGATTGAGACTGTTGCCACTAAAGGCAAAGAAATCTCTTTGGAAGAGCTTAGTCTATTTGTTGAAAATGAAAAGAAACTTCATGGATTCATTAGTGAAGATGATGGAACTTACCTATGGCATGAGAATTTTTCCTTCATGGTGGTTGCTAATGAGGTAGCGCAATCGCCAATTGATTCAGCTTTAGCCAATGAAATTAGAGATGCTAGTATTGATCAATATCTACAGGTTGGTAAAATGTCTAGGAATGTACCTATTATTATATTAATAAAATAGATAAGACATTTGTTGTATTTGTAGGTCCTTGGGGCTCGTTTGATGAGCATTGGGCAGAGTCGAGAGATAAAGCATAAAAATATAATAGCTAATAAAGATGGGCTGGGTAAGATGAAGAAAGTGTTGACAAGCAAGGGAAAACAGATAAAAGAAGTTGAAGTTAAAGGAAAAAGCTGATAAGATCAAACTATTAATGGAAATAGAAAAGAAAAAAGATGAGATACTATCGAATAAAAACAATGAGAAAAGTATGTCACATGACGTGGCGGAAAATTGCCGATTAAGAATTTATAATAAGAACAGCATTCCAAGTACAGTTCTTAACCGACAAAAATTCCCTTTATCAATTTAGAATGAGTTGTTACAATTTAAAAATAAAATACTGGGAGTAGAAATCCCAGGTCGTCTCCTAACGAGTTGACAAAAGAGGGCTATTTTATTAGTCAGGAATTTTTCGAGAAATTTTTAAGAGTTGGAGAACAGAAAAATAAATGATTGTAAACTAAAGCAATGGAAATTAGCAAGAGAATTTATATAATCAAAATAAAAATCCTTAACTAGGAGAAGATTAATTGGAAGTTCTATCCTTGTTGGATTTTCCCAAGTGTAATGTTAATAGGTTGTTGTTTCTACTTAGTTATCCCTTACCGAATAAAGAAAAGTTAAGTAACTGAACCAGCTCCAATTCACAAGTCCTAATCCTCTCCTATGGAAGGTTTAGCGTTAGTGATTAGAGAGCCAGCCAACAACTTTCAATTTCCAATTACACTTGAGTGTTCCAACTCAAGGGTCTCCTTTTAATCAACTCCCAAGTCAAGTTGGGAGTCTACTCTATTGACATGAATACCATTTTCATAAACGATAAAAGAGGAAGAAAAGAAGACATGGAAATTCAAATAAAATAATAACAGAAGATTAATTAAAGATAAAAGAGTTCTTTGCATTAATAAATTCCAAAACCATAAACATCCATATCTGAACAGGGTTAATGGGTGATTAAAAGAGTAAGGGAATAAAGAAAAAAACTAGAATAATGGAAACTTCAACGGAGGTAGTGACTCTTCTCAATATCCAAATCAAAAGCATAAACTCTAAAACTATGGATGTGAAGAAAATATAGAGGAAGTAGTATGTTCTCTCTAAGATTCAAAACTAAAACTAAAACTATGCGAATGAGAATGTGTCTTGAGTCTCTGTGTTTCTGGGCCGAAAACTGGGTCCAAACTCAGCCCAAAATCGCCCCCAGCGTCTTCTGTGTTTTCTACATGTGGCGCATGTCACGCGTACGCATCAGTCACGCGTACGCATCGTTATGCAATCTCGTTTGTCACGCGTACACGTCAGGTACGCGCACACGTCCCTGTGCAAATCTCCAAATCATGTGCACGCGTGAGCCATGCGTGCGCGTCGCTCGTCGCTGGTTATCTCCTTTCTTTCTTGTGCTCCTTCCATTTTTGCAAGCTTCCTCTCCATCCTCTAAGCCATTCCTGCCCTATAAAGCCTGAAACACTTAACACAGATCACAGCATCGAATGGTATAAAGGGGGATTAAAATACACAATTTAAAAGCTCAGGAAGCAAGTTTTCAACCATAGAAAACAAAATTGGAAAGGAATTGTAAAATCATGCAAATTGTATGAATTAGTGTGCAAAGACTTGATAAAAACCCCTCAAATAAGCGCAAGATAAACCATAAAATAGTGGTTTATCATTACAGAAACAATCGGTTGAGGTTACTGTGAAGATGAAAGAATAAGAGAAAAATAAACAAGCGGAATGTTTAGACATATTCACAGATGGTTTTGACCGAGCTGTAATGCAGACTAAATTCATTATGCCCGAGGTTGATTTTTCCAGGATGGATCCTACAATGGTTGTCTTAAGAAATGAGTTGGTGGATGATGATATTGCTGCAGAGAGGGAGGATGAAAATGTTGCAACAGTGAAGGGTGATAAAGAAATTGTAGATGAATAGGTTTTATCTTTATGTAATAATTTATGCTTAGTTTGATGGATGATTGAGATGTGTTTTGCTTTTGTTATAATATTTTGATAGCTAAACTAGATGTTGGTTTGATAATTATATACCATTGTTATGTGATTGATGACATCACAATTGGTTTGATTGAATTTTGAGATAGGTAACTTAGCCAATGTATTTTGGAATCTATTTAGTACGAATTGTAACACCCTACCACACAGAGTCTTATGCTTAAGTCATAGAGCTGAGGTGACAAGGTATTACGACCTCTAAAAGTAAAAATATATATATATAATAATAGTTGAAAGGAATTTTAACTAGAAGCCTGTGAAGAAGAGTTAAGCAGAAAATTGCATCACTCGCGTACGCGATAAATATGAGAGAAGAATTCCAAAGATACATATAGCAAGGCTTCTGACTCGGCTCGCAAAGATAAACACACACACACACACACACACACACACACACACACACACACATATATAAGATTCCCAAAAGACCCAGAATACAATTTACAGAACCTGTTTCTCCAAGTCGACCTCTAGGAGGGACAAAAACAAAAAATATACATTGTGGAGATATAATAGTATCTATATGTACAACTTAACTAAAACATAAACCCAAAGGACTAGGATCCTTCGCTGACAGAAGCTCCCAGAATGCTTTAACGAGGAGCATCTCGACTACATCTGAAAACCACAACATATGTATGGGGTGACAACCAGAGGTTCTTGGTGCACGGAATTGTGATCACACTTTTCACAACTCCGGTACAACTAACCAGCAAGTGCACTGGGTCGTCCAAGTAATAAACCTTACGCGAGTAAGGGTCGATCCCACGGAGATTGTCGGCTTGAAGCAAGCTATGGTCATCCTGTAAATCTTAGTCAGGCGGATTCAAATGGTTATGAGGTTTTGATAATTAAAAGATAAATAAAACATAAAATAAAATAAGATACTTATGTAATTCATTGGTGGGAATTTCAGATAAGCGTTTGGAGATGCTTTGTTGCTTCTGAACCTCTGCTTTCTTATTGTCTTCATCCAATCATGCGTGCTCCCTTCCATGGAAAGCAGTAGGATCCTCTCAGTGAAAATGGTCCAAGTACGGTTTCTGCACGGCTAATCAACTGTCGAATTTCTCGTCTCGGATGAAAAATACCAGGTACAGCTATCGCACGGCTAATCATCTGTCGGTTCTCACTTGTATCGGAATAAGATCTCTCTATCCTTTTGCACACTATCACTGTGCCCAACATTCGCGAGTTTGAAGCTCGTCACAGTCATCCCTTCCCAGATCCTACTTGGAATACCACAGACAAGGTTTAGACTTTTCGGATCTCAGGAATGCTGCCAATTGGTTCTAGCCTATACCACGAAGGTTACAACCTCACGGACTCGGTCCATGGATTAGAAACCCAAGAGAATATACTCCGGTTGTCGTCCAATGACTACGTTGAACATCATGTAGACCGCTTGTGGTTGTCAGGCACGCGGATATTGGCTAAGCGAGTAACAAAGATAGTGGGTGATTGTCACGGGTCACCCCTTCATTCTGACTTAACTGAATTAAGTACGAGAGTATATCTTAGAGAAGAAGTAGGCGTGAATTGAAAGAGAAACAATAGTACTTGCATTAATTCATGAAGAACAGCAGAGCTCCACACCTTAATCTATGGGGTGTAGAAACTCCTCCGTTAAAAATATATAAGAGAAAAAGGTCTGGCATGGCCGAATGGCCAGCCTCCAAAACATAACATAAAAGTGAAAATATGGTTCCAACCTTCCGAATACAATAGTAAAAAGTGCTATTTATACTAAACTAGCTACTAGGGATTACAAAAAATAAGTAAATAAGTGCAGATAGTGCAGAAATCCACTTCTGGGGCCCACTTGGTGAGTGTTTGGGCTGAGCTTTAAAGCTTTCACATGCATAGGCCATTCTTGGAGTTAAACGCTAGCTTGGGTGCCAGTTTGGGCGTCTAACTCTAGTTCTGGTGACAGTTTGGGCGTTTTACTCCAGAAAAGGGTCTTTGGCCGTCATTTAAACGCCAGTTTGGGCCATCAAATCTCGAGCAAAGTATAGACTATTATATATTTCTGGAAAGCCCAAGATGTCTACTTTTCAACGCAATTGAGAGCGCGCCAATTGGGCTTCTGTAGCTCTCGAAAATCTATTTCGAGTGCAGGAGGGTCAGAATCCAACAGCATCTGTAGTCCTTTTTCAGCCTCTGAATTAGATTTTTGCTCAAGTCCCTCAATTTTAACCAGAAAATATCTGAAATTATAGAAAAACACAAAAACTCATAGTAAAGTCCAAAAATGTGATTTTTGCATAAAAAATAATGAAAATATAATAAAATGTAACTAAAACATACTAAAAACTATGTAAAAACAATGCCAAAAAGGGTATAAATTATCCGCTCATCAGTTCTCAACATGGTAACGATGCCCACATAACTAATAGAGAAGGTCTCGGGAAAGTCAAAGGCGATCCTAGAACTTCCGACAACAGATTATAAAACTAAAAGATTTAAAACAGAAACCATAAATAGGGTGGTTTTCTAAGGTTCTTCAATTTAATTAAACTCTAACTAAAACTATGGACTATTCCCCCTTCCTCCATAATCCTCCTAAACACCAGTAAAACTATACAGACAAACAAAACAGACAAAGTAAACACAAGTAGAATACAGATACAGCAGGTAGCAATTATAGCAAGTAAGCATAGATTATCAATTAGGAAATCCTAAGAAATGCAAACTCAAACAAAGCAAACAAATGCATATGATGAATGCCTACCCTATGGCTGATGATATCATCTATCGGTGCAAGATGCAGGTCATGTCTTCTCTTTGCTTTCTCTTTATACATCTTGGTATTTTCATAGGCTGGTGACCTGAATTCCTCCATCTCTTGAAGCTGCAAGATCCTCTTTGCACCAGCAGCAATGCTGTCAAAATTTAGTTTCTTGATAGCCCAGAGAGCTTTGTGTTCCAGCTCCAGTGGTAAATGACAAGCTTTCCCATACACTAGTTGATATGGGGACATTCCAAGTGGTGTTTTGAATGCTGTTCTGTATGCAGAAAGAGCATCATCCAGCTTCTTCGACCAATCCTTTCTTGATGCACCCACAGTCTTTTCCAGAATCCTCTTTAGCTCTCTGTTGGATATCTCAGTTTGTCCACTTGACCTTAGCTGTAGTTCTATCCCCTCCAAAGTGGCCTCCATAGCATGAGCCGTGGCAATTCCATAGGACCTCTCGTCCTTCTTCTTCCGAAACACATCTTCTAAGGATTCCATCTGAACACTTCTTGAATAGATATGGCTCATCCCAAACAAAGTACTTTGCATCATTCATGAGCTTCCATTTTTGATGTTTATTGATCTCTGGAGGCAATGCCCCAGTTGCCTTGAAGTTGGCAATGTCTGCGAACCATGGTGCTTTGTGAACTATCATCAACTGCTCATCAGGGAAGAACTCGTTCACACTTGTATCAGGTGTTCCACCTTTATCATGAGGAATCCTGGATAGGTGATCTGCTACCTTGTTCTCCACTCCTTTCTTGTCTCTGATTTCAATATTGAATTCCTACAATAATAAGATCCATCTTATTAGTCTTGGCTTTGATTCTTGCTTGGCAAACAAATATTTAAGTGCTGTGTGTTCTGTAAAAACAATCACTTTAGCACCAATGAGGTACGATCTAAACTTGTCAAATGCAAAAACTATTGCTAGCAACTCCTTTTCAGTAGTGGTATAATTTCTTTGAGTATCATTAAGGACTTTGCTCGCATAGTATATCACATGGACTAAGTTACCTTTCCTCTGTCCTAACACTGCCCCAACTGCAAAATCAGATGCATCACACATTAATTCAAATGGTAAATTCCAATCAGGTGGGGAAATGATAGGAGCAGAGGATAACCTCATTTTCAAATTTTCAAAGGCTAATATGCATGTTTCATCAAAGATAAATGGTGTATCAGATACAAGGAGATTGCTCAAGGGCTTGGCTATCTTTGAAAAATCTTTAATAAACCTTCTGTAAAAACCAGCATGCCCTAAAAAGCTCCTAATTGCCCTGACATCACTGGGTGGAGGCAGTTTTTCAATAAGTTCTACTTTGGCTCTGTCAACCCAAATGCCTTGGTTAGAAACTTTGTGACCAAGGACTATTCCTTCTGTCACCATAAAGTGACATTTCTCCCAGTTCAAGACCAGATTGGTCTCTTGGCATCTTTTCAATACCAAGGTGAGGTGATGTAGGCAACTAGGAAAGGAATCTCCGAATACCGAGAAATCATCCATAAAAACTTCAATGAATTTTTCTATCATATCTGAAAAGATAGAAAGCATGCAGCGTTGGAAAGTCGCAGGTGCATTACATAGCCCAAATGGCATGCCCCTGTAGGTAAACACTCCATATGGGCAAGTGAATGAGGTTTTCTCTTGATCTCTAGGATCAACCACTATTTGGTTATATCCTGAATAACCGTCGAGAAAACAATAAGAAGCGTGCCCTGCGAGTCTTTCCAACATCTGATCCATGAATGGAAGGGGGAAATGATCTTTTCGTGTAGCCTCATTGAGCTTCCTGTAGTCTATGCACATCCGCCATCCTGTGACTGTCCTTGTAGGAATTAGTTCGTTCTTCTCATTGGGAACCACGGTAATTCCTCCCTTTTTTGGGACAACATGCACGGGGCTAACCCAGGGGCTGTCTGAGATCGGGTAAATTACTCCTCCCTGCCATAACTTCATAACTTCTTTTTGCACCACTTCCTTCATGATTGGGTTCAACCTCCTTTGGGATTGAATGGATGGTTTGGCATCATCTTCCAGCAGTATCTTGTGCATACATATGGCCGAACTTATCCCCTTCAAGTCAGCAAGAGTCCAACCAATGGCATCTTTGTGGTTTTGCAGTACTTTGAGCAGTTCATCCTCTTGATCGTGGCTGAGGCATGAGCTTATAATTACTGGGTAATTTTCATCTTCTCCTAAGTATGCATATTTGAGAGAGGGTGGCAATGCTTTGAGTTCAAGTTTGGGTGCTTCTGACTTTTCGTTCTCTTCCTTTGGTGCACCTTGTATTTGACTCTCTGCTGTTGCAACCTCTTCACTAAACGTAGACTCCTCCTCTATTATACCTTCAGGTTCTTCTTCTTCAAAACTTTCCTGCACTGCGTCTTCAAGTGAGTCCAACCTCATACACTCTCCCATTTGCTCTGGTGGGTAACTCATGGCCTTGAACACATTGATCATCATCTTTTCATTGTGTAATCTCAGGGTGGGATCTCCTTTTTGTACATCAATGACAGCTCCAGTAGTGGCCAAGAATGGCCTTCCCAGGATGATGGAAGCCTTGGCTTCCTCCTGCATGTCAAGCACTACAAAGTCTGCTGGGAAGATAAAATCCCCCCACTTTCACCAGCAAATCTTCGACGACGCCATGCGGGAACTTGAACGATCGGTCTGCCAATTGTAAGGCCATCTTTGTTGGTTTAGCTTCCTCAATCTTCATC
>NC_029785.2:79450272-79551749 GCF_000816755.2 Arachis ipaensis
AGTTTGTGCTGAATGATAGCACTACATTCTTCGGTTAGTATCACAGTCTCGTTGTTCTTCCAGCTTCTCTTCTTAGTCATGAGCTCCTTCAAGAACTTGGCGTAGAGTGGCATTTGTTCTATTGCTTCAGCAAAGGGTATGTTGATTTGCAGTTTCTTGAAGATTTCCAAAAATCTCGAAAACTGATTGTCATCCCCTTTCTTCTTTAATTGCTGAGGATATGGGACTCTTGGGGCGTCTGGCTTCAGCACTCCTTCCCCTTTTTGTGAACTCAAAGTGGGAACTCGAGCTTCGTCCTGCTCTTCTTCCTCTTTATTTGAGTCCTCTTCTTGTGGTTTCTAGGGGGTTTCCTTCAGTTCCTTCCCACCCCTAAGGGTGATAGCCTGACACTCCTCCCTTTGTGTTGAGCTAGTATTACTGCGAAGGTTGTGGTTGGAAATTTTCTTGAATAAGTAGCCAATTTGTATCTCATGTTTCTTGATGGCAGCATCCTGATTCTGCATATTGGACATCACCTCTTCTCGGAACGCTTTACTATCTTGAATCTCTTTGCCTATGCCTTCAAGTAGATTCTCAATCTTTGAGATTCTGTCATCCAATGATTGTAGATCGTGATTAGAGGTGGAAGGATGAGGTAAGTTATTTTGGTTTTGATTCTTGGACACTTTCTCCGAACGAACAGTTGTTCTGAACAAGGGTGATGAGCTGTGGCTTCAGTTCAAAATTGTTGGCATGGATGGTTGGCTTTTGAATGCTACTTTCACAGTTTCCTGGGTTTGGATTGATGTAAGAGCCTAAAACTCTTCTATCCTCCCCAGCATGATTTGCTCGACCTCTTCCGCCATGGTTGTGAGTCTCTTCTGCATGATGGTTTTCCATGTTTTCTTCCATGTTTGGTTCAAAGTATTCCTCAAAGTGTTTCTCCTCTTCTTCAGCACCAACTACACGTTTTTCTCTTGCCTCCCTCCTTAGTCTAAGGAAGGTTCTCTCAGGTTCAGAATCAAAGGAAGTTGAAGCCCCGCTTCTTCTCCCTGTCATACAACCAACAAGTACAAGCAAAGAGAATAGGTGCAGAAAGTATATCAGTCAGAATTACTGTTAGTGTGAGTGATGCAATATATCAAACAGTTAGTGGGTTAGTGAAATGAATGGTAAATAACAAAGAAAAAGTAGGGGGAATGGAAGAAATTAACTAAAACAGAAAGTAAATGACTCAAACAGAAAATTAAATCAAACAAAAAATAAAATGCTCAATCTAGTTATCCTCCAATTTAATTATTGTTGATGCACAATCAATCCCCGGCAACGACGCCATAAACTTGATACACGGAAAACTTGTCTCATAACAAATTTTCTTCGGCAAGTGTACCGAATTTGTCGTCAAGTAAAAACTCACAATAGAGTGAGGTCGAATCCCACAGGGATTGATTGATCAAGCAACTTTAATTAGAGGAATGTTCTAGTTGAGCGAATCAGAATTTGAGTTAAGAATTGCAGAAAATTAAATGGCGGAAAAGTAAATAACAGAAAAATAAATGCTAGAAATAAAAAGCTGAATGTAGATGACGGAAAGTAAATTGCAGAATCTTAAATGGGAATGGGGAAATTGCTCATAAAAGTAAATGACTGAAATTAAAGAGAATGGGTAAGATAAGAAATGGGGGGTTCATTGGGCTCAGCAGATGTTGCATTCTCCGGATCAATTTCATTTTCATCTCTTCCTCAATCAATGCACTCATTGATCTCCTTGGCAATCTTAAGTGATCAAATTACAATTTCTTGTAATTCAATCTCTCAAATCTTGATCAATAGCCAATTCCTTGGTCAATTACTCATGAGAAGAGATGAAGTATAGTCACTGATTATACCACATGCATTTCCCAAATCAAGTGTTGAGAGGATTATAGTCACATATCCATCCAAACCCAATTTGGTCCAGCATGAGAAAGCATTTCTAGCATGATCTCTTCATTCCTCTTTCAAGGTTCAGAAGAGATCCAAGTATGAATAGCTTCTTTTCCAAGATAACTACCCAATTGGATGAAGATCGAAAGCTTTCAAGTAAAATCAAGAGAAAAGATAGAAGAAGAATAATGAAAACAAGTATTGAGCCATCAAATTACAACAGAGCTCCCTAACCCAATGAAAGGGGTTTAGTTGTTCATAGCTCTGGAAAATGAAAACAAAGATGGAGAATACATCATGAAAACTAGAAGTGCAGAGGAAGTAAATACAGAGAGTAGTTCTATGCCCAGAGGCTCCCTATAATTTCCAACTCCACAAATAATTCAAAGCTACTCCTATATATACTACTCTTCTACTCTTCTAGTTGGCTCTTCAAGTCTTGGGTCTAGGCCTTTGGATCTTGAGTTTGAAGCAGTTATCTTCTTCATTGGGCTTGGCTTTACTTGCAGAGAGAAAGTGTGAAGTGCGCAGAGACTTTTGCTCAGGACGTTAGTGGTGTTAACGTTCAGTGAAAATATGGGTTCGAGAACGTTAGTGACACTTACCATTGTCACTAACGTTCCAATGTGCCCCTATTTCTCACGTTAGAGTCCACGTTAACTAGGTTAACGTGGGAGTTAACGTGGCTCATTGTGGCTTGTGTTGGCTCCTTCCAACGTTAGTGACAATGTTTGGTGTTACTAACGTTGTCGACAACCTTTCTTCTTCACGTTAACTTCCATGTTAACTAGGTTAACGTGGGAGTTAACGTGGCTTCTTGGGGATAGTGTGTGTTCATCCCAACGTTAGTGACAATGTTTGGTGTCACTAACGTTATCGACCACCTAGTTTCTTCACGTTAGCTTCCACGTTAACTAGGTTAACGTGGGAGTTAACGTGGCTTCTTGTGACTTGGCCAACGTTAGTGAGAAAGTTGAATGGCACTAACGTTGGCGTCCCCCTTTTCTTCTTAATGTTAGAGGCCACGTTAACTAAGGTTAACGAGGCAACTAACGTGGCCACTTATGAGCTTGGTCCAACGTTAGTGATAATGTTAAGTGTCACTAACGTTGGCTCCATTTCCTTTCTTCCACGTTAGAGTTCACGTTAGCTTAGTTAACGTGACTCTTAACGTGGGCAATGATGGCTTCGATAGCGTTATTGGCAATGACTTTTCTCATTAACTTTGCAAGTTACTCCCATTCCACGTTAGTGTTAACGTTAGTGTAACTAACGTAGCCACTAATGTGGTTCTTCTTTGCTTCCTTTGTCCTGAAATCAAGCAATAAAGTTCATCAAAGTTCTAGTCCAAGTCATGGGAAATGCAACATGCTTCTGCTAATTTACATTCTGCAATTTACAATTCTCAGCAATTTACTTTCTATTGCTCAAATCTCACTCAATTCACCACTGTTAGCTTAACTAGACTAATCACCTCACTAAAGTTGCTCAATGCATCAATCCCTGTGGGATAGACCTCACTCCTGTGAGTTATTACTACTTGATGCGACCCGATACACTTGCCGGTGAGTTTGTGTAGAATCGTTTTTCCCTCATTAAGTTTTTGGCACCGTTGCCGGGGATTGATTTAGATCGACAATGATTAAGTGGGTGATAAGTCTAGATTAACCATTTTTTTTGTTCTTTTAATTTTCTATTTTAGGCTGATACCAAGGTGTTTGAGTTATTGCCTCACAAAGAAATTTTCATCTGTGACATGAATTTCGATTTTCCTTGGTGATTGTGTTTTACAAAATTCAATTGGAGTTCAATTCATCTTTTGATCAAACAAATTTCATGGGATATTGCCCACTATCACAATATGATTCAAGTTATTATCCTAATGGTGGATGGGAATATTGATGGGTGAAAATTAAGATTTCCACACAAACTCACCGGCAAGGGTACCGGGTTGCATCAAGTAGTAAAACTCACCAGAGTGAGGTCGATCCCACAGGGATTTATGGATTGAGAAACTTTAGTTAGGTGATTAGTCTAGTCAAGCAGACAGTGATGAATTGAATGAAAATTGGATAACTAAATATAAATTGCAGAGAAAATAAAGTGCAGAAGATAAATTGGCAAAAACTTAAAGAGCAAGAAAAGTGAATTGCATCAAATATAAAGGGAATTGGGTGCAGGGAAAGTAAAGAAAGAATTAGATCAAGCAATCGAAGAGAACTTAAGAACAAGTAACAGAAAATTTAAATTGCAGGAAGATTAAATCAGATCGAATTATAAGCAGAAATATAAGGTTGCAGAGAAATAAAAGTGCAGAGGATTGAGATTTGCAATAAGAGTAAACTGAATTCAATGCAATTGAAATCTAAAAGTGTATCAACTATACTAAGCTCTCTGGAGTCTCTAATCCTCCAGCCTGAGCCACTATTCTATTCCTACTCCTACTGTGCGCTCCTTCTTCTAACAGAGCTAAAGCCTTTTTATAGGCATTCCTAAATTACAAATAAAATTCAAATTGAAAATAAATTACAATTAAATGAAAAATTCCTATTCTTGATGATCCTTATGCCTTTGAGTCATGAAAATGGGCTTTGCTTGCTTTAAATTTCACTTGGGCTTGGAATCAGATAAATTGAACCACAATTCAGCTCCCAGGGGAATGTTGCATTCTCAAAGTGATCGAAGCGTTCACTCATCCACGCGTGCGAGTCACTGACGCGTGCGCGTCCTTTTGAATTTTCGCCCATCGACGCAGACGCGTCACCCACGCGTACGCGTCCTTTGCCGCGTTAACTTAGTGAGCGCTACATTGGCTTAGTGAGTGCTACCCCACGCGTACGCGTCATGTACGCGTACGCGTGGGTAGCGAAATCTCAATTCCACGCTTCAGCGCCAGCCATGCGTGCGCGTGTGATAAACCATTATTTTATGATTTATATTGTGTTTAATTGAGTGGTTTTATCAAGTCTTTCACCCACTTCTTCATATGATTTGCATGTATTCACAATTCCTTCCTAAAATTGTTCTATGATTAAAAACTTGCTTCCTAAAGATCTTTTAATTGAATATTTTTATTCTTCTTTATACCATTCGATGCCGTGATCTGTGTGTTAAGTGTTTCAGGCTTCATAGGGCAGGAATGGCTTAGAGAATGAAGAGGAAGCTTGCAAAGATAGAAGGAACACAAGAAATTGAAGAGATGACCAGCGAGAAGTGACGCGGGCGCATGGCTCATGCGACCGCGCGAAATAGAGGAAATTGCAGTGACGCGCTCGCGTGCCTGACGCGAACGCGTGGATTGGAAACTACACGAGTGACGCGAATGCATGGACGACGCGCACGCGTGGCACGGAAAATGCTGAGTGACGCGAACGCATGGACGATGCGGTTGCGTGACGTGCGCGTTCTGCAGAATTTACAGAAGTTGCTGGCGTGAATTCTGGGCCGCGTTCTAACCCAGTTTTCGGCCTAAAAACGCAGATTAGAGCCTGGGAACATGCAAAGACAACACAACTCTCATAAAAGATAATTTTTAGTTTTTAGTTGGGAGATCTAGAGAGAGAATTCCACATCTTTCTCTAGGTTTTTCTTTATACTCATAATTTAGGATTTGAAGATTTTGGCTTTGGTGATTGAGAAGAGTCTACCTCCAGAACTGGTCATTCTAGTTTGTTTACCTACTTTTTACTTATTCTTTCATATCCTTAATTTGTCCAGAGTAAAATTGGATTATTTTTAGAGTTATTTAATACAAAGACTATTTTTATTTATTTTTATTAATCTTTTTTATTATTGTTTATCATGTCTCTTTTTATTTCCCATCTTTATTTTGTGAAGTCTACATTTATGATAATGGAGTAGTTCTTCAACTTGATTGGGAGTTGATTAAAAGGAGAACCTTGAGTTGGAATACTCAAGAGTTCAATTGTAATTGGTTCGTTGTTGGTTGGCTTGTTAGTCACTAACTCTAATCTTTCCCAAGGGAGAGGATTAGGACTTGTGAATAGAAGTTGACTTTTAACTTGACTTTCCTTCATTCGTTGAGGGTTAACTAAGTAGAAATAACTACTAATTATTAATTGATCTTGAAAAAATTTCAACAAGGATAGAACTTCCGATTAATCTTCTCCCGGTCAAGATTTTTATTTAAATTACATAAATTCTTTGATTTAAGTTCCTGTTTATCAAACTCAAAACCATTTTGGAAAACCTCTGATTAATAAAATAGCACATCTTTCCGCAACTCGTTGGGAGACGACCTGGGACTCATACTCCCAGTATTCTAATTCTAATTTTGTGACAACTCTTTTCTAAATTGACAAGTGGATTTTTGCTGGTTAAGAGCTGTACTTGCAACGCCCTTTTTCTTAATAATTCTTAATCTGTCAATTTTCGCCACGTCAATTTTTGGCGCCGTTGCCGGGGAGTTGCAATATAGTGCTAAGTTATTGATTGGAATTTATTTATTTGCATTTTATTTTATCTTGCTACTATGAGCTTCATGTTTCTTTCATTGAATAACGCGTTCACTTCCTGATCCAAGCTTGCCAGTATTTGATCCTGAGATTGAAAGAACTATTTCACGTATAAGGCAAGCACGGCGTCGGTTAGTCCTCTCCGAGGACGAATTTGAAACGTCACTTAAGGAAGAAACAAGCTCCTTTTCTACTGATTCAGTTGATTTACGTGCAGGTGACATGGCAGCACCTAGGAGAGTTACTATCCAGGAAACTGGAGCCCCTGATTTTACACTGCAACCGTATCAAGCACATCACCCAGCGATGGCTGTGGATTTTGAAATAAAGACTGCACTACTCAACTTGATGCCCAAGTTTCATGGCTTACCTGCTCAACAGCCTATCAAGCACCTTAGGGATTTCCAGGAAGCCTGTTCTACTGTCAGGCGTGATGGTGCAGATGAAACTTCTATTGTGTTAAAAGCCTTCCCATTCTCTCTTGAGGGAAAGGCGAGAGAGCGGTACTACACTCAACCCGGAGCAACTGTTTCTAACTGGGATACGCTTCCTGCTGAAGTTACTGATAAACTGAGGAAAGACATTTCCACGATTGTTCAGGATGAATCCGAGACTCTCTACGAATACTGGGAGCGCTTCAACGATCTTCTAGAAGCATGTCCCCACCATATGATTGAAAAGATAGTGTTGCTCGGCTACGTCACACAGGGCATGAAGCCTCAAGATAAGACCACATTGGAAAGTGCTAGTAATGGGTCTATGAAAAAGTATAAGACCACTGATGAGGCATGGCAATTGATCAGCGACTTAGCTGAATCTACTCGGAATCACTAGCAGAAACAAAGCCGGTCAAAAACTGTTGCAGAGGTATCTTCTAGCAAAGAGACTACTGCTCTAACTCAGAGTATATGTGAAATGACCAAATTACTGAAGCAGATGCAGTTGAGTCAACAGCAAGCTCAGCCCTCTCCACCACATCAAAGCCAACAGTTGGTCTCACAAAGAGTATGCGGGATCTGTGCTGATTATAGTCATTATACTGATGAATGTCCGCAGTTCCAGCAGGAAGACAATACTGTGGCAGCCACTCATAACTTCTATGACCGCCCTAATCAAGGATACAATCAAGGTGGCAGCTACAACCATGGATGGCAGGACAATTCCAACCAAGGTGGGAGAGATAATTCTAACCAGGGTTGGAGGGACAATCATAACAGAGGAGGCAGAGATAACAATGGAAACCAGAGGTGGAATAATAATAACAACATCAAACAGCAGAATTAGAATTAGGCCTACAGAGCACCTCATCTAAGGCAGCCTCAAGCATTTCAGTAGACCCCTCAGATCACTTATCCCTCTTCATCTTCTAATGATGAGTTACTACAATCTATTGATCGGAGACAGCAGGCCATGGAAAACAACCTTACTTCTACTCTAAATGGTCTGAACTCTACCTTGTAAGCTCTTGTCTCATAGATTGGATCATTAAATAACTCCAACAACCAGCCTTTGAGCTCCAGTGGAATCCCCTCTCAACCATTACCCAACCCCAAGGGTGGCATCAACGCCATTACCTTGAGGTCTGGAACCACACTACAAGGGAGGAATCTTGAGGAGCCATGCCCGCTTGAACACGCCCCAGCTGAGGACATGGTTGAGGTAGAGGATGTTGAAGAAGAAGATGAAACACAAGGCATGGCTGAAGCTGAAGCAACCCAACTAGGGAATACAGAATCCCAGCAAGCTAAAGCTATAAGAGACACCACTCCTATCCCATTTCCACACCTTGCTAGGAAAGCCAGAAAGCAGATGGAACTTGATCCCAAAATGGTAGAAATCTCCAAAAAGGTTGAGGTAATTGTTCCCCTTTTTGATGTTATTTAGCAAGTACTTAAATACGCAAAGTTTCTAAAAGAATTGTGCATACATAAAGATAAAATTAATGAATTAGAAACTATTCCTTTAGGTAGTTCTATATCTGCTTTAATGGGAAATATACCTAAAAAATGTAGTGATCCAGGCCCATGTATGGAAATTGTACCATTGGAGGTGTGATATTTTCTGACTGTATGTGTGATCTAGGAGCATGCGTGAGTATTATGCCCTTGTCTATATATGATGCTTTAAGGCTCCCTCCTTTAAAAAGGTCGACAGCTCGTTTTGTGTTAGCAGATAAAAGCATTATTACAGTGGTTGGGATTGCTAAAGATGTGTTAGTGAGCATTAAAGGGCTCACGTTTCCTATTGACTTCTATATCTTGGAGATGCCCAAAAATGATTCAGGAAAGCCTTCATCAATCCTGCTTGGAAGACTGTTTTTGAAAACTTCGAAGTTCAAGCTAGATGCCTTTTCGGGAACCTATTCTTTTGAGGTAGATGGCAGAACAGTGAGCTTCAACCTGGATGAAGCTATGAAGCATCCTCCGGAAGATCACTCCATATTCCAATGCGACATCATTGATGATATTATAGCTGCAACTCACCAGGAAGAAATGGAAGAGAATCACCTGGAGCAAGATCCAAGTGTGGAGACACCCTCTGAACATACTGAAGATTCATTACCATTTTCACCAGCCCCAGATGATCCAGAGCCAAGCCAGGAGAAAAAAATGGAATTAAAGCCCCTTCCTCCACACCTCAAGTATGCTTACCTTGAGGACAAGCAGAAGTTTCCAGTTATCATTGCGAGGGAGCTCACTTCCCAATAAGAAGAACAACTGCTTAGTGTATTGAGAACGCATAAGAAAGCAATTGGATGGAGCTTGGCGGATATAGTAGGCATCAGCCCTCAAGTTTGTGAACATAGAATATTCTTAGAAGAAGGAGCAAAGCCTGTCCGACAACCTCAGCGAAGATTGAATCCAACCATCTTAGAAGTTGTCAAGAAGGAAGTAACCAGACTACTTGAAGAAGATATCATTTACCCCATTTCAGATAGCGAATGGGTCAGCCCAGTGCAAGTGGTGCCCAAGAAGTCTGGAGTAACAACAATAAGGAATGAGCAGGAAGAACTTCTGACAACCAGAGTACAGAACTCATGGAGAGTTTGCATTGACTACAAGTGTCTCAACCAAGCCACTCACAAGGATTATTACCCCTTGTCATTCATTGATCAGATGCTTGATCGCCTGTCAGGTAAATCTCATTACTATTTTTTAGACAGTTATACAGGTTATTTTCAAATCCATATAGCTCCTGAAGATCAGGAAAATACTACTTTTACATGTCCTTTTGAGACTTATGCTTATAAGAGAATGCCCTTTGGCTTATGCAATGCACCAGCCACTTTCCAAAGGTGCATGATAAGTCTTTTCTCTGATCTCATTAAGACTTGTATGGAAGTTTTTATGGATGACTTTAGCGTATATGGTGATTCGTTTAGCCTCTGCTTGGATATTTTATCTAAAGTATTGGACAGGTGTGTTAGTTCAAACCTTGTTTTAAATTTTGAAAAGTGTCATTTTATGGTGAAACAAGGAATTGTTCTAGGACATGTTGTTTCTGATACTGGTATCTCTGTAGACCCAACAAAGGTGGATGTTATTTCTAGTTTACCTTACCCCTCCTCTGTGAGGGAAGTCCATTCGTTCCTTGGCCATGCAGGTTTTTACAAGAGATTCATTAAGGACTTCAGTAAGGTAGCACTACCCTTATCCAAACTACTGCAGAAAGACATTGAGTTCAAGTTCAGTGAGGCTTGGAAACAGGCATTTGATAAACTGAAGACCGCCCGGACTCAAGCTCCGATTGTGAAGGGACCAGACTGGAGTCAACCATTTGAAATCATGTGTGATGCTTCCAATCATGCAGTAGGAGCAGCACTGGCTCAGCATGAAGGTAACGATCCTTTTGTAATTGCTTATGCATCTAAGACTTTAGATGCTGCTCAATCTAATTACACTACTACTGAAAAAGAGCTTCTAGCTATTTTTTTGCTCTGGATAAATTCCGAGCCTATATACTTGGTACTAAGGTAGTAGTGTACTCAGACCATGCAACTCTAAAGTATTTATTGGCTAAAAAGGAGTGTAAACCAAGGCTAATACATTGGATGCTACTGCTGCAAGAATTTGATTTGGAAATTAAAGATAGGAGTGGTAACCAAAATTTAGTGGCAGACCACTTGAGTCGCCTTGAGCACATTACAGATGACTCCATTCCTATCAATGATACTTTCCCATTTGATAGCTTACAGGCAGTATCTGATGTAGTTCCTTGGTATGCACCTGTAGCTAATTATCTCGTTAGCCACACTTTTCCTCCAAACTTTACTAAACATCAGAGAGACAAGCTGAAAAGCGAATCCAAATATTATATATGGGATGATCCATATCTCTAGAGGTGTGGTGCTGACCAGGTAATTAGACGGTGTGTACCTCAATCAGAATTCCAGTCCATTTTAGAGGCCTGCCACTCATCTGAAAGTGGAGGACATTTTGGCCCTCAACGAACAGCTAGAAAAGTTTTAGACTGTGGATTCTGGTGGCCTACACTTTTTAAAGATGCTGCTGACCTTTGTAAATCTTGTTCTCCTTGCCAAAGATTTGGTAATATATCCAAGAGGGATGAAATGCCTCAACAAATTATGCTTTTCTGTGAACTTTTTGATATTTGGGGCATTGACTTCATGGGTCCATTCCCAAATTCTAATGGTCACCTTTATATACTGTTAGTTGTAGATTATGTTTCTAAATGGGTGGAAGCAATTCCAACCCGTATTGATGATACTAACACTGTTGTTTCCTTTGTTAGAAACCATATTATTTGTCGCTTTAGATCACCACGAGCAATCGTGAGCAATCAAGGCACTCACTTTTGTAACAGGAGACTAACAGGATTACTGAAGAGGCATGGGATAATTCATAAAGTATCAAAATCCTATCACCCACAGACTAATGGGCAAGCCAAGGTGTCTAACAGAGAGATAAAGCACATACTGCAAAAGATAGTCAAGCCTCATAGAAAGGACTAGAGCACCAGGCTCCAAGATGCGCTTTGGGCATATCGGACAGCATACAAGACACCAATCGGGATGAGTTCTTTCCGCTTAGTTTATGGAAAGGCCTGTCATCTCCCAGTTGAGTTAGAACACAAAGCCTTCTGGGCGGTAAAGGAATGCAACATGGACTATGAGAAAGCCGGAGCTGAACGGAAGTTACAACTGCAAGAATTAGAGAACCTTCGCCTAGAAGCTTATGAAAACTCCAGGCTGTATAAAGAGAAGGTGAAAGCTGTACATGATAAGAACATCAAGAGAAGAGAGTTCTAACCTGGGGACTTAGTCCTCCTTTACAACTCCAAAATGTGGCTCATGCCAGGCAAGCTGAGATCCAGATGGGACGGTCTCTATCGAGTAGAGAGGGTAGAGCCATACGGAGTCTTTCACTTGAGCCATCCTTCAAGCCTTGAACTTATAAAGGTCAATGGACATCGTCTGAAGTTATTTCATGATGAAAAGATGGCAAAAAACGAGGAGCTAGAGATCTTCTTCTTTGAGGATCCACCTACAGCAGAAGACTAAGCTAGTGGAGCGTCCAACTTAAGGACGTTAAAGCAAAGTGCTGGGTGGGAGACAACCCACCATGGTATGATTGTTTCCCCCCCTCCTTTATTTCCTTTTTCAATAACTCTTCTCAGTACTAGTGCCTATAGTTGCATCTACATTTGCATATCGCATAAAACAAAAAATTGGCACGCGACACGACAGTGTCGCCGACGCGTCCGCGTCATATGTGCCTCAAGGAAGAAAAGAGATTTTACAGAGAGTCATGCGAGAGCGTGGCTGGAGGCGTGCCTGTGGTACAATTTGACCCACGCGACCGCGTCGTTGACGCGTGCGCGTCATGTGGGAAAAATGCATCCCATGCGTCCGCGTCAAGCACGCGAACGCGTGCCCTGAAAATCAATGTAAGAAAGGGTGTATGGCAGAATGTTATGCTGGACCAGGGCTGGAATGTTGCTAGACGCACAAGCCCTACCATGCAAATGCGCGCCCCACGCGTCCGTGTCGTTTTCCAATATTGGCCATTCACGCGATCGCGTCCAACACGCGAACGCGTCACCCTGAAATTTGTCAACAATGAGTTTCGAACTGAGAGTTGTGTGAGCTCGAGGCTGCTCTCGCGCCACTAGCACGGACCATGTCACGCGTCTGCGTGACCGACGCGTCTGCGTCGGCTCATCTAAGTGCCATTCGCGCGAACGCGTACCCCACGCGTCCGCGTCGCTTGCGCCGCACAACTTATCCAAATCTGCTAAAATATCTTATCTTTTTCTTCCCCAAATCCTACTTTTTCTTTTCCCTTCTTCTTTCTTTTCCCCCTTTCTTCCTTCTTCCTTCTTTCTCACTTTCTACTTTCTCTCTTTCACTACCAATATCAAGGTTTTTCATTTCTTCTTCCCTCCTTACTTTTCTATTCTTCTTCTTATTTTTATGTTTTCTTCTTCTTTTTCTTTTTCTTTTAATTGGTGTTGGAAATTTATTTGGGTCATTGTTTCTTATGATTTGCTTGTGGATTGTTAAGGATTTATTTGACAATTATATATTAAATTTATAGGGTTGCTTGCATGTTCAATTTAATACTTTCAATAGCTTATCTACCATGCATGCTATGTGTTTGTGAAAATGCTCGTATGGCATTGTGCATTATTTTTAGATTTCTTTTAATCTACTACTCTAAATGCTTGCATTTCACAAAACCCTTTTTATATTTTATTAATTAAATATAATTGTTATTACAAAGATATTGTTAGTTTGACAGACTTGGTAATCTAACTTGGACCTTGAATGCTTGATCTATGCTACTCATGCCTTTGCCGTCATGCCAATAAACACCTTACATTTAACTGTCTTCATATGCACTTGCTATGTTTCCATTGATGATTTTTCACATGTAGTCATGACCATGTGTTAACATCATTCGTTTTAATGTGCATTGATTACCACCTTTCCCGTTCTCTTCCTTGCTCTAACCCTTGAATTCTTAACATCCTTATTCTTTCCCTTTCAAGATGGCCACCAAGAAAGGAAAAAAGAAAGCTACTCCCAAACCACCAGCAAGGAGAGGAACAAAAAGAGCATTAGTGGCAGAGCCATCTTCAACTACAGTTAAGCCCTCAACAAAACGAATTAAGAGGATTATAAAGGTCGATGAAAAAGAGAAATCCTTCCCAGCAAAGGACACTGCGCGATTTCCCAACCGCTACTATGAGCAGATGTTCCCCATCCTGGCAGCAAGGAATTACAACAACGAATACCTGCTTATCCGCCCGACCCGTATTGCTGAATTTGTTGAGCCGCAAATCGAAAAAAGACACTGGAGGTTCCTACAAAGACAGCCACGACAGTTTAATCTCTCATGGGTAGTTGAGTTCTACTCTACTTTCCACTTGCCAACCCTGCAGTCTGTCTATGTCCGTCAGAAGTAAATCCCCATTACAGAAGAAGCCATTCAACAAGCTTTGGATCTCCCCCCTGCTCCAGAAGGACTGGACGCCTTTCAAGAGGCCACACTCAAGCACCAGACGTACCAATTTGACTGGGACGCTGTTCTCAGAGTTATCGAACAACCTGGCAGCAGATGGATTTATGGATACCATCGTTCCCGACCTAAGGGAATATCAGCTTCCGCACTTACCTTGGAGGCTCGCGTATGGGCACAGATTATGTCCCACTACGTCTTTCCGAGCACTCATGAGTCCTCCTTCACTGTAGACATGGCCCTTCTACTATGGTGCATCCTCACAGACCAGCCTAACGGGAAATATCTCATGAGACCATCGTTCTCATGAGACCATGCTTCCAGACGATGATCAGTACGTCCCTAAAGGGAAATATCTCAGGCCACCAACAGTCACTACCAGCCAGTCCACAGAACAAGCTGCAGACATTCCCCCTTCCACACCACAAGCACCTTCAACAAGTCAGCTGCTCCATCAAATACTGGAGAGGTTGGACCGGCAAGAACAGAAGGCGAAGCTACGAGAGCGCCGCAACCAGCGCCGATTCAAATACCTCAAGGAGTTACTCACTGGCAACCACAGACCTGACAAGGACCCAAACACCCTGGACTCCACTTCATTTACCAGCACAGGGAGCCATGATGGTCCCATCTGTGGAGATACTGCTACCAGCCCCCCTTTGTTCCTGACAGATGGCACCGAGGACGGTGCAAAGCCTTAAGTGTGGGGAAGTCAGTCAGTGCCTGACTTCCAGAGGTAATTTCTCTTCCTTAACACCAATAAAATAGTTAGTTTTTCAAATTTTTTTTAGAATAGGATAGATTGCATAGTAATAGGTTAATTGCATGCATGTTCTACTTGATTGAAAAGATAATAAGTTCCTTTTAAGACCCTATTTTTGAAAATTTTCACTAATTTAAATCAAAACCTTTATGTTAAATTTGTTTGAAGTTGTAATTGGAACATGATTTTTGAGCTAAAAAATACACAACCTGTGAAACTTTGAGCCTAAATACATGGTTACATTATTTAACCATAATTATTTTATTCTTGTGTGCTTATTTCTCTATGATTGTAATTTGAATTTTGTTTTATCCTATATGTCCAATGTTAATATGTTATATGCATGCATATGATTGAGGCCATTGTTTGTCTATCTCACTTATCCCAAATAAGCCTACCCTTTAAATTACCTTTGTTAGCCACTTTGGGCCGTTTTAACCCCACTTGTTCTACATTTTACCAAATTACTAGCCTTAAGCAGCAAAACAATTAAATATCCCAATTGAATCTTTGGTTAGCTTAAGATAGAAATTGTGCTTTAATTGAGTATGGGAAGATTTTAGGAACAAAGGTTAATAAAGGAATGTGTCATGACAAGATAATGGGAATTTGGGTACCTGCTCATGTGAAACTATAAAAGAAAATTGAAAATCTATGTGCATTGATAAGCTATGTTTATTTTTATGTTCAAAAAAATAAATAAATAAATAAATAAATAAATAAATAAATAAATAAATAAAAAAATAATTTTAGTAAATAAGGGGACAAAATTACCCCAATGATAAGTTAAAGTTCAACAATCAATGCACATGTGATAAAATTAAAATAAAGGTTGATACATGAGTGTGGAATGCGAAAAGGAAATTCTGGGTAGCTAGGTATGAAATTTGAGGCTATATAGAAAATACATATATGATTAGGTGAAAGCTTGGGTTAATTAAAGATTCAATTTGTAAGCTCACTTAGCCATATATACCTTTACCCTTACCTTAGCCCCATTACAACCTTGAAAAGACCTCATGATGTTTGCATTGGTACATTAAATGTTGTTGATTGGTTAGGTAAAGAACAAAAATTAGAAAGCATGATTAGAGAAGGATAAAGTGATTACCCTATACAATAGAGAGATTAGAGTGCACACACACCATCAGTGAGGGTTCAATACTTGATTCTATGTTCCCTGCTTTCACGAGCTGTCTCCTTACAAATTTACTTGCTTTTACTGTATGATTTGAACTAGTGGAATCTGCTCCATGTATGGTCTTAGAGAACTTATTTATTTTTAATCAGATAGACAAAATCATATAGTTGTATTCATGTATATAGGTTGCATTGCATTGCATGAGTCTTACATGCCCCTATTCATTCATATTTATCTCCTTCAACTAAGCATGAGAACATGCTAATGTTTAAGTGTGGGGAGGTTGATAAACCATTATTTTATGATTTATATTGTGTTTAATTGAGTGGTTTTATCAAGTCTTTCACCCACTTATTCATATGATTTGCATGTATTCACAATTCCTTCCTAAAATTGTTCTATGATTAAAAACTTGCTTCCTAAAGATATTTTAATTGAATATTTTTATTCTCCTTTATACCATTCGATGCCGTGATCTGTGTGTTAAGTGTTTCAGGCTTCATAGGGCAGGAATGGCTTAGAGAATGGAGAGGAAGCTTGCAAAGATGGAAGGAACACAAGAAATTAAAGAGATGACCAGCGAGAAGTGACGCGGGCGCATGGCTCACGCGACCGCGCGAAATGGAGGAAATTGCAGTGATGCGCTCGCGTGCCTGACGCAAACGCGTGGATTGGAAACTACACGAGTGACGCGAATGCATGGACGACACGCACGCGTGGCACAGAAAATGCTGAGTGACGCGAACGCATGGATGACGTGGTCGCGTGACGTGCGCGATCTAACCCAGTTTTCAGCCCAGAAATGCAGATTAGAGCCAGGGAACATGCAGAGACAACACAACTCTCATTCCAGATAATTTTTAGTTTTTAGTTGGGAGATCTAGAGAGAGAATTCCACCTCTTTCTCTAGGTTTTTCTTTATACTCATAATTTAGGATTTGAAGATTTTGGCTTTGGTGATTGAGAAGAGTCTACCTCCGGAACTGGTCATTCTAGTTTGTTAACCTACTTTTTACTTATTCTTTCATATCCTTAATTTGTCCAGAGTACAATTGGATTATTTTTAGAGTTATTTAATACAAAAACTATTTTTATTTATTTTTATTAATCTTTTTTATTATTGTTTATCATGTCTCTTTTTATTTCCCCTTTTTATTTTGTGAAGTCTACATTTATGATAATGGAGTAGTTTCTCAACTTGATTGGGAGTTGATTAAAAGGAGAACCTTGAGTTGGAATACTCAAGAGTTCAATTGTAATTGGTTCGTTGTTGGTTGGCTTGTTAGTCACTAACTCTAATCCTTCCCAAGGGAGAGGATTAGGACTTATGAATAGAAGTTAACTTTTAACTTGACTTTCCTTCATTCGTTGAGGGTTAACTAAGTAGAAATAACTACTAATTATTAATTGATCTTGAGAAAATTCCAACAAGGATAGAACTTCCGATTAATCTTCTCCCGGTCAAGATTTTTATTTAAATTACATAAATCCTCTGATTTAATTTCCTGTTTATCAAACTCAAAACCATTTTGGAAAACCTCTGATTAATAAAATAGCACATCTTTCCGCAACTCGTTGGGAGACGACCTGGGACTCATACTCCCAGTATTCTAATTCTAATTTTGTGACAACTCTTTTCTAAATTGACAAGTGGATTTTTGCTGGTTAAGAGCTGTACTTGCAATGCCATTTTTCTTAATAATTCTTAATCTGTCAATTTTCGCCATGTCAGCGTGCCTTATCCCAGATGCACCATCGACGCGTGCGTGTCAAGCACGCGTGCCCGTCATTTGCAAAACTTTGCCTCCAAATTTTAACTTGCTTGAAAATGCTCGGAAAGTAAACTTAGCGCTTTCTTTGCAAATGAGCGCTATCTTGGCTTATTTCACGGGCCACGCTTTCAAAAGCGTGGCTTAAGCCATCAAAGTGTGCTCCAGCTTCAAAGTGTGTCCCAACATTCCTCTTTTCTCCTTTTTAGCTTATTTTGTACTTTTTTGCATCTTTTTCTTCTTATTTCCTAAAAAGTTTATAAAATCAAAAGATCAAGGAAATATACCATTTATGCACAAAAGCATGCAATATTTAAGCACTAATCATCAATTTCTTGTATGAAAAATCATAGAAAAATATGATATGATGACATGTCATCACAACACCAAACTTAGACCTTGCTTGTCCCCAAGCAAGAAAAGAATCATGCATTAATTTTTGACAAACCAAGGTGAGAAAAATAGCAATTTGATGTTCATGGTTGGCTAGTTTTCTTTGCATGCTACAATCACAAAAGAAATGTAAATGATTGATGCTTCTATCTAGCTCATTTTATGAAATCTTTTCCTTATATTTCTTCCTTGAAACAAGCTTTTCATTTTCCTATTAGCTTCTCTTTTGGGTGCTTTGCCCCATGAGTTGATAACAAAGCTACGACTCTAAATGCTTTGTTTTCAAGTATCACCACTTGATACATAAGCACCACAAGCATTTAATTAGAGGACTTCATTAAGCTCATTTGTTTCTTTTCTTGACTCTCTAATCATTGATGCTCAGAGCCTTGAGCTTTGAGGGAGTGCTTTTGCACTTGAGCCTAGCCTTGACTCTAAGTGTTTTGTTTTCAAGCTTTTTGCCTGATACATAAACACCACAAGTACTTGACAATTGAATTGTCATTGGTACTCAGAGCCTTCAGCTTTCTCATTCTTTCCCTTTTTCTTTTCTTACCTTAATTGCATTTGCTTCTTCAAAGTTTCCATGATTTCAAAAATTTCATAAAATATCCTAGATGAAAACTTTAAAATCTAATGCAATTGAGCAACAGTTAATCATGCAATTGAGCAACAGTTAATCATACTAGCCTTCCAATACTTGTATGCACATGCTAAGTTCTTCTTTAATTCCTTATTTGTTTATGATCATGCTACTTTATTGCTTTTGAACTCACAGAACTCAAGTTGGTAGTCATAATGTCACAGCAAGATGTTAAAAATTAGTAATCAAACTATGCTTATTCATAACACATATGCATACAGAGAAGATAAAGACCATCATGCAATTTACAGTGCTGGAAGTAAGTAGGAAGAGAAAGGAGTGTTACCACCTTGTAGTTCATCTTCCTTGTTGTTGTCCTTTTCCTTCTATTCTTCCCCTTTCCATGCCAAACTCAGAATGCTTGCTCATCCTCAAGCAACAATTAGAACAATGGTGATGGGGTCTAAAATGGACCATGAATGTCTTACACAATAAAAATGTTAGTAGTACATGTGTTTAAGCAAGCAAAATGAAAAATAACAATGAAGGCACAGGACACAGAGACATTGTGACTGCAAAATAAGTGGGGTGTGTTGGTGATCGGACTCTTGACGGTTTAGAATTCACAATAAATTCTTGTTGTAAAGTATAGTTTCTAAACCAATAATAATCCTTTCATACAAAAGATTGTTTGTCACAAGTACAAACCCCTAAATTTATAAACCGAAGTATTGAACTTTGGGTCGTTCTCCCTAGGAATTGCAATAAAGTGTCTTGTTATTGGTTATGGAGCATGTTTTGGGGTTTTGGATGAGAAACATGAAAAATAAATGGCAATAAAAATAAACTAACAACTATGAAATCTCTTGGCAAGGTTACGAGAATTGGAAGTCCTATCCTTATTATCCTCCTCAATTGTGATGAGAATTGTCCATTGCTACCACTTAGTTAACCTCTAACCATGGAGGAAAGTCAAGTGGATGAATCCACTTGATTCCACAAGTCCTAGCCAACTCCCAAGGAAAAGACTAGCTTTAGTGGTATCCAAATCAATTAGCAACTTCTAGTTGTCAATCAACAAAGGAATTAGATAACTCAAGCGTCACTAATTACTCCACCTAGGCCAAGAGGAATAAAATCTACACTAAAATCCAACCAAGCATTTCATCAAACAACAATGAAATCTAACAACTACTTATTGCAAGGAATTAATAACAACAATCAAAAGAAACATAATTATTATGAATTACCTCAAATTGAATTGGAAGAAAATAGAAGGAACAAGAGTAAATATACAATAAAGCATAGAAACAAAATAGAAGAGATTACAACAAAAGAATAGAGGAAGATGAATGTAACAACAAGAATTGGGAATCAAAAATAGAAGAAAGCATGAATCAAAACCTAGATCTAAAAACTAAACCTAATCCTAATTCCTAATCCTAGAGAGAAGTGAGAGCTTCTCTCTCTAAAACTAACTAAAACAAATCCTAATGTATGTAAATGATGCTAAGTGTTGATTTCCTTCAATCCTTGGTCCTTTAAATGCATTTTGGCACCAAAGCTGGTTGCAAATTGGGCCCCACAGCTCTCAGAAATTGTTGGGCACGTTTTCTATTAAAAAAATTATGTGCGCCCACCGGCGCGTACGCGTACAGTGCGCATGCGCGTCCCTTGCATTTTCGGGATCCACGCCTGCGCGTACAGTGCGCGTGCGCATGGATGAAGAAATCCAAATCTTTGGCTTTTTCATGTGTTCTCCACTTTACATGCTTTCTTCTTCACTCCTTTGATTCATTCCTAGCCTTTTCAACCTGAAATCACTTAACAAACAAATCAAGGCATCTAGTAGAATCAAGGGTGAATTGAATTTAGCTAATTAAAGACCTAGAAAGAATGTTTTCACACTTAAGCACAAATTGGGAGACAATCATGAAACCATGCTATTTCATTGAATAAATGTGGGTAAAAGGTGATAAAATCTCCTAAAATCAATACAAGATAGACCCTAAATATGGGGTTTATCATGTGTATGATACATGGCATAAAAGATAAGTGGCAAACCAAACTTAGTGTGACACTTTCACTTGGAATTGATGCAAGTATCTAGTAAGGAATGGAACCAAATTTTGTTGCATAGCAACACCAAACTTAGAATGCAATCACATGTCAATTTATTTGAACTAAAACAAAGGCAACTGTTTATATGTTAAATACAATTACCAAGGGAAGAATTTGTCATTAATAAGGATTTTTTGGTAAGGTATTTAACAAAAACAGTTAGGGAGCAAAATAAAAGACAGTTTTAAAAACAAAGAAATGACTAAAACAAAGAGGAAAATAAAACAGTCAAACCAAAAGAAAGACAAAACTACAGAGGCATTATGATTATGCAGACAAGTGGTGTTGCTGAATAAATTGCATAGAAAATAAGTGGCACACCAAACTTAGAATCCCAGTGTGACACTTTCATTTTTGATTTGATGCAATCATTCAGAAAGATTGAAAATAAATTGTTGCAGGGCAACACCAAATTTATAATGTAATCATATGCCAATTTATTGAAATTTAAACAAAACAGACAGAGGAAATAGACAAAGCAAAGGAATGAAATGTTACCTAAGATTGGGTTGCCTCCCAACAAGTGCTCTTTTAGTGTCATTAGCTTGACATGTTGTTCTTCACTTTCTTACTCTTCTTCCAGTTTGTTAAGAGGAATGACCTCAAGAGGGGAAGATTCAGCTATTGTCCCCTGTCTTGGTCTCTCCTCAGCAAGCTTCCTTTTGTTAATGGCTTGATTGAGCTTGCTTGCTGGATCAGGGGTAGGATCAGTGCTCTTGTTAGTTGCCTTCACTTCTTGGATATCAATACTTGGTAGTTGTGTGATGGTTGGAGCATTATCTTCATCAAAAGCCTTTTCAATTGGTGGTTCCATGAGCCTTCCTCTATGCACTTCTCTGCTTCAATTGAATGTGAATCTCCTTGATTGTCTTCCTCTATTTCTTCTTCATGATTTTCCATTAAGTCCTTTGGGAGGGAATCTTCATGTTCCATTGTCACTTCAATAAGCCTCTATGGATGTGGACTCCTTGGCTCATATACCTCCACCACCTCATTCGCCCTTGAAGTTTCACTCGATACAGGGACCTCTTCTTCCTCTTCTTCACTAATAGTTTGTTCTTCACCATCACTATTTGTCAATCCTGAATGTGTCCTTCTTTGCTCTAAATGCCCCTCTATTTTCTTGAAGAGAAATTCTTGCCCTGTCCAGAATTGTTTTAGTTCTTCCAGAAGTTGCTCTTGTCTTTCCAATAATTTTCTGGACTTTTGAAGGGAATCTTTAACAGCTGGCTCAAGAGATGAAGGTTGAGAGTGATTTTATGGACATGGTTGTGTTATGGTGAAGTTGTTTTGAGGGATATGGAAGGAGCTTTGTGTTGAGGTATATTCAAGTGATGGAAAATTCTGACATGAGAAATCAGGAGGTGGAGTTTTACTTAGTTTAGGAGCCTCTTCATTTTGATCTTCCACCTCCTCCCTTGCACTTAACATTTGGTTTACCAACACTTCCATGTTTTTGACGGAGTTTTTCTGTTCGTTCCAGGATATTTGTGCCTCCTCCTCATATCTTTCAAGCATGGTCTCAAGCTTTGAGAGGCTTTGGTTCATGGAAGTTTGTGTGGACTGTGAGTTTTGGATGAGATTTTGTGTCAAGGGATAGTTAAGTGATGAGAAATTTTCAGATGAAAAACTGGGAGGTGAGGTTTGACAACTTTGCATGAATGAGTTGAAAGTTTGCTCAAGTGATGATGACTCTTGATTACTAGAGTATGACACATTGAGTGCTCTCTAATTTTGATCCTCCCAAGCACAATTTGAAGAATTGTTGAATTCATCATAATATGGCTCATCTTGTGGCATTGGGGGACAATTTTGCATGAATTTATTGAAAGCACACTCCAGTGATGATGTCTCTTGATGAGTATCATATGGAGCATTAAAATTTCCTTCTCAGCCATAGTTTGTGTCAGTGTCATAATAGTGTGATTCATTTTGTGGCTCTGGGAGGAAATTCATTTCAATTGATTGTTCACACTCTTGTTGATATGCCCAGTCACTATGAGGATAATGACATAAATCATTTTATGATTCTGGACAATATCTCATGTAATCTTCTTGATCATTTTCTGAGGCATATCCCCATTGATTGGGTTGCTCAGAATTTGTTAATTCTTGGTGATACTCCCAGCCACCATTAGAATAATGACTTGAATCATTTTGTGGTGGTGGGAGATATCACATATGATTCTCTTGCTCATCTTGTGGTTTTGAAGTATATCTCCATTGATTGGAGTGCTCAGGATCTGTAATTTCTTGGTGATATTTCCAGCCACCATTAGAATAGTCAATTGGTGATGGTGGGTAATATCCCATAAAATTTGTTTAATTACAAGATGGGTTGAATTCCATTTAAATTTTGTAAAACACAATACCAGTGAAAATTGAAATTCATGTCACAGAGAATGATTTCTTAGTGAGGCAATAACTCAAACCCCTTGGTTTCAACTCAGAATAGAAAATTAAATGAACAAAAACAAAGAAAATTCTTAATCTAGACTTCTCACCCACTTAATCATTGTCGATCTATATCAATCCCCGACAACGGCGCCAAAAACTTGATAGGTGAAAATTAAGATTTCCACACAAACTTACCGGCAAGTGTACCGGGTCGCACCAAGTAGTAAAACTCACCAGAGTGAGGTCGATCCCACAGGGATTGATGGATTGAGCAACTTTAGTTAGGTGATTAGTCTAGTCAAGCGGACAGTGATGAATTGAATGAAAATTGGATAACTGAATATAAATTGCAGAGAAGATAAAGTGCAGAAGATAAATTGGCAAAAACTTAAAGTGCAAGAAAAGTGAATTGCCTCAAATATAAAGGGAATTAGGTGTAGGAAAAGTAAAGAAAGTAGTAGATCAAGCAATTGAAGAGAACTCAAGAACAAGTAACAGGAAATTTAAATTGCAGGAAGATTAAATCAGATCGAATTATGAGCAGAAATGTAAAGTTGCAGAGAAATAAAAGTGCAGAGGATTGAAATTTGCAATAAGAGTAAACTGAATTCAATGCAATTGAAATGTAAAAGTGTATCAACTATACTAAGCTCTCTGGAGTCTCTAATCCTCCAAGAGAGATCTAGAGACTCTAATCCTCCAGCCTGAGCCACTATTCTATTCCTACTCCTACTGTGCGCTCCCTCTTATAACAGAGCTAAAGCCTTTTTATAGGCATTCCTAAATTACAAATAAAATTCAAATTAAAAATAAATTACAATTAAATACAAAATTCCTATTCTAGATGATCCTTGTGCCTTTGAGTAATGAAAATGGGCTCTGCTTGCTTTAAATTTTACTTGGGCTTGGAATCAGATAAATTGAACCACAATTCAGCTCCCGGGAGAACGTTGCGTTCTCAAAGTGAGCGCAGCGTTCACTCATCCACGCGTGTGCGTCACTGACGCATGCGCGTCCTTTTGCATTTTCACCCATCGACGCGTATGCGTCCTTTGCAGCGTTAACTTAGTGAGCGCTACGTTGGCTTAGTGAGTGCTACCCCACGTGTGCGCGTCATGTACGCGTGCGCATGGGTAGCGAAATCTCAATTCCATGCTTCAGCGCCAGCCATGCGTGCGCGTGCCTTGTCCCAGATGCACCATCGACGCGTGCGTGTCAAGCACGCATGCGCGTCGTTTGCAAAACTTTGCCTCCAAATTTTAACTTGCCCGAAAACGCTCGGTAAGTAAACGTAGCGGTTTCTTTGCAAATGAGCGCTCTCTTGGCTTATTTCATGGGCCACGCTTTCAAAAGCGTGGCCTAAGGCATCAAAGTGTGCTTCAGCTTCAAAGTGTGCCCAAAATTCCTCTTTTCTCCTTTTTAGCTTATTTTGTGCTTTTTTGCATCTTTTTCTTCTTATTTCCTACAAAGTTTATAAAATCAAAAGATCAAGGAAATATACCATTTAAGCACAAAAGCATGCAATATTTAAGGACTAATCATCAATTTTTTGTATGAAAAAGCATAGAAAAATATGACATGATGACATGTCATCAAATATTACCAAGAAATCCCATATTCTGAGCAACCCAATCAATGGAGATATGCTTCAGAGCCACAAGATGAGCAAGAAAATTTCATGGGATACTACCCAACACCACAAAATGATTCATGTCATTATGCTAATGGTGGATGGGAGTATCAATAAGGAATGAAAGAGTATGAACAATCAAGTGAAATGAGCTACCTCCTAGAGCCACAAAGTAACCCATATTGTTATGATGCTTACTTTAATTATGGCCGGGAAGGGAATTTCAATGATGCGTATTCTATTCATCAAGAGACATCATCACTCGATTATGCTTTCAATACTTTCATGCAAGATTGCTCCCCAAAACCACAAAATGACCCATACTGTAATGAATTCAACAATTATTCAAGTTGTAGGTGGGAGGATCAAAACCAGAGAGCATTTGACAGTTCATAGTCCACTTATCAAGAGCCATCATCACTTGAGTAGACCTTTAATTCATTTATGCAAAATTGTCCACCCTCACCTCCCAGTTTCTCATTTGAAAATTCTTCATCACTTGAGTATGCCTCAGCATAAAGTTCTTTCCATACTTCTCAAAATGACTTCACCACAATGCCCACATATCCAGAAACTCATTCTCAGCCTTCATCCCTTGAGCTAGCAGAGGATCTCCTTCAAAAGTCCAGAGAATTATTAGAAAGACAAGAACAATCCTGGAAAAGGAAAGAAATCCTCTTCAAAAAGATAGAGGGGCACTTAGAGCAAATAAGGAGAAACAAAGAATTGCCAAGCATTAAGGATGAAGACAAATTTGTGGGTAAGAAAGTGGAAGAGCAAGAGGTCCCTGTGTCAAGAAAAATTTCAGTGAAGAATGAGGTGGTGGAGGTATTTGAACCTGAAACTGTATATCCACAGAAGCCACTTGAGATGACAAAGGAAAATGAAAACTCACAACCCCCACAAACTTCCCAGAACCAAAGACTCTCAACACTTGAATCCGTGATTGAAAGATATAAAGAGGAGATAGAAAAATCTCGGGAAGAACAACAAACCTCCTACATAAAAGGTGCTATTAAATCAAATGTTGAGTGCAAAGGAGGAAGTGAAAGAACAAGAAAGTGAGGAAGACAATCAAGGAAGTCCATACTCAAGTGAGGCAGAAAGTTGCATAGAGGAAGGGCTCATGGAATCACCAATTCAAGAGGCTCTTGAAGAAGAGAACACTCCAACAATCACACAACCACCAAGTCTTGATATCCAAGAAGTGAAGGCAACCAACAACAACACCGAGAAGAGGATTGTGACCAAGCCACAATTGATCATATCCATGAAGAAGAAGAGGTCAACTACAAGCAATCCTACCCCTGATCCAGCAAGCAAATTTAATCCAGCAAATAACAAAAGGAAGCTTGCTGAGGAGAGACCAAGAAAGGGGACACTGACTGGTTTTTCTCTCCCCTTGAGGTTATTCCTCTTAACAAACTGGAAGAAGAGGAAGATGGTGAAGAACAATATGTCAAGCTAATGACACTAAAGGAGCGCTTGTTGGGAGGCAACCCAACCTTAGGTAACATTTCATTTCTCTGCTTTATTTATTTTATCTCTTTGCTTAGTTTAATTTCAATAAATTGGCATATGATTACATTCTAAGTTTGGTGTTGCCCTGCAATAATCTGTTTTAATCTCTCTGGATGATTGCATCAATTCTAAATGAAAGTGTCACACTAAGTTTCTAAGTTTGGTGTGCCATTTAATTTTCTATGCAATAAATCCAGCAACACCACTTGTGTGCATAATCATAATACCTTTGTAGTGTTATCTTTCTTTTGGTTTGACTTTTTTTTCTCTTTGTTTTAGTCATTTCTTTGTTTTTAATGCTTTTTTTATTTTGCCCCTTAAACTACCAAGAAATACTTATTCATGATAGATTCTTCGCTTGGTGATTGTATTTAACACATAATAGTTTTATCTGCTTTGTTTTATTTCAAATAAATTGACATGTGATTGCATTCTAAGTTTGGTGTTGCTATGCAACAAAATTTGTTTCCAATCTTTACTAGATACTTGCATTAATTCCAAGTGAAAGTGCCACACTAAGTTTGGTGTGCCAATTATCTTTTATGCAATGTATCATGCACACCCTCTTATTTTTGCAATCACAATGTCTCTGTTTCCTGTGCCTTCATTGTTATTTTTCATCTTGCTTGCTTAAATACATGTGCTATTGACATTTCATTATGTAAGACACTCATGATCCATCTTAGCCCCATCACCATTATTCCAATTATTGCTTGAGGATGAGCAAACACCTTAAGTTGCTATGGGAAGGGAAAGAATGGGAGAAAAAGGACAACAACAGTGAAGATGAACTACAAGGTGGTAACGTTCCTTTTCCTCCTACTTATTTCCAGTACTTTAAATTGCATGATTGTCTTTATCTTCTCTGTATCCATGTGTGCTATGAATAAGCATAGTTTGATTGCTAAATTGTAACATGTTGCTGTGACATTATGACTACCATCTTGAATTTTGAGTTCAAAAGCAATAAAGTGTCATGATCATAAACAAACAAGGAATTAAAGAAGAACTTAGCATGTGCATACAAGTATTGGAAGGCAAGTATGGTTAATTGTTGCTCAATTGCATTAGATTATACTTAATTGAAGTTTTCATCTAGGTCATATTATGAAATTTTTTGTTTGAAATCATGAAAATCTTGAAGAAGCAATTGCAAATTAAGGCAAGAAAAGAAAAAGGGAAAGAATGAGAAAGTTGAAGGCTCTGAGTACCAATGATAATTCAATTGTTTAAGTACTTGTGGTGTTTATGTATCAGGCAAAAAGCTTGAAAACAAAACACTTAGAGTCAAGGCTAGGCTCAAGTGCAAAAGCACTCCCTCAAAGCTCAAGGCTCTGAGCTTCAATGATTAGAGAGTAAAGAAAAGAAACAAATGATGCTTAAAGAAGTCCTCTAATTAAATACTTGTGGTGCTTATGTATCAAGTCGTAATACTTGAAAACAAAGCATTTAGAGTCGTAGCTTTGTTATCAACTCATGGGGCAAAGCACCCAAAAGGAGAAGCTAATAAGAGAATGAAAAGCTTGTTTAAAGGAAGAAATATAAGGAAAAGATTTCATAAAATGAGCTAGATAGAAGCATCAATCATTTACATTTCTTTTGTGATTGTAGCATGCATAGAAAACTAGCCAACCATGAACATAAACTTGCTACTCCTCTCCCCTTAGTTTGTCAAAACCTACTGCATGATTCTTTTCTTGCTTGGGGACAAGCAAGGTTTAAGTTTGGTGTTGTGATGACATGTCATCCTGTGCATGTTTTCTATGCTTTTTCATACAAGAAATTGATGATTAGTGCTTAAATATTGAATGCTTTTGTGTTTAAATAGTATATTTCTTTGATCTTTTGATTTTATAAACTTCATAGGAAATAAGAAGAAAAAGAAGTAAAAAAGCACAAAATAAGCTCAAAAGAAGAAAAGAAGAATTTTGGGGCACACTTTGAAGTTTGAGCATGCTTTGGAGCCTTAGGCCACGCTTTCAAAAGTGTGGCCCATGATTTAAACAAGGAGAGCGTTCATTTGCAAAGAGAACGCTAAGTGAACTAAAGGAGCATTTTCAGGCAAACCTGAATTTGGGATTGAAAAATTGGTATCGACGCGCACGCGTACATGACGCGCACGCGTCGAAATTGCAACTTTGGAAAGCCACGCGTACGCATGCATGACGCGTACGTTTGGAAGTGGCATTTCAGAAGACCACACGTACGCATAGGTGATGCGTACGCGTGGGACAGTGTTGTCAAAGCGAGCGCTACGCTCACAAAGTGAACGCTGATATGGACGCGCACGCGTACGCGTTACAAGCTCAAAATCTGAAGGTGACGCATACGTGTAGGTGACGCGTACACGTGGATGGGAGAAAATGCAAAAGCACGCGCAAGCGTAGAGGACGCGTACGCGTGGGTGAATGAACGCTGCGCTCAATTTGAAAACGCTCCATTCTCCTGGAAGCTGCAACTCTGGCTCAATTAATCTGATTCAAAGCCCATTGAAAACTAAAAGCAATCAGAGCCCATTGACATCACTCAAAGGCACAAGACACAATTAGAATAGGAATTTCATTTTATTTGTAATTTGATTGCAATTTCATTTTCATTTTTGTAAAGCCTATATAAAGGCATAAGTTTTATTTCATAAAAGGAGCGCTGGAGTAGGTTGCATTAGTAGTAGGCATTAGTAGGAGTAGGAGTAGGAGTAGAATAGAAGGCTCTCATTGATACACTTTTATTTTTCTGCACTTTCTATATTTCAGTATTGAATTCAGTTTATGAAATTTCAATTTCTGCAATCCTCTGCTACAATTTCCTTTTCTGCAAACTTTACTTTTCTGTTCATGATTCAGTTTAATTTAATTTTCCTACAAGTTACATTTCCTGTTACTTGTTCTCAAGTTCTTTTTGATTGCTTGATCTACTGCTTCCTTTACTTTTCCTACACCCAATTCCCTTTTACATTTGATGCATTTTACTTTTCTTGCTCTTTAAGCTTCTGCTAATTTACATTCTGCAATTTACAATTCTCAGCAATTTACTTTCTATTGCTCAAATCTCACTCAATTCACCACTGTTAGCTTAACTAGACTAATCACCTCACTAAAGTTGCTCAATCCATCAATCCCTGTGGGATGGACCTCACTCCTGTGAGTTATTACTACTTGATGCGATCCGGTACACTTGCCGGTGAGTTTGTGTGGAATCGTTTTTTCCTCATCAGTAGGAAAAAGAGTACATTTTTGTCCCTGGTATTTATCTATAATACAACTTTAAAGAAGAAATATTCCACGTATTGGGAAAGTTTGTATCGTCAAGAGTTTCCAAGCGATAAACTCCATTGATAAGTACTTCACTTATTCTAAGGGTTCCTCCCACTTGGCGGCCAGGTTCCCATGCACAGGAGGTCATCATGCATTCTCGTTCTTTTGAATTATTAAGTCACCTTTTGTTAAATACACAAGGATAAACATTTTTATTGTACCGCTGAGCTATATGGTATTGCATCGCTTGTTGTCGAAGTATAGCCATATCACGAACAATTCCAATTGACGAGCATCTGAATTTTTGTAATTATTGAGAATTTGAGTGCAGAAGGAAGATTGAGACACTTCCAAAGGAATAATTACATCACAACCATCATAGACAAGGCGAATGGAGTCTCTTTTGTTGTGGATTGTACAGTGGTATTATATCCCCAAAGTACCTCTGGGATTAGTTCAACCCAAAGTCATGTAGCATCATTCAATTTTTTTCGCAAGGCATGTAAGATGACCTTGTTGGATACTTTAGCTAAGCCATTAGTTTGTGGGTATTCAACTAAAGAAAAATATTGACGAATTTTAAAATTCTATTTCTAAATAAATGAAATCATATTTTGAGAAGTTATTCTAGCTAGTGGTTGTGCCTCAATCTATTTTGAAAAATAATCAATATCTACGACCAGAAATTTAACTTAACCTGGTGCCATGGGAAAAGGACCTAAGATATCAATGCCTCACTGATTGAAAGGCCGACTTACCTCAGATGTGTGCAATAACTCGGCAGGAACATGTATTAAAGGGGCATGCTTTTGACAATTATTACAAGTTCTTACTTTATCATGGCTATCATGTTGTAAACTCGGCCAATAAAAACCTGCACATAATATTTTGGAAGCCAAAACTTCGTGCTCCAATATGAGTTCCATAGACACCTTCATGGGTTTCTGCTAATGCAAGCTCGGCTTCTGACCTATTCAAACATTTTAACAAGGGACGAGTATAACCTCGTCTATATAAATTGTTTGATATCAGTGTGAAAAAAGAAGCATGTCACTGAAATCGCTTTGATTCCTCATCATTTGAAGGCATGTTTCTAGCTTTTAAGAACTAAATATACGACCACCTCCAGTTATTATCTTGAGTGATGCTCAAAACAACAGTTAGATTTACACTTGGTTTAGCTAATGTAGATTGTAATAAAGTTGGTGTATGAGAATATGGTTGTGTACTGGCCAATTTAGATAAAATATTAGATCTATGATTTTGTTCTCTTGGAATGTGATGAATTTAAATTTAGAAAAAGAATTAACGAGAGAATGAAGAATAGCAAGGTATTTTGTTTACAAAGGATCTTTAACATGGAAAAGCTTATTCACCTGTTGGACTACCAATAGAGAATCACAATGAATTGTTAATGTTGAGATATGTAAGTCTTTGGCTTACCGTAAGCCGGCTAGGAGAGCTTCATATTTGATTTGGTTATTACTTGCCCAAAAAAAATGTAACAAATGTTCTAATACAATCCCATTGCTGTCTTTAAGAAAAATTCCAACACCGCATCCTTGTGGATTAGAAGTGCCATCAACATAAAGAGTCCAAAAATGAGAGTGTATCTGAGTATGTATGTTTACAAGCAAAATTATTAATGCCTCCTCCAGCAAATCCTCCAAAGATACAATTAATGATCCCTCATAATTGAGAAGGTTGACTAATGACACCTTTACCCTTGTCTTTTGAATGTTGCAATGCAGAAGAATGATTGGTAGAATGTCCAGTTCACTTTTGGATTTGACCATCAATGTTCTTATCCAAATGACCTTGTCGAGCTAATTGTTCTAGCAAATTTTTTGCCACTACACATTCATCGGTAGTATGACCATGTTTTTCATGAAAAGCATAATACCTTGATTTGTCTATGTTTTTCATATCTTGATAAGTGCCTGCCTTTCGTGGAGGTTTGATGAGCTTGGCATGTAAAATTTCCTTAACAATTTCCTCCCTTTTGTTGTTGAATTGAGTGTAAGAATCATATCAGGATTTAATTATCCCAACCTTTATCATCGTCTTTGTTGGTATTGCCTTTACCTGATCGTTGAGCTCGTCGAAGCTCTTCAGTCTCCATCTAACCTTTTGCTTTCTCATGAAATTTAGCAAGAGTTCTTGGTTTTGCTATAGCAATGGTTTCTTGGAATTTCCCTGGCAGAAGATCACTTTTTATAGCATAAAGATGCACCTCTGGATGAAGATCTGGAATGCTCATAGCTGCCTTCGTGAACCGGGTAACATAATCACAAAGGCTTAATGATGTCCCTACTTAATTGTACTCAAATAATCGGAGTCATGTAGGTAATAGATGATGCCGCAAATCAGTTCTCAAAATGCTTAGCTAATTCCCGAAAGCAAGAAATAGATTCTACAGACAAAAAAGAAAACTAATCAAGTGTAGGACCATCTAAAAGAGTAGGAAAACAACAACATAAAATAGGATCAGAGACACCGTTTACTAGCATCATTAAACGAAATTTCTTGATGTGTTTCTTCGGGTCAACCAAGCCATTATAAGGTGTTAGTGTGATAGATGATGCGGGTGCATCATTGCCTGTTTTTAGTTATTATTTTAGTAGATTTTAGTTTTGTTTTCATACAAATTTTGTTAATAATTGAGTAATGATATGAAGTATCTCTGCATTAAACAGAATCTCAAGCATAGGTGAATTTTAGCTAATATACAAGGGAAATATGATAAAATAGATCACACTAAGTGAAGTTTTGATTTTGAGTATTATTAGCACACTTAGTATATAAAGATAATCTTGGATATTACTTTGATACACTTATTTGTTTGATGATAGGCAAAGTAGAAGCAGAGAAAAGCAAAGTTGGAGGACCAATGTTGGTGGCAAAGTTGGAACCAACGTTGGAGTGCAAAATGAATGAACCAACGTTGGTATGCAAAGAAGATGAACCAACGTTGGTGGCAAAGTTGGTGATGAACCAACGTTGGTGGCAAAGTTGGTGATGAACCAACGTTGGTATGCAAATATTGATGAACCAACGTTGGTGGCAAAGTTGGTGAACATTGGGCCAAGTAGAAGAACCAGCGTTGGTGGGAACATTGGTGAACCAACGTTGCCATACCAACGTCCTCGACAAAATGCATGGAAAAATCGGTGGTCACGCATACGCGTGAGAAGTGAAAAATTGTCTCCAACGCTCGTTTTAACGCCAACAATGAGGGTCACACGTACGCGTCGCCCATGCGTACGCATGACCGGGAAAACGTTGGTGACAACGTTTGCATGCCAAAAACGCTCGCCAACGTTGGTACAAACGCTGAAGAGGGCCTGGGAGCATTTTCAACGCTTGTGACACCCAAAAATGGCCCCAGTAACGCCAATACACCCCTGAAGCATGCATTCACCTCTCAAGCAAGCAGAGCCCATTAACATCACTCAATCAAAGGCACAAGAAGAATCTAGATTAGGAATTTTCATTCAATTGTAATTGGCTTTTTCATTCAGTTTGTAAGCCTATATATAGGCATTAGTTTTCATAGAGAAAGTACCAATAACGGAGAATTGAAAGAAGGCGGAGAAAGTGAAGACCAATTCGAACTTCTGTGAATTAGCACACTCTAAGGGGAGTGGGTCTTCGGACCCCTCCCCTCATACACTCTTCTTCCTTAGTAGTAGTTTAGTTTTAGTTTGTAATTCTCATTTATGAATTCTTGAATTTTCATTTTCAGTTTTGAATTCTTAATCTTCATCTTTATTTTTATGCACTTTAGTTTCATGTAATTTGGTTTTTATTTGAGAGGAATGACCCCTTAAATCCATCTGCATTTAGGATAGGAGCTCTGTTTAAGCTTTAATTGATTTGATGATTGATTTCTTCTTCCCTAACCACTTGGAGTAGCCAAGAGATAACTCCCATGCTCATTTTGATCTCCTCACTCCGGAAGAGGGCTAGATCAATGAATTTCCATGTGAGTCTCGGAAGGGGAATCATGGAAATTAGATTTGGAGCTCTATCTTTCACAACTCTCTTGATCAACACCATTCAGGAGGAATTGAGATCCTGAGAGATTGTGTGGCTTATGGATTTCAGAACAGAGCTTCACCACTTCTCATAGCCAATTAGATCAAGGAATTGGCAATTGGTTGTGATTAGAGAAATTGGGTTGCCGAGGAATTGGAACTCAATTATTCCAATCCGCCATCGCTTGCTTCTTATGATTGGGGTTGAGATCTATTGACTCATGAAGAATGGGCATCTCCATTCCCTTATGTGCTCCATCTTTAATTTCTTGCACTTTACGTTACTGCACTTTCGCATTGCGATTTACTTTCTAGTTCTTATACTTTCTAGCAACTTTATTTTCATCCCTTTAGTTCGTTGCTCTTTACTTCTCTTGCTCATTTAGTTTCCAGCAATTTACTCTCTCTGCAATTTAAATTGCTTGCCATTTACCTTCCTTGCCCCTGATTGCCTTCATTTACATTCCTTGTCATTTACTTTAATTGCACTCTACTACCTTCATTTACTCTTCTGTCAGTTACATTCCCTGCTACTCACTGCTCCAACATGGTTGTCTGACTAGAATAATCAACCTACTATTGATTGCTTGATCCTTTAATCTCTGTGGGATCGACCTCACTTTTGTGAGTTTTACTACTTGATGCGACCCGATGCACTTGCCGGTGGTTAAAACGAAAAATTAATTTTTTTTGTCATCAATAGACAGAGAAAAATTCCTATGTAATTGAAAATTCATGACGTTGCAATAAATGGACTAGATGCATTTTCTTCCTTGGCTTCAGGTGGTGGCTAATCTTCTCTAGGTCTCTGAGTTTCAGAAACATGATTGGATCAGATTCAGTTTCCTCATCATTATGTTGTTCTTCTTCTTCATTATCATTATTGTGAGCTATCCGAGCATTATTAAGCTCGGCTATCTGATTTGTCATCCTTTGATTTTTGGCTACCATGCACTGATTTGCCTGTTATAACTTTGTTACCGTCCAAAGAAGTTCAGATGGGGTTGGAGGAGGTTGATCAGCCATGAACACACCTCAAAATCTTCGGAGCTCAAAGAGAAAATTTTAAATCTTGAGGCCCACAATGGGTGCCAACTATTCTTGAATGAACAATCTCCCAAATTGGTATAGCTTATCCTTATGATAATCCTTCTTCAAAGCTTCTGATAGGATGAGTTATACTTCGGTCGATAAAAAATAATGAGAATAAAATACTCGCACAAAACACTCTAACACTCAAATCAATATGTGAAGAATATAATATTTAAAGTGAAGTCCAGAATGAATAATTTTTTCATACTTTTTTTTATTCCTTTGTTATTTATAAGTGGGATATCTGTCTTTATCATTTATTGGTTATAATTCTAAAGAATAAAGATATTTTATGATATTATAACATAACAGTTATATTAGATGAGTTATAGTATGTGTGTAATCGAATTATAGCTCGATTATAACGAACATATATATCAACATCAAAACAAACAATATGAAAAAGTTTTAAATGATCTAAATTCTTATATTAGTAATTCTTTTAAAATAATGACTAGTTAAGTCAACTATTTTTGTTAAGTATGTTAAGTGAAATTCGAAAATAATTATAAAAGAAAGGATAATTGAGAAGAAACAAACAAGTTATATCAGAAAAAGTTTACAATATTAATGTCATCCTAGACTAGATACATCGATAAGATTCCGTATTCGAAGAGTAATAATATATTCACCCTTAGTGTTACCTTCTATGTTCTGATACATCGATAAGATTCCGTATTCGAAGAGTAATAATATATTCACCCTTAGTGTTACCTTCTATGTTCTGATTAGTACGTTAATTACACAAATATTAAAAAAGAATTATCCATCGCTTAACCTCGTAGGATAAGACTTCGAATAGAATAGATATAAAATTTTATACTAAAGCTAGGTTAAGTATTTTTTTAAACCAAGTTTTTAATCAAGTCATTGTATGCTTCATTTTTTTTTTTTTGTATCTATACGGTGCTATTGCGTTGTTATTGCTTTTTCTGCGCACTTTTTTTTTTCAATATTGTTATCGCCCTCGTCGTTGCTGTTGTCACTACTATTTATTGTTGTTGTTTATTTTTTTTTTTTTATCTTCTTTTATTATCGTCGTCTTTATTTTTTTTTTATATATGTTCAAAAAATTAGAGTACAAAAATTTTGATACATATACAACACATAAATTTTAGTACACAAAATAAAAATTTTAATATATAACACAAAAATTTTAAAAGACCACATGTCCAAAATATTGACATCCAACCAACAAAATATGAAATTTCGATACACAATATAAAAATTTGGTGCACAGCACAAAAATTTTGGTTACCAGCACAAAAATTTTTTAAAAAACTACATGCCAAAAACATTGACAACGTGTATAGCATAAAAATTTTGATTCATAGCTCAAAAATTTTTAAAAGATTGGATGCTTGGAATATTAATTCATCTAATCAACAAAATATATTCGAAACAAAAATTTATGTGCTATGTGCGAATATATCGATAAATTTGTGTTATGTAAATTTTTTTTTTGTTATGGACAAAAATTTTTATTCTATATCAATAAATTTCTGTACTCTACTCAAACAAAAATTTGTGTGATGCATAAGTGTGAAAATAAAAAAGTGGTGACGCATGCGTGCATTTTCTTTTTCGTCAAACTTATACCTACTTGATTAAACTTACTTATAAAAATACTTGTACATATAATATCACCAAAAATTTTAATATAAAGAAATTAACCCAAATCTTCTTTTGGATAAAATTTTGCTTAACTCTCATTGAATAATTAAGACAATTTAACTTGCAAGTTGTTGGTTAAAGTAATGGTAACTCGCAAACAAACTTAGGCAATCAAGACAAGAATAGGTATAAGGTATATATATTTTTTACGAGTTCTATTAATGTGATTAATTAGTAATTTAATCGTTTAGAAGATGAAAACTGTGTTACAATACTTGACCAAGTTTGGAGCGAGAGCAACATCACACACACTAAGCAATCAAAAAATTTATTAATGCACCAAGTTTTGATATAGCAACCTAAAATCTCTTTCATTCACCCTCCCTTAGCAAAAACATAGTTTATTAATAAGTATGAAAAATTCTTACGTGGTCGAAATAGAACAAATCAAATAATTTACTCAGTTTCATCCATTCTTTGAGATCTGTCATTATAAAAAAATTTTATGAGATGACAAATTAAATATAAATTTTTATATATATGCAGTAGCTAATTTGTGTTCGATTTTTGGTGTAAATATACCATGATTGTTTTAAAACTTAAAACCTTTCATTGTTGACATGTCATCAAATAATGAATGAAATAATAGAACAAATGACTTGATTTGATATTCGGATTGTTGATGTCAAACCATGAATGGCACAAAACAAATGGTTTGATTTGTTCTTAGAGCACATAAAAACTTTTGGTATTGTATGCTATGGCGAATTGGTTATAAGGTGTCAAATGTCACTGCCAGAGTAACGTCATAAATAAGTATGTGGTTATGAAATTTTGGATGAACATGCATAATCAAGACATTAATTTCTTTTATCTTTCTTTTATTATTATTATTGTTATAGAAGGAGATCGAGAAAGAAAAGAAGAAGAAGAAAAGATAGAGACATATAGAGACTAAACTCTTGTTAACTCAAGTAGTAATGTATCAATTAACATGAAACTAGTTAAAAGAATAGAATTTGATCCATTTAATCAAGCTAGTGTTTTAGACTCAAGTCTTAATAATAATAAAAGTAAATTTTCACCAAGAGACCTAAAGTTGCGCTCATAATTTTACAGCAAATTTAAATATGACGCGAAACGCGATAAATTAGTAAATTTAATAAGAGACATAACTGTATTGCCTAGGGATCGGAGTTTGAGGTCCTATTATGGAATATTCACGTTAGTGACTATAAAACAAGGTTTTCATAGTCTAACCAAAAGTAAATTAAAGGAAAAGGTGCAACATAATTTGGAAACAATAATGACTAATTAGAAAATAAATATTGCTAAAGAGATAATAATATAAAATTATCTCTATGGCCGTAAGCATTTTTCTAGAAATTAAACCATGCATCAAAGTTTGAGGTACTAATTAAACTAATGGTATAATATAGGAAGAGTTTCAAGTGTACCGAAAATACCGATGTTTCAGTTGTTTTAACCGTTGATTTTAATTAATATATAGTATATATATTTTTTATAATTTAAATCAACGGTTAAAACAACTGATCAGTATTCTCCGATACACTTAAAATTTTTAATGGGACTTATAGAAGTATGATATAATATGAATTATATAAGCAGCGTGTAGGTGTGGGTGACATTTAAGAATGTATATGGGACCTCTCAATATCGATCCTGCATTTAGGAATATATTGCTTGCTTGTTTCTTTCTTTCTTGTTCCCCTATTTGTTATATATATTATGAGAAAAAACGCCGGCAATACACTAATTCAACGATGACAGGCAAAGAAAATATCTCCATACTAACTACAAAAATTGTCTACGAGGAACCATGTTTCTGCTTATTTTCCATTTTAGAAAAAGTTCAAAGCTTTTTATATGAACTTGGGTTTCAATATAGTTTCAAAAATATCTTTTGCACGAGAAGAGATGGTCTCAACTTAAATAATTCTCAAATTTAAAGATGAAAACAAATTAAATAAACGAGAGATAATATTAAAGGGATTCTTGGACAGTTACTTATTAGCCTGTAAAAAAATAGAAGAAAAAAGGAAAGCAGAAAAATAGAGAAAAATAACAGTGAGTAATGGATGAACTAATGTGTAAAAGAGTTAATTACAAATCATAGCAATCAACCACTATATATAGCAGTGATATGCAGAGATCAACAATTAATTATAACACACTAACTACTCTCGACATTGATTAATTACATCTTTATCCTTGATACCTCCTCCTCTCAAACTCGAGCTAATTCTTGAAACTACTCGAAGTTTGCTTTTAAATAAACTTCACAAAACTTGCTGCTGATGACAAGGGCTTAGTTAAAAGATCAGCAACCTGATCTGTCCCGTGTATATGCATAATATGCACTGCCTTCTTCTGAAGTTTGTCTCTTATTAATTGAACCTCTAAGAAATGTTTGGTTTGATCATGCATGATGGGATTGGCTGTGAGAAGCACAGTACTAAGATTGTCACAAAAACTTGTTGGAAGAGTTGAGAGTTGAACTCCAAATTCCTGAAGCAAATTCTGCAGCCATGCAAGCTCTCCTTCACATGATGTTAAGCTTTAAAATTCTGCTTCAGTAGATAATCTGCTAATTGTATACTGTTTCCTACATGACTAGAAAACTAAATTAGTGTCAAGATAAATGCAATAACCTAAAACTGACTTTCTGTCCTCAAGATCAGCAACCTAATTAGAGTCAGAGAAGCCATATAATCTGAAGTCTTCACACTTATGCAATAGCAATCCATTATCTTTTTGTTGCCTTTAGATACTTGAGAATCCTCTTAGCAACCTTCTAATAATGAGCTAATAGAGGATTGTGCTTGAATTGACTGATCTTAGCAATTGCAAAAGAAAGATCAGGTCTAGTTATAGTTAAATATTGTAATGAACCAACAACAATTCTAAATAATTTATGATCTTCAAAAGTTTCAGAACTAGTAGACAATAGTTGTAAAGAACTAATCATAGATGTTGGCGTTGGACTAGCCTCTACCATGCCTAATTTAGAAAATAAATCACTAATATACTTAGTCTAAGAAAGACATAATTGTCCTGAACTAGTTTTGTTCACCTCTATACCAAGAAAATAATTCAATTGTCCAAGATCCTTTAGAGAGAAAACCTCATCCAGTTATTTTATCATCAAATCTACTTCACATAAATTATTTTCTGTGATAATAATATGTTTCGTTAAAGAAAAACAAACTACAATATATTCCAAATGGATAGTAAAGTCAAACTACAAAAAAAAAACCCACTAAATCCTACGGGTCTTCATAATCATCTTTGTTATTATAATACCTTTACTATCAGAATGTCACACATCTGGTTGCGCCATTCTGATAGCAAGAAGTATTACAATGACTTCATATACTTAATAATAAAATAGGAGCCTTTGACTCAAAATCGTATTGCTGTTCTCTTTAAAAACACAGAAATACTTTTTCTTAAAATCAATCAAGCATATACATATATACAAAACTTCTTAGACAAGTAACTTATATATATTATATACATACAAATCATACAACTCATATCCCTCTTACAAAATTATAATAATAAAGGCCAGCAAAATCTATCGCATATGTATACAAATAGAAATAGCATATTTAAAAACATAACAAAAACTCCGCAAGCTTCCTCATCCGTCCTGAAAAGAAAAGTCTGTAGGGGGTGAGAATATCGTATTCGCTGGTTCTCAGTAGAGGGTTTAAGAATTGTTATAAGAAGATATTTTAAATAAAACTATTTTCATTAGTTGCAGTAATCGTCAGTTCATTATGCAAATCTAAAACTCATATTTTTCTTAAAAAAAATTTCACGTAAAATAACATTCCATATATTTCACCACTTACTAAGAAACCATTTTAAAAAACTTACTGCTGATCCTACCAATCACGGCCTCCGCCCAAATCAAATCAACTCGACCTCTGGCCCAAATTAAATTAACTCGGCCTTTGGCCCAAATTAAATTAACTCGGCATTTGGCCCAAAATCAAATCAACTCGACCTTTAGCCCAAAATCAAATCAACTCGGCTTACGGCCCAATTCAAAACAAATCACCATCAAAACTCAATCACAAAACAGAATCAATCACAGGCACAAACAATGCAAGACAAACACAATCAGAGAGCAATTACAGCAAGTACAATAAATAACAATAGACAGAAATCATCAGATAATGAAACCAAAACACTTAAGCACACCCAAACAAAGCAAACAAATGCAACATGATGAATGTCTGTCTTACTGGCTGTGAGCTCACGTGTCGGTTATACTATGCTAGAGCCCGACACATCTGGTAGCTAACCCGGACATTGTAGCGTTGCGGATCCCTAGGAGGAACACAAACGAAGGAGAGTGCCTTTCCACCTTCTCCTAGAGGAATTATGAAGGAGAGTGCCTTTCCACATCGAAAGAGTGTGTCTTTCCACCTTAAAACTAGATAAAGATGTGAAAAAAAATAATACAAAGGAGAGTGCCTTTCCACCTTCCCCACATCCATACCACGACTAGAGAGGGAATCCCTCATCCTCAACTCGCCAAATTCGTGAGTGGGACAAAACCACCATCCTCACAACATCAACCATACGCACATTTCAATCTCAAACACGCAAGCGAGATAATACCACCGTCCTTGCCAATCACATTTCAATAATATTCAAAATCAAAATCAAACTCAATTCATAATCACTTTATCAAAATTTCCCAAAAGACTCAAAACATAATTTGTTTCTTAAATAAATCAAATTCAAAACATAATACTTTTTTTCATAAATAAAGCTCCAAAACATACTTCATTTCTTTTCTTAATAATTCGAAATCAAATAATATAATTCTTGAACCCAAACCTTTTTAAATACACTTCAAATCAAATCTACAATTTTTATAGAAATTTCGGCAGCATATCCTCTAAAACTCGGAGTTCTGCTACCCTTCAAGGGTCCCAACCAAACAATCAATCTTTTTCCAAAACCAACCAACTGCAATAGCAAATCATTACAAAATCGAACCAATTCCAAAATTAAACCGCTTTCAAAATCAAATCATGTTCACATCTCAAATAATTTTCAATTCTTAAAATCATTTCCGATAAATCAACAAAACTAAGAAAACCACTTTTCATAATATTCAACCAAATCAATTTTCCAAATCAATTTCTTATCAATGACCGTACACCAACCCAAACAAATCAATATTTCAATCAAGCAATTAATTTCATCCGTCTAAAGAAATTCAATTCAATTCTTAAGGCTTACGAAAATCATAAAAATACATTTTTCGCATTAATATCGACTTATAACAATTCTTGAAAGTAAAATGAGTTTAAGAAATCACCCCTACCTCAACTCGTCAAAAATCTCAAAACCAAATGCGCCTAAAAACCTTATTTCTCTTGTCCAGCAATAGTAGCAGAGAGCTTCGGCGGCAACGCAGCCGCTTGTTGTCACACGCAGCAGGGCCACCGTCACTTCCGCTGTTCCGGTCAGCCTCAAACAGCAACGACGGCGGCTCCTGACGGCTCCAGTGGCTACAATGGTAGTGATGGAAACCACCACACCTTCTTCTATTCTCCATCATGTCTCTTCTCCATCGTGTCCACTCTTTATCTCGTCTGACTCTTCTTGCGGCAGCTCGACGGCAACGCTCTTCACGATTACGGCTATGGAAGGTTCAGCGGCTCCGTCAGGCGACTTTTCCCTATCAAAAGTGACGTCAACGTGAAGAGAAGAAAGATACGAACACTTTCATCGGATTGAATTTTTTATTAGAGTTACGGATTTAAAGAAACCGGGCTCGAAAGCTTTGAGTTCATGGAGGTTTCTCGTTTCTCTCTCTCGGTTCTTTCTTTTTCTTTTTCTTGTATGGTTCGGTTAACATGAAGAGAGATTAATGAGGATGCTTAATGATAAGTGATGATGTCTTTAATGAGGGGTTGGGTGTCGCGTGTTTAGGCTGCTGAGTCAGTGATTCAAATTATAAATATCTTAAACGGATAACTATGAAAACTAGATATATTAAAACACAAGTAATAATATATAAGGATAAATATATATGAGCTACTAATATAAATGACATTAGTAACATAATGATTGAAGATATACGATGAAGTATTAGTAAAGCTAAGTTCACCGAAGAGTACCGATATTTATTCATATCGGTGGATATCGAACTCGATAAAAATATCATTAACTAAACTCTATTTTTAAATTAAAAATTTCATTTACTCAAATTAATATATATATATAATTTTTATTATTTATAAATTACTGAAATTATAGTTTCAATTATGTAAAATATTTCATCATAACAAAAATATATATAAGAATCTGAATTTAATTGAACTCAAATAGTCATAAAATTAATTTAATTACTTTTAATAAAATAATATCTAAAAATAATGAGTTCGATTTAATAAATAAATCATAACCTAAAATAAATTGATAATAATTAAAGTTTCAAAAATATGGGGTGTTACATTTGTCGTCCTCCTCCTGGTAATCTCATTGCTGGTCCTAATGCGGTGGCGCTGTGGGTGCTGGTATAACTGCAGATGAGGAGGAGCTACTGATAAACCCCATTTTTAGGGTTTATCATGTATAGAATTTAAGGGTTTTATCAATGATCTTCCACACTTATTCATATAAAACTGCATGATTTTGTGTTCCTTTCCCAACTTTGCTTTATGAATGAAAATATGCTTCTTTTGCATCAAAATTGATATATTGTAATCCTCCTCTATTACGATTTGATGCCTTGATCCGTTTATTAAGTGGTTTCAGAAGTTACAGGGCAAAAATGGCTAAGAGGAGTGAAGGAAGCATGCATGAATGGAAGGAGCATAGAATAAAGCAAATTTTGGAACTTGGGCATGTGCAAGCATGAAGAAAGGAACTTTTGCGTGGTCTAGAATTCAGAATAAATTCCCGTTGCAAGTATAGCTTCTAAACCAACAAAAGTCCTTTCTTACAAACGTTTTGATTGTCACAAGTAACAAACCCCTAAATAAATTGATAACCGAAGTATTTAAACCTCGGGTCGTCTTCTCAAGGAACTGCATAGAAGTATGTTCTTATTATTCGTTATGAGTTTTGTAAATTGGGGTTTTGAAGGTAAGGAACGAGTAATTTAAACGACAATAAAATAAATAAATAGCTGTAAAATAAACTATTGGCAAGGTATGAGAAATCGGAATTCCTATCTTAGTTATCCTTATCAAGTGTGATGAGAATTGGATTTTAATCCCACTTAGTTAAGTCAAGTGCACTAATTAGATTGATCCTCAAGTCCTAGTCAATCCCTGTGGGAAGACTAGCTTTAAAGCGATCTAGATTAATTAGGAATCTGCCAATTTCAACCACTGCTGAGTTTGACAACTCAAGTGTTACCAATTACTTAACCAAAGCCAAAAAGGAAGAAAATATCTGAATTAAATTAAAATCATTCATAAATAGAATGAAACAATCATAAACTGAAATACCTCAAATAATATTAATTAAGAAAATCATAACATGAATGTAGCATAAGCCATTGAAAAGATAAATAATAATCAAAGGTATATAATAAAACTAGAAAGTAAATAAGAGGAACATTGAGCCTGCACTTGAAGAGAAGTAATCCTAAAATTAAGAGAAATCCTAATCCTAAAATCTAAGAGAGAGGAGAGAACCTCTCCCTCTAAAAACTACATTTAAACTATCAAAAGTGAGTAATTGGAGATCTCCCTCCATATGGATGCATTTCCCCACTTTATAACCTCTAATCTGTGCCTTCTGGACTTGGATCTGGGCAAAAAAGGGCTTCAGAAATTGCTGAGAGCGTTTTCTGCAATTTCTGGTGCGTGGCGTCTGTCACGCGTCCGCGTGGGTCACGCGGTCGCGTCATCTGGAGTTTTCCTTATCACGCGTTTGCTTCGATCATGCGTCCGCGTCGTCTGTGTTCTGCTCATGGCGCGCGTCCGCGTCAGTCACGCGTTCGCGTCGCTGTCTTTTCGCGCTAGGCATGCGGCCGCGTCGTCCATGCGTTCGTGTCGCTGCCAGTTTCTTCAAAAACTCCATTTTGTGCTTTCCTTCCATTTTTGTATGTTTTCTTTCTATCCTTTAAGTCATTCTTGCCTTAGAAGATCTGAAACTACTCAACACACAAATCACGGCATTGAATGGTAAAAAAAGGGTAATTAAAATAATTATTTTTTAAAGCATAGGAAATATGTATTTCACATATATCACATAATAAGGAAGGGAAAGTAAAACCATGCAATTTACATGAATAAGTGGGTGAAGGATTGAATAAATCTCTTGAAATTAGCACAATTTATATCATAAAATAGGGGTTTATCAACCTCCCCACACTTAAACAATAGCATGTCCTCATGCTAAGTCCATGATAAAGAGTAAAGTAAGGTTAAAGTGGTGGAATCTCATGCAATGCAATCTATCCTAAATGCAACTACCTAAATGAATCATGCAATTCTAATTTTTATTCACTTGTATATAAAACTTACATGTAGTTAAATTAATTCACATTCTCAAGGAATTATATATGCATAGCCAAACTCTGGATAATGTTAAAGCACTTTTACAATTGAGATGGGTAAAAATATTTTTCAAACTTGCAAGACACTTAACAATTTAAGCAGAGATATATGGTGATGAGCTATTGAACCCTCACTGAATTTTGTGTTTACTCTCTAGTCACTCAGTGTTTATTGGGTTAATCACTCTATTCTTCTTTTTATCCTTACTTTCTATAGCTTTGTTCTTCATCTAACCAATCAACAATTATAGAATACAGACATACAAAAATCATGAGGTCTTTTTTAAGGTTGTAATGGGTCCAAGGTAAAGGTAAATGTATATGTATAAGGCTAAGTGAGCTAATAAGTGAATCCTTGATTAGTCTAAGATCCCACCTAACACACATATTTTGTAATTCAAAGCTTCTTAACCTATTTGCCCAGATTTTTCTCACTTTGTATTGCAAGCTCACTAACTTTATTTTTTTTTATCCCATGTGCATTGATTCTTTTTATTTTGCAATTGGAAAATTTTTGTATCCCTTTTATTTAAACAAATTTTTTTTAATGCACATGGTAATTCAATTGATTTCACATGAGCATGCTTCCCAAAATTTTATTTTTAGTACTTTTATTCTTTTTAACTTTTTACCTTTGTTTCTATCATCCATGTTCCCATAAAGTTCCCCACACTTAAACAATACACAATTTCTATCTTAAGCTAACCAAGGATTCAACTTGGGATTTTTATTTTATTTTTCTGCTTAAGGCTAGTAATGTGGTTTATATAACAAGAGGGGTTTAAAAGCTCAAGGGGGATAACAAGGGTGATGTAAAAGGTAGGCTTATTTGGGATAAGTGAGCTAAACAAGTAATGGCCTCAATCATCTCTTAGTATGTATCTATACTCTATAATTGGACATATAGATTAAAACAAAGCAAAGAACATCAGAATAAAAAAGAAGGACGAAACACACAGGAATAAAATTTATGGTTTGAATGTAACCATACAATTAAGCTCAAAACTCACAGGCTGTGTGTTCTCTAGCTCAAAATTCATATATCAGTTATACATGTCATGCAAGTAGAAATTAAGAGTTCCCCATTATTCTCAATGTAAAATTTGTTTTGGGTGGCTTTAAAGTTTTAGTGTTCCTCATTGATGAAATGTTGTTAACTAACTAACATGTTATGTTCTATATACAAGGTGTGGATTATTTTTATTCTGTTAAAGTCTCTAGTTTACTTCCTTTTTATTTTCAATTTAAACCAACTATCACATGCTAAAGGGTAAACTATACTAATTAATCCACATTTTCTATAACTAATAAGTTTAGAATTACAAACTAAACTAAATGGCTAAAATATGAACTAAAGTGCAAAATGCAAAAATAGAGTAAAAATACAGCAAAGGAGCAATGTATAAGTAATGAAAGATAAAAATAAAAATAAAGATAAAAATACAAAAAAAATAAGCAAAATAAGATAAAAAGAGTCTGTAGTGGTTCACCAAAAAATACGCCATAGATGGCGACCTCCCCACACTTAAAATAAAGCATCATCCTCGATGCTCACTCAAGCTGGGTGTGAAGGAGTGTCATCACTGGAAGGATGGGCTGCTGGAGTCTCAGTAGTGGTCTGAGGATCTGCAGACTGGATGAGGGTAGGAGGATCTGTCTGCTGGAGAGGAGGCTCCGACTGGATAGAAATCTCTGGATCTACGACCCGAATCTACTGTGGCTCCTCCTGTTGTGGTGCAGCCTACTCCGGTCCTGTCTGTGCAGCCTCGGTGGGTGTCTCCTTCTCGTGAACATCCTCCTCCACCTAAGATGTATCAGAAGGGGTGTCAGGCTTGGAGGGGATGTTGCCACCGGAATGGATCATCAACTTGACGTGCTCATAGAGTCGCTTGTTGCGACGCTCCATACGATCCAAACAGGCGAAGAGTCGATGCACCAAATGGTAAATAGGCTCAGGAGCAGCTGGAGGTGCAGTGGGTGGGGCAGGTGCAGCAGTGGAAGAAGAGGGGGCAGCTGAAGGTGTGGCTATCTCATCAGGAGCGGTGAGGAATGAAGGTCTATAACCTAAAGCCAGAAAGTTCCTGCTGTGAGGAATGATCTTCTTGTAGTCCGCAGCGGGTGGCTTCTCATCAGCATCCTCCCAAGGCACGTCAGCTTGACGGCCTAGCTGGGTGACCAGGTAAGGGAAAGGGAGGGTGCCCCTGACATGGACCCTGGCCATATAGTGCCGAATGAAACAAGGCAGATACAGGTCCTTACCCTCCATCACACACCAGAGGAGGGTAATCATAGCAGCAGGCAGCTCCGTCTCATGAGTGCTCGGCATAATAAAGTTACTCAGGATCTGGTGCCAGAGCCGAGCCACATCATTCAAGTATATCCGCTTGATTCCTTTAGGCATGGTGGTGTTCTTACCCATGACCCATGGGACAGTAGGGTCATGGGCTATCCTTTCCTTGACAGCATCCCAGTCGAATCTCAGAAACCTCATATCCTCTTTAGCCTTTTGGTAACCGTCAGACTGATCTAACTTAGGCTGAAGGTGCATAATATCCTCAATGGCCTCTTCAGTGACCAGTATCTATTTTCCTCTGAGGTGCACTGCATCCAGGGAAGTCTTGAAATAATTACAGTAAAACTCTTTTACCCAGGAAGCATTGACCTCAGTCAAATTCCTCTCCAAGAAGAACCAGCCTCTTTGTTTGATCTGATCGGAGGTGTACTGCTGTAGTTCTTCTGGAATTTTCAAAGTCCTCTCCAGGTACAGATTTCTGGAGGTAGCAAACACTGGATACTTCAGCTCACAGTATCGGTTTGCAAACTTAATTGGATCATTGGCAGGGAGGAGCTGGTCAGCCTTCTCCTGCGGGTTAAAATGCTTTTCCCGCCAGGAGTCATCATGCATAAGCTCCAGGAGAGACATAAAGGATTCACCTCTTTTCCATTTGCCAGTTGTTGCCTTGCCTTTTCCTTTTCTTTGAGTGTCGAACATCCTGAAAAATAGAAATCTAGGATATAATAAAAGCAGGAAAACAAGTAGGCAAATAACAAGATAAGCACAAAGTGGCAAAGGAGCAGTTGAATAATGAAATGAGTTGAATAATTATGCATTTTGGAGTGTGTTGGAGTTTAAAAAGCTGAGATGAGAAAGTTCAATCCAGAATGTAATATAAATAGAATTCATGTTAATTAGGAAAAACTATAATCATGCCTTGAGTTAAAAAGTAAAAGTAAGGAGTTAGTCAAAAAGTAGAGGGGGTGGTTAGAAAGTTAAAAGTGGTTTTAAATTGAAAAAGAGGTTTGGAAGCAAAAATCAGTGAGTTAGTGAAAAGAAAGTCAGAGTAAGTGGCATGATGATTGGTTTTTTAGTAACAAGAATTTCACAATTTGAAGCAACAGACAACTCATATTCAAGCAAGGAAATCAAGTTGTTGATGATTCATATAGATAAACCAATAACGAAAATTTGAAATCAAATCATCAATAATGTGATTTATTAACCGGGAAAACAAAAGGAATAAGAATGCTGGCCCGTGCATTCATGAAATGGTTTGGTAAAAGCTAAGGAAAGCAAAATTGAAAATGCCAAAACCAATACATGAATGAGAATCAAAACGATTTACAGAAAATTGGGCAGCATTCCGGCTAAAATTGGATGTTCCTGGAAAATAAACAGCAAGCTGAATAGTTCATATAAATTAAAATAAACTGCAAATAGATATAGATAATATGAACATGAAAGAGCAGTCGCAATAGCAGCATGAACAGTAAGAACATCATATGAACAATACTTAGATCACAGCAACAGCAGAATTGCGAAAATTATAAAATAAGTAGCAAGAATAGCGCAATTAATCAGGCCTAAATCCGCTAACCACATCCTAGCTACCTAACCACCTAGAATCCACTACAACATACATCTCTAACTATCCTAAATTTAAACATAAACTAAAAATATAGGCAAAAAGCTATGAATTAAAGAAAGGTGGCATTCGGCGGAACCTGGTAGGCGTATGAACTAAGCTAAGGAACTGAGAGATGGAGGGGGTGTGGGTGTGGTGGTGCTGCGAGGTGCACGGTGGAGCGGTGGCAGAACAGGGCTGCACGGTGGTGGTGCGGTGGCTGTTTGTGGTGGCAGGGGGTTTCAAGTGAGGTGACCGGTGGAGGGGGAAAGGAAGGGGTGAGGGTGATGGTGGTGGGAGGCGCGGCGGTGACGGCAAGGGTTGACGCGATCGCGTGAGTGACGCGATCGCATGGAATGGGTAGAAGGATGAATGACGCGGTCGCGTGAGGCACGCGACCGCGTCGCTGGAAATTGTGCTAAACGCACAATTCTAGCGTCATTTCATCGCAACTCTCTGTCTCCTTTGGGGTGTTTGTGCAATCCACGCGACGCGAATGCGTCGCTCACGCTTTCACGTGGGATGGGTTTTGTGCAAGTGACGCGTTCGCGTTAGGGACGCGAACGCGTGGGCCGTTTTGTGCTAAACGCACAACAGCCGCACGATTCCAGCCCAGATTTCTGGGCGTTGGATTTTTACGCCGATTTCCAGATCACGCGGCCGCGTGAATGACGCAGACGCGTGGGAGGTGTTTTTCGCAACTGACGCGGATGCTTTAGCGATGCGATTGCGTTGCACGCCTTCTCTTTTTTTTTTATATAATTATCCAGTTATGCAGTATGTGATGCTAATGCAAATGCTTACGAATACTATCCAGGTTCAATGAATATAAAACAATAGAAAAATAAACAAAATGAAATAAAATGGAAATAGGAACGATCATACCATGGTGGGTTGTCTCCCACCTAGCATTTTTAGTTAAATTCCTTAAGTTGGACCTTAGATGAGCTTCTTGTTATGGCGGCTTATGCTTAAATTCATCTAGAAATCTCCACCAATGTTTGGAATGCCAACAGCCTCCGGGATCCCAAACTAGGCATGTGAAGCTTTTAAGCAGCTTCAAACAGGTCCTCAGGCTCCGGGGGGTAACGAATGTCAGAATAGATTCCAGAATCCCAAACTTTGCAGTTAAATCTGCCTTCGTCTTGATCTATATTTTTCCATCCGGGCGGTTTAGAAATTAGATTCTCACCAAGATGATCAAACGTTTTCCGAGATCCATTTGATTGAACATGAGACCAATCCGTGCACTTCGAGTTGAAGCGTGGAACCTTATTGAACCTTGTGCACCAGCTTTGAGTACGAGCCATTTCCCTCTTACTCTTAAAGCCGCAGAGAGCTCTAAGCTGGCCATCTGTTTCAAGCAAACCATATTCAAGTGGAAAAATAAAGTTAAAGGTTAAGGATTGTACCCACTTGAAGCTTGTATTGGGTGGTAATGGCCTTGGGATAGGTGTTTTCAGTGGTTCTGTAAGTTCTACTCCCTTGTAATCTTCTGTGAATTTCTCTACTTCCTTGCAAAATTCTTCAAATGCAACATCGTCCTGATCAAGGTCTTCTATGTCTTCCTCATCACTCAAGTCATAAACTGGAGGTTGAGAGAAATCTACCTCCGCATCTTCTTCGTATTCACTTGGATAAGGTTCTTCAATCTCAGAGAATTCACTTGCGGATGCAAGTTCATTACCAGGAGAACTTGACTTGAGACTATCATCATCAAGGAAACGTGTGTCTTGGGTTATTCCGTCTAGTTCTTCATGAAATACCTGCTTTGGGGGTTGTGCACTACCCTCCTTAGCATCAATTGTAACGTCCTTGACAGAATTTTTCACAATTCTGGATTCCCATGAAGGTTCAGCATCTCCTAAATCTTCGACCAGTACTTCTTCTTCTTGGATAATTTGAGCTTCCTCCAATTGTTCCAGAACAAAGTTATGCTCATTGCTGCCCACTGGGGTTTCTAGTGTCTCCTTCATGCTACGTTCGTCATTAGATTCTCCACATAAAGCTATTGGAGTTCCTTGAGGGTTCAAACGTCTGGAAGATAATTGATGTATTACTTGCTCCAGCTGATGAAGGGTTGTATGAAGTTGATCTACTGTTTCCTTGAGGCGAGCCTGTGATTCTCGAGGTGATGGATTTGGACATGGTACATAGGGAAGTGGTGGTGTTTGGGAGTAATTGGATTGGAATTGGGGTAGATAAGGATCGTATGGTGGTGAATGGTGAAAAGGAGCTTGTGAGTGTGGTGGTCCAAAGTTATGTTGAGAGGATGGTCTATAGGCACAGGGTGGGGCTTGTTGGTAGTTACAAGGTTGTCCACCATATCTATCAGCTTGGTATGCATCGTAGAATGGTCTTTGTCCATGATATCTTGGAGGGTGTTGTTGCCTAAAGGGTTGATCAAATCCTCTTGGCTCCATCCATCTTTGATTTCTCTGACCTTAATGCATGTTCCTGCTATAACTTCCATTTCCTTCAACAATATTAGAACCAAACTCAAAGCGAGAGGGGTGAGAGTTCATAGTAGCTAATAAAAATAAAAAGGGAAAAACAAAAACAATTAAACAAATAAAAGAAAAATATTTACAATAACCAATAATAAGGCACACGATTGTAGTTTCCCCGGCAACGGCGCCATTTTGAAGAGAGGAACTTTTGCGTGGTCTAGAATTCAGAATAAATTCCCGTTGCAAGTATAGCTTCTAAACCAACAAAAGTCCTTTCTTACAAACGTTTTGGTTGTCACAAGTAACAAACCCCTAAATAAATTGATAACCGAAGTATTTAAACCTCGGGTCGTCTTCTCAAGGAACTGCAGGGAAGTATGTTCTTATTATTGGTTATGAGTTTTGTAAATTGGGATTTTGAAGGTAAGGAACGAGTAATTTAAACGACAATAAAATAAATAAATAGCTGTAAAATAAACTCTTGGCAAGGTATGAGAAATCGGAATTCCTATCCTAGTTATCCTTATCAGGTGTGATAAGAATTGGATTTTAATCCCACTTAGTTAAGTCAAGTGGACTAATTAGATTGATCCTCAAGTCCTAGTCAATCCCTGTGGGAAGACTAGCTTTAGAGCGATCTAGATTAATTAGGAATCTGCCAATTTCAACCACTGCTGAGTTTGACAACTCAAGTATTACCAATTACTTAACCAAAGCCAAAAAGGAAGAAAATATCTGAATTAAATTAAAAGCATTCATAAATAGAATGAAACAATCATAAACTGAAATACCTCAAATAATATTAATTAAGAAAATCATAACATGAATGTAGAATAAGCCAAATTGAAAAGATAAATAATAATCAAAGGTATATAATAAAACTAGAAAGTAAATATGAGGAACATTGAACCTGCACTTGAAGAGAAGTAATCCTAAAATTAAGAGAAATCCTAATCCTAAAACCTAAGAGAGAGGAGAGAACCTCTCCCTCTAAAAGCTACATCTAAACTATCAAAAGTGAGTAATTGGAGATCTCCCTCCATATGGATGCATTCCCCCACTTTATAACCTCTAATCTGTGCCTTCTGGACTTGGATCTGGGCCAAAAAGGGCTTCAGAAATCGCTGGGAGTGTTTTCTGCAATTTCTGGTGCGTGGCGTCTGTCACGCGTCCGCGTGGGTCACGCAGTCACGTCGTCTGGAGTTTTCCTTATCACGCGTTCACTTCGATCATGCATCCGCATCGTCGGTGTTCTGCTCATGGCGCACGTCCGCGTCAGTCACGCATTCGCGTCGCTGTCTTTTCGCGCTAGGAATGCGGCCGCGTCGTCCATGCGTTCGCGTCGCTGCCAGTTTCTTCAAAAACTCCATTTTGTGCTTTCCTTCCATTTTTGTATATTTCCTTTCTATCCTTTAAGTCATTCCTGCCTTAGAAGATCTGAAACTACTCAACACACAAATCACGGCATCGAATGGTAAAAAAAAGGTAATTAAAATAATTATTTTTTAAAGCATAGGAAACATGTATTTCACATACATCACATAATAAGGAAGGGAAAGTAAAACCATGCAATTTACATGAATAAGTGGGTGAAGGATTGAATAAATCTCTTGAATTGAGCACAATATATATCATAAAATATGGGTTTATCAGCGCACGCGTACCGTGCGCGTACGCGCGGATGCGTACCCCCAGAGTTGGCTGGGTGGAGTCGAGACGAGAAGCCGGCGTGCTTATATGGCTGGGCCGCAAGTCATTGGATGCGCGCGCACTATACGCCTGCGCGCAGATCGCAGAGGACCCCAGGTGCACGTACCGTGCAGTCCGCATATGCGTCAATGGGCGCACGTGATTTTTTAATCAAAATACGTGACTAGTGATTTCAGGGAGTCCCAGGCCCAGTTTTGGAGTAGAATTTTGGAGGAAAAAGCTTAAGAAGACCAAGGATTATGAGTGTTAGGATAATTAGTCATAATTCTAGATATTTTTAAGGAGTTAGTTACATTTTGTTTTTAGAGAGAGAAACTCCAACTTCTCTCTAGGATTTCACTTCCTCCATTGCAATTCTTCTTTGATTTCTTGGTGAGATCCATTGCTAATTCACTTTTGTTTTCATACAAGTTGTAGATCCACTCTTTTTCTACTCTTAATTGATGTTCTTTTGATTCAATCTCTTAGATCTAGATTTGTTTGACTTTATTACTTTGAATTTGGATTAATGAATTGTGAAATTTCATTCAATTGCTTGATTGTTGATGATTGTTTGGATTAGATAGCTTTAATTCAATTCTCTTCTCTCAATTACATCATGTCTTCTATGATTGCCTACCAATTGTTTGTGATAATGACAACCCTAGCTATGGAGTATATTTCTCTTACTTGGCTTAGGGGTTGAGTTATTGGAGACACTTGAATAGTGGATATCAATTATAGATTATGAATTGAGAATTGCTAATTGACTTGGAGTGCACTAAAGCTAGACTTTCCTAGGGTGAGAATAGGACTTGTGACTCAAGTTAGTTACTCTCACTTGACTTTCCTCCATTGTTAGGGGGTTAACTAAGTGAAGCAACAATCAATTCTTATCATAATTGAAGAAAACTATAATGACGAAACTTCCAATACTTACCCTTAGCCAAGGCCTTTATCTCAATTAATTGTTGTTTGCTCTTGTTAGCTTGAATTCTTGCACCAACTCTCAAAACTACAAAAGATTTCCTAATCAATGATGTGCATTCTAAGGCAATTCCTAGGGAGAACGACCCGGGATCAATACTCTCGGTCATAGATTTTAGAATTGTTTGATACGGTATTTGCGTGTTGGTTAGACTATACTCACGATTGGATTCATTGTTAATTTCTAACCGGCATAAGAATATTTCGGTTCATCAGCTACCTCCAGCACCGCTGCCCTCATGTGTGTTTGCTTATAGAAGGCAACCATCTGCTGCTGCATGTGCAATATGTGCTTCAGCTCTTGTCTAAGATCCTACCTCGGGGGCTCCGTTTCCACATCCCTAAAATCCTTCTCTACCATGTGTGCGAGGACTTCATTGTACCTCTCCTCAGCTAAATGAAGTTGGTGACCCTGATCCTATAGGCTATAGGTCATGGTACGGACTTGCTCATGTAAATCAATGTCTTGTAGATCTACAGAGCTGGTGATCAAGGTAGAAGAAACTCTAAAAGTGGACATGCATAGGTTGCTAGCGAAGAATGACCCCACTCTGAAGATGAGATTCTTCTATGGCTTAGATGTGATCTAGCTCCAAACGGCATCAAGATCCACCACAGATGCGCTCAAGGCATTGCCATCATCTGCCATCTGCTGAGATTGTCGTTTCCTAGCCTCAAAGTTCAGAGTGTATAAATCCTAAGACATTCAATGTGAATATCAATATAAGTATAGATATGATAGTATGTTATAAATTCTATAAAAAGTTGATTACTTACATAAAAGTCTGCAGACTACTGATCAACAAACTTCTCTTTGTTTTCCTTGAGTGTGTAGGTTTGCTGGAAGACCTCCCCCAAAGAAATAGGATGCTCCAACGACTTTGTGTGCACATATTAGATAAGCATATTAAAAAAAATCACAATTAATTAAAGAAAAACATAAACCTAGCTAAGCATATTTAAAGAAGTTATATCATTTTGGACTTTGTCTTCATAATCATTGTCGAACCCACTATTAGCCCTATTTGTGGCCTGACAACCTCTGAAACCCTCACCTATCTCTTAGTACAAATACGAGGCCATCTTACTGTTAGGTTGAAGCCACTACATTAGGTGGTCCCTCCCTATCTACATGTCCTCTGACATCTGCTGAAAATGCTTTGCCATGCGGTGTGGAAGATCTACTTTATTGTCTGGTTATGGGCTTCATTCCACGTGAATTTCTCCTACACATAATATATGGTTAAAAATTGATGTTATAAAACCATAAATGAAATATAATTAACAAAATAACTAACTTACTGCCCACTTATCAAACCATCTCTCTCTAACCTCAGGGAAAACCTTCTTGCAGCTAGGCCAAGGGTCGTCATAAAGCTACTTGATAATGTTTGTACACTCCTGTGTACAAACGTTATTATCCAGTGCAAGCCTAGGACAGGTATATCTAGTAAGTGGAATCACTCCACTGCAATTAAATCATTTTTATAGGCAAGTAGAATCCCTCTACTACGGCAAGTAGAATCACTCCACTGCATTAACAATCTTATCTGGGAGCAAGTAGAATCACTCTACTACGGCAAGTAGAATCACTCCACTGTACTTCCCATGCAGGTATATTTCAAATCAGAATTAATTTTCATTATTCACTCTATTCATAGTCATACTCATTATTATACCCCAACCAAAATCAATTATTACTCATAATCATACTCATCCTCATTATACATCACTTCACATTTAGGTCATTTTCCTTCAATTCAATAACTCAACTCTTTAGGTTTCGTTCCTAACTCCTCCATCTCTAATTACACTGGCTCTAGACTCTTATCGGGGTTTACAAGGGGTTTAAAAGGCTAAAAGATTGGTTAAAAACTCAAAAATTTAGTTTTTGCAAAATAAGGTGGTCATGCATACGCATGCCTTATACGTATGCATGAGTGTGAAAATTGGCATAGACGCATACACGAAGGTGGTCCGTGCATGTGCACATGACATGCGCCGCGTATGCATGAACGTATAAGTGACAAAATCGCGTACACAGACCATGTTCGCGTACGCATGACATATCAGAATTTGAAAAAGCTGATATGCTGTAGAAACCAGTTTTTCAGCCCAAATTTCAAACCATCATAACTTTTTCTACAAAATTCATTTTTCAACCATTCTTGAACCATTGGAAAGATCGATAAATAAAATTTCATAAAAATCTAATTTTGTAAAATTTCCAACTTCGAGCACTGAGTTATGGCCCGCCAAAGTTTGTCAAAAATTAGTTTTAACAAAAAATAGAATTTACCAACTTTTCCAAAAGTTCACAAGCCAAATCAATTTTTAACTCCACAAAATGACCCTAAACCACTCCAATTCACACATTCACAATCAACTAAATTCAAACCTACTCAATTCACACATTTTGACTTCACATATCAAATTCTCAATTTCGCTATTCTAACAAATCATTATCAAATTCCATATACTCAATCCCATAATTACCATCTCAAATTCATGCATTAACATATAATACAATCATCACTTACCAAACTTACCTTTCTCGGCCTCCAGCCCAAATTCACGGCCTCCAGCCCAACATGCATTAATTCAATATATAATTCATAAATACACAATCACCATTTAAATCATCAATTTCTACAACACTTCAACTACACACATCAATTCCAACCAAATTATATTACACATTATATTACACGGTATTTAAATGAAACTTAAACCATACCTTTTAGAAGCAAAAATTAATCCTTTCACTTGTGAATTTCCACCAAGCCTTAGCTCCAAGCCTCACCAACTATCAATCTAATGCCTCTAACACCACTCTACACTATTTTCACATAATATACACAATACTCAATATACAAGGGTTTCATAAAATGTCATAAACACAAGGAAAGTGGTTTTTACCTTACACACTGAACTATATGATGAAACTCACCTATAGCTTATTCTAGAGTACCCCTTGATAAACTACTATTTTATGGTTTATCTTGTGTTTAATTGAATGGTTTCATCAAATCTCTACCCACTTATTCATACTAATTGCATGATTTTATAATTCCTTCCTAGTATTATTTTATGATTGAAAACTTGCTTCCTAAAGATCTTTAATTAGTATATTTTAATTCTCCTTTATACCATTCGATGCTGTGATCCGTGTGTTAAGTGTTTCAGGCTTCATAGCGCAGGAATGACTTAGAAAATAGAGAGGAAGCTTGCAAAAATGGAAAGAACACAAGAAACTAAGGAGATGACCAGCGAACACTGACGCAAGCGCATGGCCCACGCGAACGCGTGGAATGGAGAAAATCGCAGCGACGCGAGCACGTGCCTGATGCGAACGCGTGAATTGGAGTCTGCACGAATGACGCGAACGCGTGAACGACGCATACGCGTGACAAGGAAAATCGCTGAATGACGCGAACGCGTGGACGACGTGAACGCGTGACCTGCGCGATTTGCAGAATTAACAGAAAATGTTGGGGGCGATTTCGGGCCGTGTTTTGACCCAGTTTTTGGCCCAGAAACACAGAACAAAGCCAGGGAACATGTAGAGACTCGACACACACACAGACGCAACTTGACACACATCTTAGACATTCACATTAGGATAGTTTTAGGTTTTTAGATTTGAATTTAGAGAGGATCACCTTCCCTCTAGGTTCACTTTACATTCCTAGTTATTGCTTTTTACTTTTGGAAACTGAAGAATCATTACCTCCATTGTTGAAGATATTATTCTAGTTTGTTTACTTTGTCCCTTACTCTTCCATATCTTTATTTATTTTATTTAGAATTCTAATTGGATTATTTTCATGAATTATTAGTGAAGAGGATTATTCTAATTGGATTATTTTCATGAATTGTTAGTGAAGAGGATTACTTTTACTTTTAATTAATTTTTAATCTCTATTTTATTTTAATTAATTTATTATGTCTTCTTATATTTTTCTGAGTATTATATTAATGTCAATGGAGTAGATTCCCAAACTCGACATGGGGATTGCTTAAGAGGAGACACTTAAGTTGGAAGGCTTAAGTGTTGGTTAAAATTGGAAATTGTTGGCTAGTTCTGTATTTACTAATGCTAGACCTTCCCAAGGGAGAGGACTAGGATTTGCGAATAAGGATTAGCTCAATCACTTGACTTTCCTTTATTTAGTAAGGGTTAACTAAGTGAAAACAACAGCCTTTTTAAAACTACACTTAAGAGATCCCAACAAGGATAGAACTTCCAATTAATCATTCCCCCAGTCAAGGCCTTTTTATATTAATAATAACTCTTAGTTTTATTGCTTTCATTTATAATTATTGCTCATTATCCAAAACTCAAACTCTCTCAGAAAATTCCTAATTAATAAATTAGCATCATTTCCTGCAACTCGTTGGGAGACGACCTGGGACTCATACTCCCAGTATTTTTATTTCTAAATTTTGTGACAACTTTTCTACATTGACAAGGCGGATCATAGCTGGTTAAGAACTATACTCTTAACGTATTATCTATATTGATTTCTTAATTAGCCGACTTCTACCTTCACGTCAGTTTTTGGCGACGTTGCCGGGGAGTTGCAATTGTGTGCTGAATTATTAATTAGTGTACATATTTTATTTTATTTGCATATTTTATTTTTATTTTTTTTATCATGAGCTATATGTTTCTTTCATTGAATGACGTGTTCACTGCCTGATTCGAGCTTAGCCGCGTTTGATCCTGAAATTGAAAGAACTCTTTCACGTATTAGGCGAGCTCGACGCAGGATAGCCTCTGAGGGTGGTGAAGTGATTGTTATCGATTCACCAGTCTCATCTGAGGGCGAATCTGAACCGTCATCTGAGAGCGAAACAAGCTCCTTTACTACTGATTCACTTGATTCTCGTACAGATAGAATGGCAGCACCTAGGAGGATTACTCTCCAGGAGGCTGGAGCCCCAGATTTTACACTACAGTTTTATCAAGTGCATCATCCAACTCTGGCTGCAGATTTTGAACTGAAAACTGCACTAATCAACTTGATGCCCAAGTTTCATGGCTTACCTGCTCAAGAGCCTATCAAGCACCTAAGGGATTTCCACACAGCCTGTTCCATTGTTAGGCATAATGGTGCAGATGAAACTTCTATTCTATTAACTGCCTTCCCGTTTTCTCTTGAGGGAAAGGCGAGGGAGTGGTACTACTCCCAACCTGAAGTGACTGTTACCAACTGGGATACGCTCAGGAGAGAACTTTTGGAAAAATATTTTCCAGCTGAAGTCACAGATAGACTGAGAAAAGAGATCTCCTGCATTGTTGAAGGAGAATCAGAGACTCTTTATGAGTACTGGGAGCGTTTTAAGAACCTTCTAGACGCATGCCCCATCACATGATTGACAAACTGGTGTTGATCAGCTACTTCACATAAGGCATGAAGCCTCATGATAAAACTACACTGGATGGTGCTAGTAATGGTTCTATAAAAAAGTACAAGACCGCAGATGAAGCATGGCAACTGATCAGCGACTTAACTGAGTCTACTAGGAATCACAGGCACAGGCATGGCCACTCAAAAGCTGTTGTAGAGGTTTTCTCTAGCATTAAAACTACTGCTCTTACGCAGAGTATATGTGAAATGACTAATGTACTGAAGTAAATGCAGTTGAATCAACAACAACAAGCTCAGCCTCACCCACCACAACAGAGCCAACAATTAGTCCCTCAGAGAGTATGCGAAATCTGTGCTGATTATAGTCATTATACTGATGAATGTTCGTAACTCCAACAAGAAGACAACACTGTGGCAGCTACTCATAACTTCTATGATCGCCCGAATCAAGGATACAATCAACAAGGCGGCAATTACAACCCAGGTGGAAGCTATAACCAAGGATGGCATGACAACTCCAACCAAAGATGGAGAGATAATTCCAACCATTGCTGGGGGGACAACTATAACAGAGGAAGCAGAGATAATAATGGAAACCAGAGGTGGAATAACAACAACAGACAGCAGAATCAGAACCAACCTTACAGAGCACCTCACCTAAGACAATCTCAAGGATACCAGCATAACCAACAACAAGTTCCTCAGATCACCTATCCTAATTCCTTATCAAATGACGAGATGCTTCGTTCTCTTGCACAAGGACAACAAGACATGCAGACGCAGCTGAACTCTACTTTGAATGGTCTGAATGCCACTTTACAAGCTCTCTCCTCTAGGATAGATTCATTACCTAATTCCATTAACCAACCTTTAAGCTCCAGTGGAATTCCTTCTTAACCCTTACCTATTCCCAAGGGTGGCATCAATGCCATCACCTTGAGGTCCGGAACCACACTGCCAGAGAGGAACCATGAGGAGCCAAGCCCAATAGTACACGCTCCAGCTGAGGATGTGATAGAAGTAGAAGATGCTGAAATGGAAGATGCTGAAGAAGAAGATAAGGTACAAGACATAGTTGAAGAAGAAGTAGTTCAACCAAGGAACGGAGAACCAAAGGAAGATGAAGCTATACAAGACACCATCCCTATCCCATTTCCACACCTGGCAAAGAAATCCAGAAAGCAGATGGAAGTTGATCCCAAAATGGTAGAAATATTCAAAAAGGTTGAGGTAACTGTTCCCCTTTTTGATGTCATTCAACAGGTACCAAAATACATAAAGTTTCTAAAGGATTTATGCATTCATAAAGATAAAATTAATGAGTTAGAAACTATTCCTTTAGGTAGTTCTATATCTGCTTTAATGGGAGGTATACCTGAAAAATGTAGAGATCCAGGTCCATGCATGGTTAACTGTACCATTGGAGGTGTAATATTTTCTGATTGCATGTGTGACTTAGGAGCGTGTGTTAGTATAATGCCATTGTCTATATATGATACTTTGAGACTCCCTCCCTTAAAAAGGTCGGCAGCTCATTTTGTGTTAGCAGATAAAAGTATTATTACAATAATTAGAATTACTAAAGATGTATTAGTGAGCATTAAGGGGCTCACATTTCCTATTGACTTCTATATCCTGAAAATGCCCCCTAATGACTCAGGCAGACCATCATCAATCCTGCTTGGAAGACCATTCCTGAAGACTTCAAAGTTCAAGCTGGATGCATTCTCAGGAACTTACTCCTTTGAGATAGATGGCAAAACAGTGAGTTTCAGTTTAAATGAAGCTATGAAGCACCCTCCAGAAGATCATTCTATCTTCCAGTGCGACATCATTGATGAAACTGTAGCTGAAGTTCACCAAGGAGAAATAGAAGAGGAGCACATGGAGCAAGGTCCAAGTGTGGGCACACCCTCTGAATACAATGCGGACACTTTGCCATTATCACTAGCCCTGGATGATCCAGAGCCTAGCCAAGGGCCTAAATTGGAATTAAAGTCACTCCCTTCACACCTCAAGTATGCTTACCTTGAGGATAATCAGAAGTTCCCAGTTATCATTGCAAGGGAACTCACTTCTCAACAAGAAGAGCAACTGCTCAGTGTGCTGAGAAAACATAAGAAAGCAAATGGATGGAGCTTGGTGGATATAGTAGGCATTAGCCCTCAAGTTTGTGAGCACAGAATATTCTTAGAAGAGGAAGCAAAGCCTGTCCGTTAGCCTCAAAGAAGATTAAATCCAACCATCTTAGAAGTTGTCAAGAAAGAAGTAACCAAACTACTTGAAGCTGATATCATTTACCCCATCTCAGACAGTGACTGGGTTAGTCCAGTACAAGTGGTGCCCAAGAAGTCTGGAGTTACAACAATAAAGAATGAGCATGGAGAACTCCTGACAACTAGAGTGCAGAATTCATGGAGAGTTTGTATTAACTATAGGCATCTCAACCAAGCCACTCGCAAGGATCATTACCCCTTACCATTTATTGATCAGATGCTTGATCGCATGTCAGGTAAATCTCATTATTGCATTTTAGATGGTTATACAGGCTACTTTCAAATTCATATAGCCCCTGAAGATTAGGAGAAGACTACTTTTACAAGCCCCTTTGGAACGTATGCTTACAAAAGGATGCCTTTTGGCTTATGTAATGCACCTGCTACTTTTCAAAGATGCATGATGAGTATCTTTTCAGATCTTATTGAGAACTGTATGGAAGTTTTTATGGATGATTTTAGCGTATATGGTGATTCATTTAGACTTTGCTTGGATAGTTTGTCTAGAGTATTAGACAGGTGTGTTAGTACAAACCTTGTATTAAATTTTGAAAAATGTCACTTTATGGTAAAATAAGGAATTGTACTAGGACATGTTGTGTCTAATACTGGTATTTCTGTAGATCCAACAAAGGTAGATGTCATTTCTAGTTTACCTTACCCCTCCTCTGTGAGGGAAGTCCGTTCAATCCTTGGCCACGCAGGTTTTTACAGGAGATTCATTAAGGACTTCAGTAAGGTAGCATTGCCTTTATCCAGATTGCTGCAGAAAGATATTAAGTTCAAATTCAGTGAAGATTGCATGCAAGCATTTTATAAACTGAAGATCACCCTGACTCAAGCTCCAATTGTGAGAAGACCAGACTGGAGCCAGCCATTTGAAATTATGTGTGACGCCTCCAACCATGCAGTAGGAGCGGCGCTGGTTCAGCGCGAAGGTAAAGACCCTTTTATAATTGCTTATGCATCTAAGACTTTAGATGCTGCTCAGTCTAATTACACTACTAATGAAAAAGAGCTTCTTGCTATTGTTTTTGCTCTGAATAAATTCTGAGCCTATTTACTTGGTACTAAGGTAGTAATATACTCAGACCATGCAGCTCTAAAATATTTATTAGCTAAAAAAGAGTCTAAACCATGGCTAATACGTTGGATACTGTTGCTGCAAGAATTTGATTAGAAATTAAGAATAGGAGTGGTAACCAGAATTTAGTGGCAGACCACTTGAGTCGCCTTGAACACATTAAGCATGACTCCACCCCTATAAATGATACTTTTCTATTTGATAGTTTGCAAGCAGTATCTGAAGTAGTTCCTTGGAATGCACCTGTAGCTAATTATCTAGTTAGCCATACTTTCCCTCCCGATTTTACTAAGCATCAAAGGGACAAGCTGAAAAGCGAGTCTAAATATTTTATATGGGATGATCCATATCTATGGAGGTGTGGTGCTGATCAGGTAATTAGAAGATGTGTACCACAATCAGAATTTCAGTCAATTTTAGAGGCATGCCACTCTTCTGAGAGTGGAGGACATTTTGGCCCTGAAAGAACAGCTAGAAAAATTCTAGACTGTAGATTCTGGTGGCCTACTCTTTTTAAAGATGCTGCTGAATTTTGTAAATCTTGTTCCCCATACCAAAGGTTTGGTAATATATCCAAGAGGGATGAGATGCCTCAACAGATTATGCTTTTCTGTGAAATTTTTTATGTTTGTGGCATTGACTTCATGGGTCCCTTTCCGAACTCTAATGGTTACCTTTATATACTGTTAGCTGTAGATTATGTTTCTAAATGGGTAGAAGCAATTTCTACCCATACTGATGATGCTAACACTATTGTTTCCTTTGTTAGAAACTATATTATTTGTCGCTTTGGGTCACCACGAGCAATCGTGAGTGATCAAAGCACTCACTTTTGTAACAGGAGACTGACAGGATTACTGAAAAAGCATGGGATTGTTCATAAAGTAGCAACAGCTTATCATCCCCAAAACCAATGGACAAGCAGAAGTGTCTAATAGAGAGATTAAATGCATTCTGGAGAAGATAGTAAAACCTCATAGGAAGGACTAGAGTGCCAGGCTACAAGATGCATTGGGATGAGCCCTTCCGCTTAGTATACGGAAAGGCTTGCCACCTTCCAGTGGAAGTGGAACACAAGGCTTTCTGGGCTGTAAGGGAGTGCAATATGAATTTTGAAGAAGCTGGTGCTGAAAGGAAGTTGCAACTAGCAGAATTGGAGAATCTTCGCCTAGAAGCATATGACAATTCCAGGTGATACAAGGAAAAGATGAAGGATGTCCATGACAAGCACATAAAAAGGAGAGAATTCAGACCAGGAGAGTTAGTTCTTCTATATAACTCCAGGCTGAGGCTTATGCCAGGTAAACTGAGATCGAGATGGGAAGGTCCCTACAGAGTAGAAAAGGCAGAGCCATACGGAGTTTTTCACCTGCGTCATCCTTCTAGCTCTAAATTCCTCAAGGTCAATGGACATCGCCTAAAGCTCTACCATGGAGAAAAGATTAAGGATAAAAAAGAACTAGAGGTTTTCCTCTTGGAAGACCCACCAACAGAAGTAGAATGAGTCTGAAGAACGTCCAACTTAAGGACGTAAAAGCAAAGTGCTAGGTGGAAGACAACCCACCATGGTATGATCGTTCCGTTTTAGTCTTAGTCTTATTTTACTTTGTTCTATTTAATTTTTGCTAATGACTCTTCTCATAATCTCCACATATAGTTGCATATAGCCTGCATTTGTATTTGCATACTGCATAAAAAAAACGCACGCGACGCGTAAGCGTCGCTGACGCGTCCACGTCATCGGTGCGTTCTGAAGAAAAGAGAATTGAACAGAAAGTCATGCGAAAGCGTGGCTGGAGGCGTGCCTTAGGCACAAATATGTCCACGCGACTGTGTCGCTGACGCGTCCGCTTCATTCTGAAAAAGAGCCTCCCACGCGTCCGCGTCACCCAGGCGAACGCGTGGCTCTGTAAAATCGACGTAAAGAGGTGTATGGCAGAGAGTTATGATGGAGCTGGGCTGGAATGATGCTAGAAGCACAAGCCCTATCACGTGAACGCGTGCCCCATGCGTCCGCGTCATTTTCAAAATATGGCCATTCACGCGATCGCGTGACCCACGCGAACGCGTCACCCTAAATTTTGGCAAAATGCATTTAAAACAGAGAGTTGCGCGAACGCATGGCTGCACTTGTGCCAATAGCACAAATCAGGCCACGCGATCGCGTGACTCACGCGTCCGCGTCACCTGGAAAATATCACACTCCACGCGATCGCGTCACCCACGCGTCCGCATCACATGCGACGCACAGCTTATCCAAATCAGCCAAAATATCTTATCTTTTCTTCCCCAAATCCTAATTTTTCTTTTCCTTTCTTATTTCTTTTTTCTCTCTTCTTCTTTCTTTATTCTTTCTCACTTTTTTTCCTTATTTTTCACATCCATTATCAAGGTTCTTTTCTTTCTTTCTTTACTTTTTACTTCTCTTTTAATATTTTTATTTATGTTTTCTTTTTCTTTTCACTTTCATTATCTATATTTTCCTTTTCTTTCTTTTTTTTTTTCTTTTTATTCCTTTAATTGGTGTTAGAAATTTATCTGGGTGATTATTTTCTTTTATATTTTGCTTGTGAATTATTGTGGAATTGTTTGACAATTAATATTACTTCTTAAAGGGTTGTTTGCGTGTTCAATTTAATACTTTCAATAACATCTTTACCATGCATGCTAAGTGTTTGTGAAAAAGCCCGTATGGCATTCCACATAATTTTAAATTATTCTATTACTCTAAATGCCTATTGTTTTTCACAAAACCCCTTTTATATTTTATTGATTAAATATAATTGTCAATACAAACAGGTTGTTAGTTTGAAAGAGTTGATAATCTAACTTGGACATTTAATGCTTGATCTATGCTACTCATGTCTTTGCCAGCATGCTAATAAACATCTTGCATTTAATTGTCATCACATGCACTTGCTATATTTCCATTGATGAACTTCTCATATGTAGTCATGACCATGTGTTAACGACATCCTTCTTTACCGTGCATTAATTGTCACCTATACTATTCACTCCCTTGCTCGAACCCTTAGCTTTACACATTACTTTCTTTTTCCCTTTTCAGGATGGCCACCAAGAAAGGTAAAGAGAAAGCTACTCCCAAACCACCAGTAAGGAAAGGAACAAAAAGGACACTAACGACAGAGCCATCTTCAACAGCAGTAAAGCTCTCAACAAAATGAATCAAGAGGATCATCAAGGTCGATGAAAAAGAAAAAGCTTTTCCAGAAAAGGACACTGCGCGGTTCACTAACCGCTACTATGAGCAGATATTCCCCATCCTGGCTGAGAGGAATTATAAGAATGAGCACCTTCTTATCCTCCCAACCAATATTGCTGAATTTGTTGAGCCCCGCATTGAGCGAAGACAATGGGGATTCCTACAGAGACAGCCACGGCAAGTTAATCTCTCATGGGTAGTAGAATTCTACTCCAATTTTCACATGCCAACCATGCAGTCTGTCTATGTCCGTCAGAAGCAAGTCCCTATAACTAAAGAGGCCATTCAACGAGCTCTAGATCCTCCCCCTGCTCCAGAAGGATTGGACGCATTCCAAGAAGCCTCATTTAAATGCCAGACATATCAATTTAACTGGGACGCCGTTCTCAGAGTTATAGCACAACCTGGCAACAGATGGATCTATGGATACCATCGATCTCGACCTAAGAGCATACTGGCTTCAGCACTCACCTTGGAGGCTCGAGTATGGGCACAGATCATGTCCCATTACATCTTTCCGAGCACTTACGAGTCCTCCTTCACTGCAGACATGGCTGTTTTACTCTGGTGTATCCTTACAGACCAGCACTTCAATTTACCAAGACACATTCGGCATACTATGGGACATGTACAAATCGCGGGTAACTTACCTTTTTCCGCCTTGGTTTCAGATCTAGTCTCAGAAGCCGGAGTCTCCTACAGAGCTGGGGACACCAAAGCCATGATTCCACGAGATAATCAATACGTCCCTAACGGGAAGTATATCAGACCTCCAGCAACCACTATCAACCGGAGCACAGAACCAGCAGAAGATATCCCTTCTTCTTCCACATCACAAGCACCGTCAACAAACCAACTGCTCCATCAGATACTTGAGAGGCTAGACCGGCTTGACCGGAAAGGAAAGGAAAGAGAGCGCCGTAACAAGCGCCGATTTACATTTCTCAAGGAGCTGATTATTGGAAACCACCCACCTGAAAAAGAACCAGCACCCCGGATTCCACTTCATTTACCAGCACAGGGAGTCATGACGGTCCCGATGGTGGAGATGCTGCTACCAGCCCCCCTTTGTTCCTGACAGATGGCACCGAAGACGGTGCAAAGCTTTAAGTGTGGGGAGGTCGGTCAGTACCTGACTTTCGGAGGTAATTTCTCTTCCTAAACACCAATAAAATAGGATATTTACTTAATTTTTCTTTTGTTAGGATAGGATAAATAGCATAGTAATAGGTTAATTGCATGCATGTTCTATTTGGTTAGAAAATAATAAGTTTCTTTTTAAGGCCCTATTTTTTTTAAAAAAATTTCACTAATTTAAATCAAAATTTTTGGTGTTAAAACTTGTTTGAAGATTGTAAATTGGAACATGAATTATAGATAAAGAACACACAACCTATGAGACTTGAGCCTAATAATATGGTTACAATATTTAACCATAAATTTTATTCTTGTGTGTTTACTTCTCTATGATTGTAATCTTTATTTTGTTACATCCTATATGTCCAATGTTTAATGTGTTATATGCATGCATATGATTGAGGCCATTAATTATTTTATCTCACTTATCCCAAAATAGCCTACCCTTCCATTTACCTTTGTTAGCCACTTTGAGCCTTTTAAATCCCATTTGTTCTATATTTTACCACATTACTAGCCTTAAGCAGAAAAACAATTAAATAACCCAAATGAATCTTTGGTTAGCTTAAGATAGAAATTGTGTGCCAATTGATTATGGGAAGATTGTGGGAACATGGGTTAATAAGGGAATGTGTCATGATAAAATATTGGGAATTTGGGTACCTACTCATGTGAAACTAGAAAAATTGAAAATCTTTTTGCATTGATAATGTTATGTTTATTTTTATGCTTAAAAAAATCCAAAAATATTCAAATAAATAAGTAATTAAGTAATTGAATAAGGGGACAAAATTACCCCCAATGCTAAGTTAAGTTATTGAAAAGATCAATGCATATGTGATACGAGTTAAGAGAAAAGTTGATGCATGAGTATGTAATGTAAAAGTGAAAATTCTGGATAGTTAGGCATGATTTTAGAAGTACATAGAGTGTGTGTATAGGTGAAGAGCTTAGGTTAATTAAAGATTCAATTTATAGCTCACTTAGCCATATATATATACCCTCACCTTTACATTGGCCCCATTACAACCTTAAAAAGACCTCAGGATGTTTGCATTGGTACATTAAATATTTGTTGATTGATTAGGTGAAGAACAAGGTTTAGAAAGCATGATTAGAGAAGAGTAGAGTGATTACCCTATACACTAGAGAGACTAGAGTGCATATACACTAGAGAGACTAGAGTGCATATACACCACCAGTGAGGGTTCAATGCTTAATTCTATGTTCCCTGCTTTCATGAGTTGCCTTCTTACAAGTTTACTTGTCTTTACTGTATAGTTTGAATTAGTGGAGTTTGAGCTATTTTTGTCTTAAAGAACTTATTTATTTTAACCAAGTAGACAGAATCATATAGTTGCATTCATATACATAGGTTGCATTGCATGAGTCTTACTTTTCCCTACTCATTTATTTTATCTCCTTAAGCTAAGCATGAGGACATGCTAATGTTTAAGTGTGGGGAGGTTGATAAACCACTATTTTATGGTTTATCTTGTGTTTAATTGAATGGTTTCATCAAATCTTCACCCACTTATTCATACTAATTGCATGATTTTATAATTCCTTCCAAGCATTATTTTATAATTGAAAACTTGCTTCCTAAAGATCTTTAATTAGTATATTTTAATTCTCCTTTATACCATTCGATGCCATGATCCGTATGTTAAGTGTTTCAGGCTTTATAGGACAGGAATGGCTTAGAAAATGGAGAGAAAGATTGCAAAAATGGAAGGAACACAAGAAACTAAGGAAATGACCAGCGAACACTGACGCGAGCGCATGGCCCACGCGAACGCGTGGAATGGAGAAAATTACAGCGATGCGAGCACGTGCCTGATGCGAACGCGTAAATTGGAGTATGCACGAATGACACGAACGCGTGGACGACACGTACGCGTGACAAGAAAAATCGATGAATAACGTGAACGCGTGGACGACGTAAACGCGTGACCTGTGTGATCTGCAGAATTAACAGAAAACGCTGGGGGCGATTTCGGGCCGTGTTTTGACCCAGTTTTCAGTCCAAAAACACAGAACAAAGCCAGGGAACATGTAGAGACTCGACACACACACAGACGCAACTTGACACACATCTTCGACATTCACATTAGGATAGTTTTAGGGTTTTAGATCTGAATTTAGAGAGGATCACCTTCCCTCTAGGTTCACTTTACATTCTAAGTTATTGCTTTTTACTTTTGGAAACTGAAGAATCATTACCTCCGTTGAAGACATTATTCTAGTTTGTTTACTTTGTCCCTTACTCTTCCATATCTTTATTTATTTTATTTAGAATTCTAATTGGATTATTTTCATGAATTGTTAGTGAAGAGGATTACTTTTACTTTTAATTAATTTTCAATCTTTATTTTATTTTAATTAATTTATTATGTCTTCTTATATTTTTTTGAGTATTATGTTAATGTCAATGGAGTAGATTCCCAAACTTGACATGGGGATTAATTAAGAAGAGACACTTGAGTTGGAAGGCTTAAGTGTTGGTTAAAATTGGAAATTGTTGGCTAGTTCTGTATTTATTAACACTAGACCTTCCCAAGGGAGAGGACTAGGATTTGCGAATAAGGATTAGCTCAATCACTTGACTTTCCTTTATTTAGTAAGGGTTAACTAAGTGAAAACAACAGCCTTTTTAATACTACACTTAAGAGATCCCAACAAGGATAGAACTTCCAATTAATCATTCCCCCAGTCAAGGCCTTTTTATATTAATAATAACTCTTAGTTTTATTGCTTTCATTTATAATTATTGCTCGTTATCCAAAACTCAAACTCTCTCAAAAAATTCCTAATTAATAAATTAGCATCATTTCCTGCAACTCGTTGGGAGACGACCTGGGACTCATACTCCCAGTATTTTTATTTCTAAATTTCGTGACAACTTTTCTAAATTGACAAGGCGGATCTTAGCTGGTTAAGAACTATACTCTCAACGCATTATCTATATTGATTTCTTAATTAGCCGACTTTTGCCTGCACGTCACCCCTAAACCATCAAAATCACAAGATTTTCTCAAAACCCAAACCAAAACTCAAATTTAACATGCTCAACAAAAATGGGGTAAGAAAATTCAAAATTCTTAACAATCTATTCAAATAGAACTGTAGAAGATGAAATGGGTGATGCGTAGCCGTAAATGGTGCGGCGATTGAAGCTCTAGAGAGGAAGTTATGATGGTTTGAAGAATCAAAGGGTTAGGGTTTGGTCTCTTTTTTCCTCTCCTCTCATTCTCAGCTGCACTCTCTCCTCTCAATGTGTTACAATGTGCTGAAACGGCTTATTAAAGGTTTATATATGTTGGGCTTGGGTCCAAGTTGGACCCAGTTCAATCGGTTTAGTCCGTTGGCCTAATTTTAGTCCAAAACCTTTAATATTAGTATTTTAAATATTTTTACTTTCCTAATTATGAATTTTAATTCTTAACCCTCTTCGTTCATAATTAATTTTCTCACTAGCAGTACTGGGCAGCTTTAAGCCGATATAGCCAGCTAAAATACGAATACGCATTTTTACATGATTTTCCGCAGAAAATCATATATTCCCACTCGGAGAAATCCTGCGAATCCAAATATCATCGTTAAATTTTCAAATTGTGATTGCTAAATTTTCCAAATCTTTTTTTGCATAATTAGTTAACTACATATTTAATCATAGTTTGACCGTGTTTACATCCTACCCACCTAATTAAAAAAATTTTGTCTTTAAATTTAGTTACCTGTGAATAAATGCGGATAGTCCTTCCTCATATCAGCTTCCAAATCCCAAGTATGCTCTTCAAGTCTTGATTGACTCCAAGCCACCTTAACCAATTGAACTTCTTTTTGATAGAGCTTCTTAATGTTCACATCATCAATCTGAATCAGAGCAACATGAAAGGTTAGATTTTTCTTCAACTTAACTAACTTGGGCTCTAATACATGAGTTGCATCCGGGGTATACTTTCGAAGTTGCGAAACATGGAACACGTCATGCAAGTTCGAAAGATATGGTAGCAAAGCCACTTGATACGCCATGGAACCAATTTTCTTCAAGATCTCAAATAGACCTATGTATCAAGGATTAAAGTTCTTTGTCTTAATTCCTCTTCCAATGCCTGTTGTGCGAGTAACTCTTAGGAATACATGTTCACCCTCTTCAAACTCTAACAGCTTTCTCTGTCGATTGATAAACCCCAATTTTGTGGTTTATATTGTGTAAAATTTGGGGGGTTTTGTTAATATTTTTCACACTTATTCACAAGAAATGCATGGTTTTGTGTTCCCTTCCTAATATTGCTCCATGATGAAAAACATGCTTATTTTGCCTTAGAATTGCTATATTTTGATCCTCTTTTATTGCCATTCGATGCCGTGATGTATTTGTTGAGTGATTTTAGGATTTATAGGGCAAGAATGGCCTAGAAGAGAGAAACAAAGCATGCACAAGAGGAAGGAACATGAAGATTTGGATTTTGGGAATTCCAGCATGGGCGCGCACGCGTACCTCACGCGCACGCGTGGATGTGGACAGCTGAAAGTGGCGCGCAAGGATGGACGCATCCATACAGATTAGGAAATCCACACCAACACGCACGCGTACATGGCGCACACACGTGGGTCACAAAAGCAATCGGCGCGCACGCACGCATGGCGCGCACGTGCGGAAAGCTGCACGTGACCTCATTAAAGGAAATCGTGCCTAGCGATTTTTGAAGCTCATGAGGCCCAATTTCAAGATGGTTCTATATGGAAAAGACCCAAGGATGCTAGGGGGAAAGGGGGGATCAATCATTTTACACTTAGACATAATTTTTAGCTAGTTTTTTTGTTCTTGTTCTTCTAGAGAGAGAAACCCTTGTTCCACACTAGATCTAGCTTTAATTTGATCTTCCCTTATTGAATTTTGAATTGGATTGTGTTAATTACTAGTTTTAAATGTTTAATTTGAATTCTCTAGTATAATTTTGTTTAGATCTTGTGTTAGTTCTATGTTTCCTTGTTGTTTGTCATTTTATACCCATTTCATGAATCTTGTGGATCTTGATTTGTTATTGTTGCATTGATGATTTCCATGATTAATTGTGTTGTTTGAATATGTCTTTTACTAATGCTTACCATGTGTTTGATGAAATGTTTCCTTTGATTATGGAGTAGTTCTCTTTACTCTTGGCCTAGGCTAAGGGAATTGGGTAAACTTGAGTCATTGGGTCTAATAGATTTGATGATTTGGAAACCCATAGTGGTCAATTTGATAGCCATTGACACTAGCCTACTACTAAGTTAATTAGTAGTTAGGTTGGACCTTATGGGTTGATGTTGACTAAACCATTTAACATACTTCAAGTATAGAAGTAGACTTAATGAGTTTGGTTCCTCATAATTGTCAAGATATGGTTATTAGACAAGGATAGTGACCCCAATTCCCATGTCTAACCAAGAGTTGCTTTTATCATTCTTATTTGAAAACCCAAAAATCTTGATTGCTTTGTCTTAGTTATAGTTACTTGTTTAGTTTAGAATAGAATTACATTGGATGTTACTTTATTAGTTTGGAATTATTTACATCTTGCTTTAGTCAATTGAATTAGTTTCTTGCATTTCAAGATTACTTGCTTGTTAGGATTCCTAGTTTAATTTCTTGCTCATGACTTGCAACCCCGGATTTCTAACCAATGTTGAAGCACATGTTTGCCCATTCCTTGTGAGACGACCCGAGGTTTGAATATTTCTGTTACTTTTATTGGGGTTGAACTTGTGACAACCAATTCCTTCTAAATTTGATACTTGCGGATTATTTGTCGGTTGAGGACTATACTTGCAACGTGAAAAAATCTTGTAAAATTCCTTATCGACAGTATCCGTGAGTCCATCAAATTTTTGGGGAATGGTTGCAACATATGCCTTGATATTGGTTATGTGAATATGTGAATATTGTAGATAGTTTACCTTCTTTCAATACTTAGCTATAGTTTATATTTCTTTTGTATGTGTGCTATGACTCCCAAGTTTGATGACTCGGTCTCAACCGAATTCTAGCTTAGCCAAGTTTGACCCTGAGATTGAAAGAACCTTGTTACACACTCGGCAAGCTAGACGGCGGTTGGATTATACGGCTAGTACTTCGGTCTCTCTTGAGGAACATACCGAATCACAAGACGGTACCGAAAGTGACTTAGAGTCTGCTACTTCCTATTCTTCTGTTGGCACTACTAATACATCTTTGCATCCTACAGGTGAGGCATACATGGCGGAGCCACGACGGATCATTTTGCATGAGCAAGGAGCTCCGGATATCATACTTTAACCTTTGCAAGCAAGGTATCCCAACCTTGATCCAAACTTTGAGTTGAAGAGTAGCTTGATAAATCTACTTCTTGAGTATCATGGGTTGTCGGGTAAAGACCCCATCCGACATCTAAGAGATTTTCAAGTTGCTTGTTCTACGGCTCGAAGGCATGGAGCCGATGAGTTGGCTATTATGGTTTTTGCCTTCCCTTTCTCTCTTGAACGGCAAGCAAAGATGTGGTTTTATTCACAACCGGATGAGATTGTGACCAATTGAGATTTCTTGACAAAAGAGTTCCTAGATAAATTCTTCCCACCGGAGAAGACCGACTACATCCGAAAGGAGATTTCGGGTATAATGGCAAAGGACCAAGAGAGTTTGTATGAGTATTGGACTCGATTCAAGAGGCTATTGGAATCTTGTCCACACCATGGATTGAACACTCACTTGCTCATTAGTTACTTCACCGGAGGTCTTTGTGCGGAGGATAGAAGATTGCTCACCGCTTCTAGTGGCGGTTCCCTTTCAAAAAACAAGACGGAAGGAGAAGCTTGGAAATTGATAAATGATGTTGCCGAGGCTACACAACATGTAAGGGTGAGAAGTAATCCTCTCAAGGGTGTGGTAGAACCATCCCCTTTCAAAGCAAGCTTAACCAAGGCGCTTGGGGACATCACCACTATCCTCACGCAAATATAAAAAGATCAAAAGGAATACTACTCCATCCAAGCCATCCAAGCTCCACCTCAAGTTGCTCAACTTGAAGGCCTTTCTAGAATTTGTGGTTTGTGCTCTAGCACCACACACTACACCGATTAATGCCATCAAATTCAAGAGGAGCATGCCTTTGTCGTGGCCAATGTGAATTATAACAACCGTCCGCCCTATCCTTCTCAAAGCCAAAATAACTACTCTCATGGTAGTAATCAAAATCAAAGGTGGAGGGATAATGCACAAGGGAGCGATCAAAACCAAAGATGGAATAACTCTTCTTCTTGTTACAACAACAATCAATCTTCATCTCAATACCACCACCACAACAACAACCACAAAGCCAACCAAAATCACCACAACCAAAACCAAAATAACTACACCAAATACCAAGCACCACACCATAGACAATAATCCAACCAATCCTCTTCATCTTCCACCAATCAAGTTGATGAGCTTAGAGCTACTGTGGATAAACGGGACGAGGGCTATAAGGCTCAATTCGAGGCCATGAGTGCTCAATTGAACAATATCACCGACATGATTTCGAAGATGTCCATGTCCTCCTCCAACAACACCAACCAATCCTCAAGCTCTTCTAGCCTTCCTTCCCAATCCCAACCAAATCCCAATGGCGGTCTCAACGCCATCACTCTACGGTCGGGGACTACATTAGAGGAGATACCTCCTAGGGTCATGGAAGACATTCATGAGGAAGAAGTGGTTGTTGAAGCTCCACATGAAGAAGAGAAGGTAGACAAAAGGCATGAGGAAGAAGGAGTAAACCTCAAGGAACCCAAGAGGAAAGCTATAGTGGATGAGTCCATTCCTATCCGATTCCCTTCATTGGTGAAGAAAGCAAAGAAGACTCCGGAATTTGATTTGAACATGCTTCAAGTGTTCAAGAAAGTGGAGGTAACCATACCGCTTCTTGATGCTATCCAACAAATTCTGAAGTATGCAAAATTTCTAAAAGACTTGTGTACACACAAGGATAGGATAGGAGAGTTGGAGACATTATCCTTGGGTAGTTCAATTTCTTCCTTGATGGAACCTATTCCAAAGAAATGTGATGACCCTGGACCTTGTTTGGTGTCTTGTTGTATTGGTGGGCGCACTTTTCATGACTGTATGTGTGATCTAGGAGATTGCGTAAGCATCATGCCACTTTCTATCATTGTGCGGTTAAATTTAGCTCCATTAAAGAGGTCGGCGGCGAAGTTTACCTTAGCCGATAAGAGTGTGATCACTGTGATGGGAATAGAAGAAGATGTACTTGTGGCAATCAAGGACTTAGTCTTTCCGGTTGACTTTTACATCCTTGAAATGCCTCTAATAGAAAATAGAAGCTCATCCTCCGTTCTACTTGGTAGACCCTTCCTCAAGACCTCTAAATTCAAGTTAGATGCCTTCACCGGCACATATTCCTTTGAGGTTGGAGACAAGACTATCAAGTTCAATTTAAGAAGGGAAGCTCCTAGATGTTCTAAGAAAGTACAAGAAGGCAATTGGTTGGAGCCTAGCCGATATTGTGGGGATTGACCCCCGCAAGTGCATGCATTGTATATTTCTCCAAGAGAGAGCTAGGCCGGTTAGGCAACCGCAAAGGAGGCTCAACCCGACCATCATTGATGTGGTAAAGAAGGAGGTCACTAGGCTACTTGATGTGGGTATCATATACCCAATTTCTGACAGTGAGTGGGTGAGCCCGGTCTAGGTTGTTCCCAAGAAATCGGGCATCACCGCGGTTAAAAAGGATGATGGTGAAGTGGTCACCAAGAGAGTACAAAATGCATGGTGAGTGTGCATCGATTATAGAAGGTTGAATGCCGCCACTACCCTTTACCCTTTATCGATCAGATGTTGGACCGTTTGGTGGGTAAATCCCATTATTGCTTTCTTGATGGATTCACTGGTTACTTCCAGATTCACATTGCTTCTGAAGATCAGGAAAAGACAACATTTACTTGCCCTTTTGGCACCTTTACCTACAAAAGGATGCCATTTGGACTATGTAATGCACCTACTACCTTTCAGCGGTTTATGACTAGTGTCTTTTCCGATCTAATGGAGGATTGTCTGGAAGTCTTTATGGATGACTTTAGTGTTTATGGAACTTCATTTGATTTTTTCTTAGAGAACTTGGCCAAGGTCTTAGCTAGATGTGTTGACACTAACCTTGTCTTAAATTTTGAAAAATGTCACTTTATAGTAAGATAAGGCATAAAGTTAGGACATGTGGTATCTAGTGAAGGCATTTCTGTAGACCCGGCCAAGGTCGATGTTATCACCACTTTACCTCACCCCTCATCTGTGAGGGAAGTCCGCTCATTTTTGGGACATGCAGGATTCTACAAGCGCTTTATCAAAGATTTCAGCAAAATTGCTTTGCCATTGTCGCGCCTACTCCAAAAGGATGTGGACTTCGAGTTTGACAGTGCATGTGTGAGTGCATTTGAAGAGCTAAGGAGAGTTCTTACCAACAGCACCAATTGTGCGAGGCCCCAACTGGACGTTGGCATTCGAGATAATGTGCGATGTGTCAAACCATGCTATAGGTGCCGCGCTTGCACAGCGCGATGGTAAACTCCCTTATATCATTGCTTACTCTTCTAAAACACTAGATGCAGAACAATCCAACTATAACACTACGGAAAAGGAACTCCTAGCTATTGTTCATGCTTTAGATAAATTCAGATCTTATTTTCTAGGATCCAAGATAGTGGTATACACGGATCATGCAGCTTTAAAGTACTTATTGACAAAGAATAAGTTAAAACCTTGACTCATACGTTGGATCTTGCTTTTGCAAGAATTTGACATTGAGATTAGGGACCGGAGTGGATCTCAAAACTTAGTTATGGATCATTTAAGCCGCCTTGAGAATTTAAAATTTGACCCATTTCCAATCAATGTCTCATTCTCATTGGATAGTTTGCATGCTGTATCAGATAGCTTTCCTTGGTTTGCCCCAATGGCAAACTACTTGGTTGCGAAAATCTTCCCTCCCAACTTTTCTAAAAACCAAAGGGACAAGTTAAGGAGTGACTCCAAATACTACATTTGGGATGACCCTCACTTGTGGAAGAGGGGCGTAGACCAAGTAATTCGAAGATGTGTGCCGGAATCTGAAATTCAACCTATTCTTGAAGCTTGCCATTCGTCCGAATGTGGTGGCCACTTTGGCCCACAAAAGACAGCTAAAAAGGTGTTGGATTGTGGATTCTGGTGGCCAACCTTATTCAAGGATGCTAACCGGTCCTGTATATCTTGCCATCAATGTCAGAAGTTGGGAAACACGTTCCAAAGGGATGAGATGCCTCAGCAACCTATGTTGTTCTGTGAGATATTTGATGTATGGGGCATTGACTTTATGGGACCATTTCCCAACTCAAGTGGGTATCTATATATTCTGTTAGCGATTGACTACGTGTCAAAGTGGGTAGAAGCAATACCTACCCGCCTTGATGACGCCAATACCGTCATTTCTTTTATTAGAAACTACATTGTATGCCGTTATGGGTCACCACGAGCAATCGTGAGCGACCAAGGATCCCACTTTTGTAACAGGAAAGTAGAGGCACTGCTCAAGCGCTATGGGGTATTGCATAAGGTTGCCACTGCTTATCACCCACAGACCAACGGGCAAGCGAAAGTGTCCAACCGCGAGATTAAGAGAATCTTGGAGAAAGTGGTCAATCCACAAAGGAAGGATTGGAGCCTCCGGCTAGGAGATGCACTGTGGGCGTATAGGACGGCCTACAAGACTCCGTTAGGGATGAGTCCCTTCCGGATCGTCAATGGTAAGGCATGCCACCTTCTGGTGGAAATCGGACATAAAGCCTATTGGGCGGTAAAGCAGTGCAACGTGGATCCAACCAAGGTGGGAGTGGCCAGGAAATTACAGCTAGAGGAGCTCGAGTGTTTGAGGAGCGAAGCGTATGAGAATGCTTGGATTTACAAGGAAAAGACTAAAGCATTTCATGATCATCACATTCGGAAGAAGGATTTTCAAGAAGGTGATGAGGTTCTCCTCTACAATTCGAGGCTTAGATTCATGCCTGGCAAGCTCCGTTCTAGATGGGAAGGACCCTTCAAGGTGAAGGAGATAAAGCCCTATGGAGTAGTGGAATTGTTTGATCCTAAAAGTGAAGCAACTTTCAAGGTGAAAAGACATAGAGTGAAGAAATACCATGGCTACAAGATCCCAAAAGAGCTAGAGGTGTTCCTACTAACGAATGCACCTAGAGGAGGAGAAGCTTAAGCGACTGAGCGTCCAACTTAAGGACGTTAAAGAAAAGTGCTTGGTGGGAGGCACCCCACCGTGGTAAGATCTTCCTTGTGTATACATTCTTGCTTTTAGCTCTAGATTTTTTGTATATTTTGTGACTTCTTGATGTTTTTGATTGCATAGGATTGCTAGTTTTGTTGATCTTGTTGGATAACTAGGATATTTAGATAGATTTCATCATTTTGGTATGGATAAATTATTGAAGTAGAGAGAATGCTATGTTTTGAATAGTGCATGAACTTGAGAGTGTTCTCTTAACTACTAGCTTAAACACCTGCCAAGGATGTGTTAGAATAGCCTTTTCTATATTGTAAAAAGAAGAAGAAGAAGAAGAAGAAGAAGAAGAAGAAGAATAAGAAGAATGGGAAAAAGGGCATCAGGGCACGAGCGCACTGTGCGCGCGTGTACCGGTGGTGCATTCCTTACTCCTGGGCCAAAAACCCGAGAGTCATGCCCATCTTGTGCCTATTTCGCGTCAGGCACCCACGCGCCAGCGTGCATGCCGCCTGCACGCCCCCTGCAACTTGGCCATCGAAGCACAAGCGCACTGTGCGCGCGCGCGCCGATGGTGCAATATGAACTCCCTGGTACAAAAACCAGAGAGTTGTGCCATGCTTGTACCTAGTCTGTGCCCACACCGACACGCCCGCGTACTTGGCGCATCTGCGCCGATCGCTGCCATCATCAGGCATGCGTCTGCATACTGTGCGCGTTCGCGCACCTGCGCTGCATGCCAGCTTTGGTACATATAACCCGAGAGTTGTGCCCATTTCGTGCCAACTCTGTGCCAGGGTCCCAACTGTGTTCACACGTACGTGCCAATGACGTGTATGCATCCTTCGCTCCACCTTCACCGACGTGCTAGCGCAACGTGCGCGCGCGCGTCGGTCGCGCGAACCAGTTTTAAAGCTGGCGCGCCCTGTTCTGTCCCTCTCCTACCCTCTTTCTTATTTCTTCCTTCTTCCTACTCTATCACCTCTCTTCTCTTCTTTTCCTTCCACCATCCACCACCACCGTCTCCGGCTACTTACCGGCGACCACCACCACTTCCGGTGGCACCACATCTCTTCTATCTCTTTCTCACTTTCACAAAAAAAAAAAAGAAAATTCTACCTTATTCTTTTACACTTCTCAAGGTTCTACTTCTTCCATATCTTATCTATTACTTTCTTTGCATATTCCCTTTTTCTAGTTAGATTCTTCTTGTTGATTTACTTATTTTCTCTTTTAGTTGCATGTTTATACTACTTGCTTTTTGCTTGTTTACTTTTTCCTTCTTCTTGCTTTTCCATGGATGTTGAACTTGAATTTTAATTTGCTTTAATGGTTCTTCTTATTGTTTTTCATTATCTTTGTCAGTAAGTGATGTTGTGTGATGATTGATATTTCATTTTGGGCTTCTAATTGGTTGAGTATCTCGTAATTGCTCATTGCTTGTTAATTGCACGCCAAGTGTTCGAGGAAATGCACATATGCCATTTTGGTTTATTCTAGTCATATATCTTCAATTTGGTGCTTCCTCCTCATTCACTTGCTTTTTTCTAGGTGCATTGAATCCACTTTGCTTATTGCTTGCTAATTAGATACTCATTGAACATGACTTGCTCTTTGTTATGGATACTTGAGATTATTCTTCTCATGCCATTTTGCATGCTTCACTCCCTCTTGCATCCCATGCCAAGTGCTGTGACCATGTCTCTATGATTACTTTGTTGCAATATTTCTTTTGGGCACTATCTTTCACTTGCATGTTTTTGTTGAGATGATTCTTTGGGTTTAATGCTTTCCTTTTTCCCTTCCTTTTTTAGGATGGCCACCAAGAAAGGCAAGGAGAAAGCTTCAAGGAAACTAGCCGCAAAGAGGGCACCCCAAAGGTCAAACTCTAAGGCGCACTCTTCATTAGGAGCCAAGCCCCTATCTAAGAAGGCGAAGGCACCCGCTCCTATTGATGAAAATGAGAAGAGCAAACCGGCAAAGGATTCTTCAAGGTTCCCCAACTGCTTCTGTGAACTTGTGTTCCCCGCCAAGGTCGAGAGGAACTATCATGCTGAGCATCTACTCACTCCGCCGGACAAGGTTGCTCCTTGTATTCTACCCCGCATTGAACGGTGAGGATGGGAGTTTCTTCTGAGAAAACCACAAGAGGTCAATCTCTCATGGGTGGTAGAATTCTACACTAACTACCATTTTCCCTCTCTTCAAGCGGTATACGTACACCGGAAGCAAGTATCAGTTTCAGAAGAGGCTATTCAGCAAGTGCTTAATGTCTTACCAGTACCAAGTGACATGGATGGCTACCAAGAGGTCTTACATCAGCGAAAAAAGTTTGGATTTGACTGGGACTCGATTCTCCGAGTCATTGCTGAACCAGAGGCATTTTGGATCCATGGTCGAATCTAGATGAGGCCCAAGTGCATTGACGCACGTTTCCTCACTGTAGAAGCTAGAGCTTGGGCCCAGATCCTTTCCCACTATGTGCTACCTAGCACCCACAAGTCGTCCTTCACGGCAGATCTCGCTTTGCTTGTTTGGTGTGTTCTCACGGAAAGACCGGTGAACATTCCACCTCTTGTTAAGCAAGCGATGGGTCAAGTCCACGCCCGTGGTAATTTGCCATTTCCAGCATTGGTATCTAATTTAGTTGCTATTGCGGGTGTTCCTTGGGAAGATGTGGATACGAAAGCTATAATTCCAGCTAAGGGCGATGTGGTGCCAAGCGGAAAATACTTACATCTTCCTAGGAACAACCCAAGCCTTGACATAGCCCTTCCATCTACTATTCCTTCCACCTCATCGTCACAACCACGGCAAAGATACACCCATCAAAGGATAGAAGATCTACACCGGAAGATTGATAGATATGAGCGGCACAACCAACGCCGATACACTTACATCAAAAAGCTTCTGCATTGTGTTACCCCTAGCATGGATAAACCCAAAATATTCATGTCCACCTCAAACCCAAGTGATGGGAGCTCTGATGAAGGGGATAGTGAAGGTTCCGGTCCAGACCGTCCCTTGCGCATTGTTGGTAGCACGGAAGACCGTGCTAAATTCTAAGTGTGGGGAGGTCGTTCGACCGATCTCCATGGGTAACAATCTCTTCCTTTCAACACCCATGGATTTATCTTTTGCTTAGTAGTTAGTACATTGCATGTGTAGTTAGTCTTGCTTGTAAATATCCCTTGCATGATAGTTAGTTCCTATAGAGTTACTTGGTCAAAATAATGACTTCTTCCCCAAGAAACTGTAATTTCGGGGTATCCTACCAATTTTGAAACAAAAATTTTACGACAAACTTGCTTCGAGAATTTATTTTGGAACATGGTTATTGAGCTAAGAACACAAGCATGTGAGTTTTGAGCCTATTGTGTGGTTATATCTTCTAACCACTATTTCCCATTCTTGTGTGCATTATTCTCTCTCTATGATTGTAATCCTTGCTTTGTCTGATTCTATATGTCCATTACTTTGTGTATGAATGCATTTACATGATTGAGGCCATCATTTCAATAGTCACTTTTTCCAAATGGCCTTAACCCTTTTATCTACCATTGCTAACCAATTTTGAGCCTTTGATAAACCCTCTTTGTTCTTAAAAGAGCACATCAACAACCCTAAGCGAAAAACAATGAATATCCCTAGATTTGGATCCTTGATTAGCTTAGGTAAGTGGAGGTGTGTATCATTCAAATGGGAGGGTGTACTTGGGAACTTGGGTAGATGTAAAGGTGTGTATTTGTAATTGAATTTGAAAATTCTGGGATTTGGGAACATACTCCTGTATTGAATGATTGAACCATATGCATTGAAACCCTTGTACATGAAACCCCAAGAAAAAGGGGACCAAAAAGAAGAATTTTTTTTTGTGTATATATGAGTATGTAAGAAAAAGAAATAGAAAAAATATATATAGAAGAAACAAAATAGAAAAAGAGAAAGCAATAAAAGGGGACAAAAATACCCCAAGACAAAGTAATAATAACAATGCATATGGGATGTGAACTGAAAAAGAATGCATGAGTATGCAAAAAGTGAAACCCATGGGTAGCTAGGTATTGTATTATAGTTGTATAGGTTGTTCTATGTGTCTAGTGGGATCTTAGGTTAATCAAGGATTCAAAAATTTTAAGCTCACTTGACCATATACATCCTTACCTTCACCCTAGCCCCATTACAACCCATGAATAAGACCTCATGATACTTGTAAGCATGCTTTAAGTAATTGTTGATTGTTAGATGAAAGACAAATCTTGGAAAGCATGATTAGGAGAGGATTGAGTGGCGAACCCTATACACTCGAGCGAATAGAGCGGACACACTTCCGGTGAGGGTTCGATGCTCAACTCCTTGTTCTCGGCTTTCACAAGCGTTCATCTAGCAAGTTGTATGCACTTCATAGTGATGTTCAATTTGGTAGGATTTGTGAACTACATATCATTTTCACACCATATGCTCATATGTGTTCTTGGAGGATAGATTTACCCTTGACTAAGTAGGTAAATGATTTTACATTAGTTGCATGCATTTATTTAGGAAATTTGCATTTCATAAACCCTTTCTTACCATGACCTTTGGTCTTTTTATTTTAAGCATGAGGACATGCTTGGTTTAAGTGTGGGGAGATTTGATAAATCCCAATTTTTTAGTTTATATTGTGTAGAATTTGGGGTGTTTTGTCAACATTTTTCACACTTATTCACAAGAAATGCATGGTTTTGTGTTCCCTTCCTAATATTGCTCCATGATGAAAAACATGCTTATTTAGCCTTTGAATTGCTATATTTCGATCCTCTTTTATTGCCATTCAATGCCGTGATATATTTGTTGAGTGATTTCAGGATTTATAGGGCAAGAATGGCCTAGAAGAGAGAAACAAAGCATGCACAAGAGGAAGGAACATGAAGATTTGGATTTTGGGAATTCCAGCATAGGCGCACGCGCACCTCGCGCGCACGCGTAGATGTGGACAGCTAGAAGCGGCGCACAAGGATGGACGCATCCACGTAGATTAGGAAATCCACACCGACGTGCACGCGTACATGGCGCGCACGCGTGGATCACAAAAGCAATCGGCGCGCACGCATGTATGGCGCGCACGTGCGGAAAGCTGCACATGACCTCATTAAAGGAAATCGTGCCTGGCGATTTCTGAAGCTCATGAGGCCTAATTTCAAGCTGGTTCTGCATGGAAAAGACCCAAGGATGCTAGGGGGAAGGGGGATCAATCATTTTACACTTAGACACAATTTTTAGCTAGTTTTTTGGTTCTTGTTCTTCTAGAGAGAGAAACCCTTATTCCTCTCTAGATCTAGCTTTAATTTGATCTTCCCTTGTTGAATTTTGAATTGGATCGTCTTAATTACTAGTTTTAATTGTTCAATTTGAATTCTCTAGTATAATTTTATTTAGATCTTGTGTTAGTTCTATGTTTTCTTGTTGTTTGTCATTTTACACCCATTTCATGAATCTTGTGGATCTTGATTTGTTATTGTTGCATTGATGATTTCCATGATTAATTGTGTTGTTTGAGTGATTGTATGTTGATAATTATTAGTGGGTACTTGTTAGTTCTAATTTAATTACAATTTGAATATGTCTTTTACTAATGCTTACCATGTGTTTGATAAAATGTTTCCTTTGATTATGGAGTAGTTCTCTTTACTCTTGCCTAGGCTAAGGGAATTGGGTAAACTTGAGTCATTGGATCTAATGGATTTGATGATTTGGGAACCCTTAGTGGTCAATTTGATAGCCATTGACACTAGCCTACTACTAAGCTAATTAGTAGTTAGGTTGGACCTTATGGGTTGATGTTGACTAAACCATTTAACATACTTCAAGTATAGAAGTAGACTTAATGAGTTTGGTTCCTCATAATTGTCAAGATATGGTTATTAGACAAGGATAGTGACCCCAATTCCCATGTCTAGCCAAGAGTTACTTTTATCATTCTTATTTGAAAACCCAAAAATCTTGATTGCTTTGTCTTAGTTATAGTTATTTGTTTAGTTTAGAATAGAATTACATTGGATGTTACTTTATTAGTTTGGAATTATTTACATCTTGCTTTAGTCAATTGAATTAGTTTCTTGCATTTCAAGATTACTTGCTTATTAGGATTCCTAGTTTAATTTCTTGCTCATGACTTGCAACCCCGGATTTCTAACCAATGTTGAAGCACATGTTTGCCCATTCCTTGTGAGACGACCCGAGGTTTGAATACTTCGGTTACTTTTATTGGAGTTGAACTTGTGACAGCCAATTCCTTCTAAATTTGATACTTGCGGATTATTTGTCGGTTGAGGACTATACTTGCAACGTGAAAAAATCTTGTGAAATTCCTTTTCAACGGTATCCGTGAGTTCATCATCGATCCGCCTAACTTTTCTGACGGCTTTGCGCAGTGAGAATTCTGGTCTTAATTCTCTTGATTTTCTCCATTATCTCAGCTATCAATTTGGGACCTAAGACACTTGTTTTCCCGGGTTCATACTAACACAGAGGTGATTGGCAATTCCGTCCATACAATGCTTCATAAGGGGCCATCCCTATGCTCGCATGATAACTGTTGTTATTGGCAAACTCTACTAATGGCATATACTTATCCTAATTTCCTTGTTGATCCAACATGCACGCTCTCAACATTTCCTCTAATGTCTGAATTGTTCTTTTTGATTATCCATCCATTTGTGGATGATAAGCCGTACTTAAACACAATTGTGTACCGAATGCATTCTGAAAGGCTCCCCAAAACCTTGAAATGAATCGGGGATCACGATCCGATACAATTATAGTAGGCACGCCATTTAATCTCACAATATCCTTAATTTACACTCTTCCCAGACGACTTCTGATGTTCAATTTTCACCTTCTGACATGTCAAACACTTAGCCACATATGCCGCCACGTCATTCTTTATTCTGGGCCACCAAAACATCCTCTTCAAGTCGTGATACATCTTAGTAACTCCAGGATGAATTAAGAATCCACTCTTATGAGCTTCAGATAGTATTTCAAAATAAGTAAGGAAAGATTCTAAACAAACTGTAAGACAGGAGTCCAATAAACTTTACTGTCTCCCAGATGAATCACATCTCACTGCTGAGCAATAGGACCTGCATCTGAAAATAAGAGATATATACAGAATGAGAACCCTTGACCCATGTGTTTTGAGTACGGTAAAAATGCCAAATAGATACTGCATAAGGCAACAGAACTCACTAAGTAGTCTTAAACTCCATACATCATCATATCCATTCTAGGTTCTCACTAATCCGTAATTAGGCAACTATCATAAGGGATTCTAATCTAATTCAACATTTTCCATCTTTTCACAACACGTCAAACAGACAGAACTAGCCCTCAGTGTCAACTAACACCAGCATAAGGGACCTCTTAGGTGTTCAAACACAAGAAAAACAGACATATAATAAAAAAAATTAGAATTCAAGTAAAGCATTTAACACATAGACATTTAATATGCACAATTAATCAAGCCAAGACAAGAATAACAAGCCCAAATTAATCAAATAATGCAAATAATGAATGCCTGTCCTATGGCCAATGATATCATCTGTCGGTTATACAGCCATATCCGACATGTCCAGAGCAAGTGAAATCACTCCACTGCATTTATCCAGACAGGTATACCTGGCAAGCGAAATCACTCCACTGCGGCAAGTGGAATCATTCCACTGCAATTAAATCATTTTTATAGGCAAGTAGAATCACTCTACTGCAGCAAGCGAAATCACTCTACTGCATTAACAATCATATCAGGAGCAAGTAGAAACACTCGACTGCGACAAGTGGAATCACTCCACTGCACTTCCCATGCAGGTATATTTCCAATCAGAATTAACTTCATTATTTTCTTCCTTCTCAATTTTTTCACTCCATTCATAATCATACTCAACATCATACCCCAACCAAAATCAATTCTTACTCATAATCATACTCATCCTCATTATACATCACTTCACATTTTGCTCATTTTCCCACAATTCACTAACTCAGCTCTTTAGGTTTCATTCCTAACTCCTCCATCTCCATCATACTCATCATGCATATGCGAACCACCTTTGCGTACGTAAGAAATTTGGGCAGGAGAGCTTGCGCGCGTACGCATGACATACGCCACGTATGCGTGAGCATATAAGTGACAAAGTTGCATACGCAGACCATGTTCGGGTATGCATGGGTGTTGGACAGTGCCCAATACTCACATACGCACGATGGTTTCTGCGTACGCATGACATATCAGAATTTGAAAAAGTTGATATGCTGTAGAAACCAGCTTTCAGGCCAAATTTCAAACCATCATAACTTTTTCTACAAAATTAATTTTTCAACCATTCTTGAACCGTTGGAAAGATCAATAAATAAAATTTCATAAAAATCTAATTCGTAAAATTTCTAAGTCCGAGGACCAAGTTACGGCCCACTAAATTTGTCAAAAATCAGTTTTAATCAAACACAGAATTAATCAACTTTTTCAAAAGATCACAAGCCAAATCAATTTTTAACTCTGCAAAATGACCCCAAATCACTCCAATTCACAAATTCACAATCAACCAAATTCAAACCTATTCAATTCACATATTTCAACTCTGAATCATCAACTTCACATCTCAAATTCAAAATTTCGCTATTCTAACAAATCATTACCAAATTCTACATACTTAATCCCATTACCACCTCAAGTTCATGCATCAACATACACTACAATCACCATGTATTAAACTTACCTTTCTTAGCCTCCGGCCCAACATCATCAATTTAATACATAATTCATAAATATACAATCACCATCTAAATCATCAATTTCTACAACATTTGAACTACACAGATCAATTCCAACTAAATACACAATTCAAACTTATTCCTAGGGGCATCTAGCCTAGAATTTCACATTACATTACACGGTATTTAAATGAAACTTAAACCGTACCTCTTGAAAGCCAAAATTAAGCCTTTCACTTGTGTATTTCACCAAGCCTTAACTCCAAGCCTCACTAATGATCAATCTAATGCCTCTAACACCACTCTACATTATTTTCACGTAATATGCACAATACTCAATATACTAGGGTTTTATAAAATTTTATAAACACAAGGAAAGTGGTTTTTACCTATTACCCACTGAACCATATGAAGAAATCCAGTGTAGCATGTTCTAGAGTATCCCTAAACCATCAAAATCACAAGATTTCCTCAAAACCCATACCAAAACTCAAATTTAACATGCTCAATGAAAATAGGGTAAGAAAATTTGAAATTATTACCAATCTATTCGGATAGAAATATAAAGGATGAGATGGTGATGCGTGGTCGCAAACAGTGCGGCGATTGGAGCTCTGGAGAGGAAGTTATGATGGTTTGAAGAATCAAAGGGTTAGGGTTTAGTTTTTTCTTCCCTCTCCTCTCATTCCTAGCTGCACTCTCTCCTCTCAATGTGTTATAATATGCTAAAATGGCCTTAAATGGCTTATATATGTTGGGTTTGGGCCCAACTTAGACCCAGTTTAGTCGGTTTAGCCCGTTAGCCTAATTTTGGACCAAAACCTTTAAGATTAGTATTTTAAATATTTTTACTTTCCTAATTATGAATTTCTAACCCTCTTCATTCATAATTAGTTTTTGCACTAGCATTACCGGGACAGATTTAAGCCAGTACAGCCAGCTAAAATACAAATACGCGTTTTACGTGATTTTTCACAGAAAATCATATATTCGCACTCGGAAAAATTCTCCGAATCCAAATAAAATTCTTAATTTTTCAAATTATGATTGCTAAATTTTCTAATCTTTTTTGCCCATAATTAATTAATTATATATTTAATCATAGTTTGACCGGAGTTTACATTTAGGACCTGTGATTTATTTACTAAAAGAAAAGTACAATCATATCTAGAGTAAGTATCAATAAATATGACATAATACCTAAAACTAAGATGTGATATAAGAGGTGTTAGACACCAAAATTAGAATATACAAGTTGTAAAGATAAAGAATAGAGAGTTAAAGAATCAGAATATGGTAAAGCATGTATTTTTGCATGTGCACAATTTTAACAAATTCTATTAATAGGAGCATTATTTTTATTTTGAATTAAAATATTACACATATCAAGAATGGATTTTACAATCTTGTGGCTGGATGTCCAGTCTCCTATGCCACAAATCAAAGAAAATAGTAGATATAGTAATAACACGAGGAACAAAAGAAGCCCTATGACAACATTAACTAACGGATATAGTCCATCCCTTCTAAAACCTTGTAGAAGAAGTTTTTGAGAGAACTGGCATTTCACAGCACACTGATAAGCATCAAATTCAAAATAAACAAAATTAACTTCAGCAAATTTAAAAACACTAATCAATTTCCTTGTTATTTTTAGTGAGTGTATTAATTGTTGTAAAGAGAACCATATTTTTTAATCAATAGCATAAATAAAATAATTGACAAAATCAAAAATTGGTATACCTGATCCATTACCTAGCTAAACTTGAAATGATCCATGATATTCTGAAGAGCTAATCATGTTAGAAGGATTTAGAGTAACACGATGCGAAGCTCTTGTATAGGTACTAAGAAAGGTCTAAAATTGCAGATGGAATAGCAAGAAAGGCAGTAGGATTATGAAAGCTTGAAGCAAGTTCTGATTTTAGGAAGGAGGGAGTATTTCTTGATTGAAACAATGAAAATAATGCTCAGCTATGTGGCCAAATCTGCCACAAATTTGAAATTTTGGGCTTGAATTGCCAAAATATGATCTGCTTCTTCTTCTAAATCATCCTTTGTCTCTTCTACCTCCTTTACCACCAGTATCATGCATTTGAGATGGAATTAATGGAAAAGACTCTGAGCAAGATTAGCTTGTACCATAAGATTTTTCAGATTTGCAAAATTTCTCCAATATCTCATCATGAGTAAGCAACACAGTTTCTACTTCACAAAGAAATAACATTTTTGGTTTAGTGTTGATGATGGTGATCATCATTTGATAATCTTCATTGACACCATCTAAAATAGCTTGAATTTATTTTTCAAATTTGATAGGCTTACCTAATGCAATCAAAGAATCTTCAATATCTTTGATTTTAAAGATATAGCCAGGAGTAGAAAAACCTTGTTTCTTGATGAGTTTGAGTTTAGCCTTCAATTGCTTGACTATGAACTTAATATATTCAGCAAAATATGATTCAATTTTGTCTCAAGTTTGATAACTATATAATCACAGCCAACCATTTTAGGTCTGAAAGTTGAATCAATAGAGGCCAATATCCATAAGATGGGATTCTAGTCATCTTGAATCCACTGCTTGTATTTGAAAGATTCAGTGGCAGCAATTTGATTTTCTTGATTATTGTATTGCATTGGAATCTTATCTTTGTGTAAATGATCCTCCAATGCTTGTCCTCAAATATCTACAAGAGCCTATTGCTACCAAGTCTTGTGATTTTTTTCACCCAATTTGCCTTGAATTGAATTGAAAGGCCTTTGATTATAAAGTTGAGGAAGGATTGAATTAATAATTGAATTATTGGAGTTGGAACCGTGTTTGCTAAGATAGCAAAGTCATCAGAAGGTGAAGTCATGGATTAGAAAAAGAACCAAGCTCTCGATACCATAAAAAGGATTCTTGGGTGGTTACTTAGCGTGCAAGAAAATAGAAGAAGAAAGGAAATAGAGTAACTAAAGAAGAATAACAGTGTGTAATGGATGACCTAATGTGTAAAAGACTTAGTTACAGAACATAGCAATTAACCAGTATATATAATAGTGATATGCAGAGAAGCTACATTATGCAAACTAACTGGACTAACTCCTAAAATACTAATAAACTAACTATAATAAGCTAACTACTCTCAACATTGATTAATTACACCTTTATCCTTAATAAGTATTACTGAAGCTCGATCACTGTTTATAATTTAATTTATTACGGTATCTATTTTTCCTCTTAAAATACCATTCTATATGATACCCACAAACGTTAATGGCTAATGGTAAATTCAACCAATTATTATAGAAAAATTTTCACACACATGATGCGTTCGTATCATTAGTAGTTTTTCTCGCATTCTTTTCATATTTTCAGAGAGATAATTACATTTTCTTTCATACAAATTGATTGATTTGAGGTATTTTCTGTTGTAATATGTTTTTTAAGTACTTTCAAAGAAATACAGGATAAGAAAACCAAAGAGCAAAGGAAGCACCATTCAAAGGCAAGCAAATGGAGTGGCATGCAACGCCAAGCACATGGCGTTTAAAGCCCTGAAAAGCCATGTAAGAGTTGGAGTGCCACGCCAATCCTAGGCGTGCAATGCTGATGAAGATATTTTTGTTAGTATAGAATTCTCAAATAAATTCTCGTTACAAGTATAGTTTCTAAACCAACAAACAATCCTCAATCAAAAATTTGTTTGTCACAAGTACAAATCCCAATAAAAATAATCGAAGTATTTAAACCTCGGGTCGTCTCTCAAATAATTGCAGGGAAATGTTCATGTTATTGGTTATGGGACAAGTATTTTTGGGGTTTTGAATAAGAGACAAGAAACTTGAATGACAAATAAGTAAATGAAAACTCAAATGATAAGAAGGTCTTGGCAAAGGTTGATGGTTAAGGATCTTTATCCTTGTTACTAACCACAACATGATAATTGCAAGGATCAATCCCATTAAGTCATCCTTTAACAAGTGTAGGAAAGGCAAATGAGCTACATTAATCCCAATCCATAAATCCTAGCAACCTCACTAATTAACTTAGTGGAAGCTAGAGTCAATGAACACCAATTATCAATCACTTGGAAATTAGCAACTCAAGTTCACCTAAGTTACCATCCCAAGCCAAGAACACAAAAATCTACTCTAACACCCTTCCAAGCATTTTGTCAAACACTTAGAAGGCTCAAAAGGAAAGCAAGATAAAATTACAAGAAATGTAATTCTACAACTACCAATTGTAAGAAATTAACAACAACAAAGCAATTAAACAATAAAAGAAATCAAACACAAATTACATTAAAGAAGAATAGAAGAAACAAGAGTGCATCAACAATAAAGTAAACAAATATAAAGAGTAAAATACTAAACTAGGAAAGCAAAGGTAAAGGAACAAAAAATTAGAAAGGAAAAGTAAATTAAGCATGAATTAAACCTAGATCTAAAAAAATCCTAATCATGAAATAGTCTCTAGAATCAGTTGGATTTAGGCTTGCGAAGCTCAGAAATCGCCCCCAGCGTTTTAACTTTAATGAGGTCACGTGCGAGCTGCGATGCGTACGCATGGGTCACGCATACGCGTCGTTTGGCATTTTGCTTCTCACGCGTACGCGTCATGTCACGCGTACGCGTTGCCATGCGACTTCATATTCACGCGTGCGCATTTGTCATGCGTGCACGTCGATGTATGCACTCCAAATCCTTGATTTTCCATGAATCCTCCATTTTTCATGGTTTTTTCTTCATTCCTTTGATCCATTCCTAGCCTTTTCAACCTAAATTCACTAACAAACACATCGAGGCATCTAGCGAAATCAAAGGTAAATTAAAATTAGCAAATTAAAGGTCTAAAAAGCATGTTTTCACTCTTAATCACAAATTAGGAGAAAGTCATGAAACCATGCCATTTTATTGAATAAATGTGAGAAAAGTTGATAAAATCCACTCAATTCAGCATAAAATTTACCACGAAATAGTGGTGCATCAAATCTCCTCACACTTAAACCAAGCATGTCCTCATGCTAAACCAAGAAAGAGGCAAAGAGTATCAACAATTATTAAATGAAAACTAACTAAATGCAACCTATCTATATGCAACTATCTAAATGAATGCAACTACTTGGTCAAAACAAATCAACTTCCAAGAAAGCATATATGCACATAAGGGCTAAAGATATTAACAACCAATTCAAACCGCAATTGAATTGAGTTATTAAAGGATTTTACAAACTTGCAAGAAAAGTGATGATTCTAGGTAAAAACATGTAATTGAGCAATCGAACCCTCACCAGATGCGTATCTGCTCTAGTCACTCAAGTGTATAGGGTTGATTCACTCAATTCTCTCCTAATCATGCTTTCCAAGATTTGTTTTTCATCTAACAATCAACAATTATTTCATGCATGCATACAATTATCATGAGGACTTTCCCATAGTTTGTAATGGGGCTAGGGTTAAGGTAGGATGCATATGGTTAAGTGGACTAGAATTTGAATCTTTGATTAACTTAAACTTCCCACCTAACCTATATAACAACCTATACAATTATAAACAAACCTAACTACCCATTTTTCACTTTTTCACACACTCATGCATTCTTTTTTTTTTTTCGATCACAACCCATATGCATTGATTATTATTAGGCTTCACTTTGGGGCATTTTGTCCCCTTTTTATTGCTTTTCTTTTTCTTTATTTTTTTTCTATTGTTTTTCTTTTTTTTCTCTTTTTCTTTTGATTTTATTTTTCTTCAAACTAAAATATATATAAGAGCATCAATGCATATGGTTTAAACATAATTGATACATGAGTATGTACCCAATTTCCAATGTTTTCAATGAAAAACTCAAAATACACTTTTACTTCAACCAATGTCCCAAGTTTCCCCACATTTAAATGATACACACACTTACTAGCCTAAGCTCATTAAAGATCCAAAGTAAGAACATTTATTTTTTTCGCTTTAAGGCTTGTAATGTGCTAAAATTAAGAACAAATGGGTTTAGCATAGGCTCAAAGTTGGCTAACAATGGAAGGTAAAAGGTAAGGCTATTTGGGTAAGTGAGCTAATTGACACAATGGCCTCAATCATATATATGCATTCATACACAAAATAATGGACATAAAGAATCAAACAAATCAAAGATTACAATCATAGAAAGAGAATAATCACACAAGAAGGAAAATAAGTGGTTATATGATGTAACCATATAATTAGGCTCAAAACTCACATGCTTGTGCTCTTAGCTCAAAAACATGATCCACAATATATAGTTCAAGCAAGTTCAATGAAAAATTTTTTTACTCAAATCAATTGGGATGCCCTATAGATAGATTTCTTGAAAAATTTCATTATTTTTACTAAGCTTATTATGTATATTTATGCAAAATAAGAAAATGCAACAAAAAATCCTAAAAGACCTAAAAATGAAATGTAAAAGTGTTAGGATTAGAAATTCATCACCCAAAAATGCTGATTGGTTGGACGACCTCCTCACACTTAAAATTTTGAACCGTCCTCGGTGCATTCAAAGATGAGCAAGGGGGTACAGCGACTTTTCGGGTTGCCACCTTCAGCTGGTGGATTAACCGGCTGCTGCGTGTTCTTTTTCCCACTTCCGTTTTTGCTTATAATGACTCATCCTGAAAATAGAAGGCATGATAGTGAGAAAAGTAAATGTAAAATCAATGAAGCTTAAATTGTTGGAATGAGGTAGAAACCACTAGAATTGAGTGAGTGAATTAGTGTGACATCAATGACATATAGGTGTGCAAATTCTAAGATTACGCGCGATTTAGAACTCACACCTTAGTATTTAAAGGCCATGTCACAATTATACAAAAGGAACATGCACTTCACTCATTCTAGTGTGCTTGAGATGCTCTAAACTCGTAGGTTAAGACAACCAAACAAGCAATAAAGAAGAATGAAAGCATTCAAGCAAAAAAAATCAAGCAATTGTGAGTTGGATGATGAATGGACATTGATTGATGTGCAAGAGAACTTAATGGACCAAGTGATATATGAAACTTACACATCAATCAATGACACACTTTGAATTTGGGCTCACCTCACCTAGTGGACATAAGATGGGACACATGGTTGCTATGCAATATAGTAAAAGAAAACTAGAGGTGAAAAGTCAATCACATAGCAAGCATGGTCCATATAACTTTAGAATTTCAAAAGGATGTCCCTAGGTGAGCTTCCAATCCAATTTCACAAAAGAACCCTTATGCCAAAATGACTAGTTTCAAATATGTGCAGAGCACATAGGTAAACCATTAATGGTCAATCATGTCATTAAGGTATAAGCATAACATATGGATGTATATGATCAAGAAATACAACATATTAAGATAAATACACAACATCCATTAAGAAATTTCCTAATCAAAGAAAAGGGTTCAAATCACATGGTGGCCAAATCATGCAATTCAAAAAGATTTAACATTCGTTAAAGGTAATTCTCATGTACTTGGTGTTCACAAAGGTTAAGCATGAAAAATTCAAAACCAAGTAATAAATTGTAATCTCGACAAGAAAATCCAATAATGAATTTCCAAAAACAATTATGCTAAAATAGCATTCAGTTAGTACTAAGCAGCAATACACAGTAAACAAAATTAATAATCTAACACTTATCATGAAAAATAAAAAATTAAACAAAAATAAAACTAACTAAATAACTATCTAAAAGAAATGGTGTTAGATGGTGATTGGTAGTGTTGGATGATGGGTGAAGAAGGAAAAGAAAAGAGAAGAAGGGAAGAGAAGGAAAGAATGGGAAAGAGGAGAAGAAAAGAAGGGTGGTGAAAACAGGGCAACGGAGCCATTTTGATGAAGAGATTTTTGTCGGTATAGAATTTCTCAAGTAAATTCTCGTTGCAAGTATAGTTTCTAAACCAACAAATAATCCTCAATCAAAAATTTGTTTGTCACAAGTACAAACCCCAATAAAAATAACCGACGTATTTAAACCTCGGGTCGTCTCTCAAGGAATTGCAGGGAAATGTTCATGTTATTGGTTATGGGACAAGTATTTTTAGGGTTTTGAATAAGAGACAAGAAACTTGAATGACAAGAAAGTAAATGAAAACTCAAATGATAAGAAGGTCTTGGCAAGGGTTGATGGTTAAGGATCCTTATCCTTGTTACTAACCACAACATGATAATTGCAAGGATCAATCCCATTAAGTCATCCTTTAACAAGTGAAGGAAAGGCAAATGAGCTACATTAATCCCAATCCATAAATCCTAGCCACCTCACTAATTAACTTAGTGGAAGCTAGAGTCAATAAACACCAATTATCAATCACTTGGAAATTAGCAATTAAAGTTCACCTAAGTTACCATCCCAAGCCAAGAACACAAAAATCTACTCTAACACCCTTCCAAGCATTTTGTCAAACACTTAGAAGGCTCAAAAGGAAAGCAAGATAAAATTGCAAGAAATGTAAATCTACAACTACCAATTGCAAGAAATTAACAACAACAAAGCAATTAAACAATAAAAGAAATCAAACACAAAAAGCATTAAAGAAGAATAAAAGAAACAAGAGTGCATCAACAACAAAGTAAACAAATATAAAGAGTAAAATACTAAACTAGGAAAGCAAAGGTAAAGGAACAAGAAATTAGAAAGGAAAAGTAAATCAAGCATGAATTAAACCTAGATCTCAAGAAATCCTAATCTACATCTAACCTAATTCTAGAGAGAAGAGAGAGCTTCTCCCTCTCGAAACTAACTAAAGCATGGTAAAAACTCAACTATCACCCCCCCTTGACCCCTCTTGATTTCTACATGAAATAATCTCTGGAATCAGTTGGATTTGGGCCTGCGAAGCTCAGAAATCGCCCCCAGCATTTTTACTTTAATGAGGTAATGTGCGAGCTGTGACACGTACGCATGGGTCACGCATACGTGTCGTCTGGCGTTTTGCTTTTCACGCGTACGCGTCATGTCACATGTACGCGTCGCCATGCGACTTCATATTCACGCGTGCGCAATTGTCACGCGTTCACGTCGATGTATGCCCTCCAATTGATTTTCCATGAATCCTTTGATAAACCACTATTTTATGGTTTATCTTGTGTTTAATTGAGTGGTTTCATCAAGTCTTCACCCACTTATTCATATGATTTACATGATTTTATAATCCCTTCCTAGTATTATTCTTTGATTAAAAACTTGCTTCCTAAAGAACTTTAATTAGTATATTTTAATTCTCTAATAAACCACTATTTTATGGTTTATCTTGTACTCAATTGAGTGGTTTTTATCAACTCTTTACCCACTTATTCATAATATTCGCATGTTTTACATTTTCCTTCCTGATTTTGTGCTATGATTGAAAACATGCTCTTTTAATCTTATATTTGCTTATTATTAATCCTCTCTTATTACCATTAGATGCCTTGATATGTGTGTTAAGTGTTTTCAGAGATTACAAGGCAGGAATGGCTTGGAGGATGGAAAGGAAGCATGCAAACGTGGAAGGAATACAATAAGTTGAAGAAGTTGTTAAGCATTTCGCACTCAAACGGTCATAACTTGAGCTACAGAGGTCCAAATGAGATTGTTTCAGTTGCATTGGAAAGCTAACATCCGGGGCTTCACAACGATATATAATTTACCATAGCTGCCCTGAATTTAGGCAATGAACGCGTGAATGACGCACCCGCGTCGCATCTGCGAATTGCATCACGCGCGAACGCGTGGACGATGCCTCCGCGTCACTTTCCCGTGACCTGAACGTAACAGAAATTGCTGGGAGCAATTTCTGGGCTGTTTTTGACCCAGTTTTCGGCCCGGAAAAGCAGACTAGAGCCAGAGGACATGCAGAAACTAAAACAACATTCATTCTACACAGTTTTAGTTTTTTAGATCTAGTTTTACTCCTCCTCTAGGTTTTTTCTCTATACATTCATAGTTCATAGGATTTTATTTTCTATTGCTTTTTGCATTGGGATATTGAGAATAGTTATTACCTCATCAAGACTTCGTCATTTTAGTTTGTTTTCTTTACTTGGCTTTACTCTTCCATGTCCTTTAATTTACTCAATTTTACTATTGGATTATTTTAGAATTTATTAATACAAGAGTTACTTTTATTTTTAATTGATTCCTTTAAGTTTTATTTATCATGTCTTTCTTTAATTCTCTTTTCTATGTTATGAATTCCACATTCACAATGAGCGACTAGTTCCCTAACTTGATGGGGAGTTGATTGAAAGGAACCCTTGAGTTGGAATGCTCAAAGGAGAAATTGTAATTGGGTTTATTGTTCGATTGCTCTCTAGTCACTAACACCAGTCCTTCCAAGTAAGCGGATTGGGACTTGTGAATAAAAACAGCATTCCAACTTGTTTGACTTTTCCTTACCTAGTAAGGGATAACTAAACAGAACAACCTTCAATTATCAATTAATCTTGAGAGTACTGCAACAAGAATAGGGCTTCCAACTAATCTACTCCCAGTCAAGGCTTTTATTTAAATTACTTAATTTCTCCAATTTAATTTCCTGTTTATTCAACTCAAACTCTTTTTTGAAAACATCTGATTAATAAAATAGCGCACCTTTCTGCAACTCGTTGGGAGACGACCTGGGATTCATACTCCCAGTATTTTAATTTTAATTTTGTGACAACCCTTCTAAATTGATAAGCGGATTTCTAGTTGGTTAAGAACTATACTTGCAACGCATATCTTATAACAATTCTTAACTCGCCAATTTCCGTCACATCAATTTTTGGCGCCGTTGCCGGGGAGTTGCAATAGAGTGCTAAAGTTATTAATTGGAATTTTTTTATTTTATTTGCATTTTATTTTATCTTGCTACTATGAGCTGCTTGTTTCTTTCGCTAGATGACGTGTTCACTTCCTGATCCAAGCTTGCCAGTATTCGATCCTGAGATTGAAAGAACTATTTCACGAATAAGGCAAGCTCAGCGTCGGTTAGTCCTCTCTGAGGGTGGATCTGAAACGTCATTTGAGGAAGAAACCAGCCCCCATTCTACTGATTCGGTTGATTTACGTATAGGTGACATGGCAGCACCTAGGAGAGTTACTATTCAGGAGGCTGGAGCCCCTGATTTTACATTGCAACCGTTTCAAGCGCATCACCCAGCAGTGGCTACAGACTTTGAAATAAAGACTGCACTGCTCAATTTGATGCCTAAGTTTCATGGCTTACCTGCTCAAGAGCCTATCAAGCACCTGAGAGATTTTCAAGCAGCCTGTTCTACTGTCAGGCGTGATGGTGCAGATGAAACTTCAATTCTGCTAAAAGTCTTCCCGTTCTCTCTTGAGGGAAAGGCGAGAGAGTGGTACTACACTCAACCCCCAGCAACTGTATCCAACTGGGATACACTTAGAAGAGAATTCTTGAAAAAATTCTTTCCAGCTGAAGTTACTGATAAACTGAGGAAAGATATTTCCATGATTGTTCAGGACAAATCCGAGACTCTCTATGAATACTGGGAGCGCTTCAATAATCTTCTAGAAGCTTGCCCCCACTATATGATTGACAAGATAGTGTTACTCAGTTACGTCACATAGGGCATGAAGCCCCAAGATAAGACCACATTGGAAAGTGCTAGCAATGGGTCTATGAAAAAGTACAAGACCACTGATGAGGCATGGCAATTGATCAGCGACTTAGCTAAATCTACTCAGAATCACAGGCAGAAACAAGGCCATTCAAAAGCCGTTGCAGAAGTATCCTCTAGCAGAGAGACTACTGCTCTAACTCAGAGTATCTGTGAAATGACCAACTTGTTGAAGCAGATGCAATTGAATCAACAACAAGTTCAGCAAGCTCAACCTTCTCCACCACAGCAAAGCCAACAGTTAGTCCCACAGAGAGTTTGCAGAATCTGTGCTGATTATAGCCATTATACTGATGAATGTCCGCAGCTCCAGCAGGAAGACAACACCGTGGCAGCCACTCATAACTTCTATGACCGCCCCAACCAAGGGTACAATCAAGGTGGCAATTACAACCATGGATGGCAGGAAAATTCCAACCAGAATTGGAGGGACAAAAATAATAGAGGAGGTAGAGACAATCAGGGAAATCAGAGGTGGAATAATAACAACAACAGGCAGCAGAACCAGTACCAGCCTTACAGAGCACCTCACCTGAGGCAATCCCAAGGACCACAGAATACCCAACAGCAGACCTCTCAAATTACCTATCCTTCTTCATCTGCTAATGATGACTTACTACAATCTATTGATCGGAGACAGCAGACCATGGAAAATAACATTAATGCCACTCTAAATGGTCTGAACGCTACTTTGCAAGCTCTTGTCTCTTAGATTGGATCAATGAATAACTCCAATAACCAACCTTTGAGCTCCAGTAGAATTTCCTCTCAACCATTACCCAATCCCAAGGGTGGTATTAATGCCATCACCCTAAGGTCCGGAACCACACTACAGGAGAGGAATCAGGAGGAGCCAAGCCCACCAGAAAATGCCTCAGCTGAAGAGGCAGTGGAAATAGAAGATGTTGAAGAGGAAGAGGACATATAGAACATAGCTGAAAAAGAAGAAATTCAGCCACAGGAGGAAGCACCACAGGGCGCAGATACTGCAGAAGGCACCACTCCCATTCCATTTCCACAACTTGCAAGGAAGCCCAGGAAGCAGCTGGAACCTGATCCCAAAATGGTAGAGATATTCAAAAAGGTTGAGGTAACTGTTCCTCTTTTTGATGTTATTCAACAGGTACCTAAATATGCAAAGTTTCTAAAAGATTTATGTATACATAAAGACAAAATTAATGAATTAGAAACTATTCCTTTAGGTAGTTCCATATCTGCTTTAATGGGAGGTTTACCTGAAAAGTGTAGTGACCCAGGCCACTCGTAAGGATCACTATCCTCTTCCATTCATTGATCAAGTGCTGGATCGCCTGTCAGGTAAATCACATTATTATTTTCTAGATGGTTACACAGGTTATTTCCAGATTCATATAGCTCGTGAGGATCAGGAAAAGACCACTTTTACATGTCCTTTTGGGACTTATGCTTACAAGAGAATGTCCTTTGGCTTGTGCAATGCACCAGCTACCTTCCAAAGGTGCATGATGAGTCTTTTCTCTGATCTTATTGAGGACTGTATGGAAGTTTTTATGAATGATTTTAGTGTATATGGCGATTCCTTTAGCCTTTTCTTAGATGGATTATCTAGAGTATTAGATAGATGTGTCAGTACAAACCTTGTATTAAATTTTGAAAAATGTCACTTTATGGTAAAACAAGGTATTATACTAGGACATGTTGTGTCTAATACTAGCATTTCTGTAGATCCAGCAAAGGCGGATATTATTTCTAGTTTACCTTACCCCTCCTCTGTGAGGGAAGTCCGTTCGTTCCTTGGCCATGCAGGTTTTTACAGGAGATTCATTAAGGACTTCAGTAAGGTAGCACTTCCCTTATCCAGGCTACTGCAGAAAGATATTGAGCTCGAGTTCAGTGAAAATTGCAAACAAGCGTTTCATAAGCTGAAGACTGCCCTGACTCAAGCTCCAATTGTGAGAGGACCAGACTAGAGCCAGCCATTTGAAATAATGTGCGATGCTTTGAAATAATGTTATTGCTTATGCGTCTAAAACTCTAGATGCCACACAGTCCAATTACACTACTACTGAGAAAGAGCTTTGATGAGCGGATAATTTATACGCTTTTTGACATTGTTTTTAGTATGTTTTTAATAGGATCTAGTTACTTTTAGGGATGTTTTTAATAGATTTTGTGTTAAATTCACATTTCTGGACTTTACTATGAGTTTGTGTGTTTTTCTGTGATTTCAGGTATTTTCTGGCTGAAATTGAGGGACTTGAGCAGAAATCAGATTCAGAGGTTGAAAAAGGACTGCTGATGCTGTTGGACTCTGACCTCCCTGCACTCAAAGTGGATTTTCTGGAGCTACAGAACTCGAAATGGCGCGCTTCCAATTGCGTTGGAAAGTCGACATCCAGGGCTTTCCAGCAATATATAATAGTCCATACTTTGGCCAAGAATTGACGACGTAAACTGGCGTTCAACGCCAGCTTTCTACCCAAATCTGGCGTCCAGCAACAGAAAAGGATCCAAAACCAGAGTTGAACGCCCAAACTGGCACAAAAACTGGTGTTCAACTCCACAAATGGCCTCTGCACGTGCAACACTTAAGCTCAGCCCAAACACACACCAAGTGGGCCCCAGAAGTGGATTTATACATCAAATACTTACTCATGTAAATCCTAGTAGCTAGTTTATTATAAATAGGACCTCTTACTATTGTATTAGGCATCTTTGGATTACCTTATGATCCTTTGATCACGTTTTGGGGGCTGGCCATCTCGGCCATGCCTGGACCTTTCACTTATGTATTTTTAACGGTAGAGTTTCTACACTCCATAGATTAAGGTGTGGAGCTCTGCTGTTCCTCAAAGATTAATGCAAAGTACTACTGTTTTCTATTCAATTCATCTTATTTCACTTCTATGATATCCATTCACACCCAAGAACGTGATGAAGGTGATGATTATGTGTGACGCTCATCATCCTTCTCCTTTATGAACGCGTGCCTGACAAACACTTCT